>NC_136270.1:13805478-14067978 GCF_964187855.1 Myxine glutinosa | reverse complement strand
TTATGTTTTGCACTCTGTCAAAGCGTCTTTGGGCTTCCTGAAAAGCGCTATATAAAATAAATGCATTATTATTATTATTATTATATATATATATATATATATATATATATATATATATATATATATATATATATATATATATATATATATAATTATATATATATATATAATTATATATATATATATAATTATATATATATATATATATATATATATATATATATATATATATAATTATATATACAGTGAAACCTTGACTTACGAGTTTAATTCGTTCTGTGACCGAGCTCGTAACTCAATTTGCTCGTTTCTCAAATTAAATTTCCCCATTAAAATGCATTGAAATGCTATTAATCCGTTCCAGCCCGCCAAAAACCACACCAATTTTTTTTTAAATATACAGTATATATAAAAATATCTCGCGCTTTATATTTCACCTGTATGCAGCATACAAGTTGGCAGGATGGCCTGGACTGGAGGTACGCACACTTGACTCTAAACTGTCCAGCCTGGGTTTGAATCCCGACCCAGCTATAACCTGTCATGGGTGAATCACAGGCAGGGTGATTCATCAATGTGTGTACCGCTAAACTGGGCGCCCCGTTTGCGTCCCATTAGTTGTTGGATGTTAAGGATCTCACCGTGTTTTCCACAAAGAGAAGGCGAGCTATCGCCGGCACTCTGAACAAGTTGTGGCCTGGCATGCTCTTCTCCTCTGCCGTTATATACGTCCTCCTCGGCATCTTTTTCCAGAAGAGCCCTGTCTCGTCACAGTTGAAGATTTGCTGGGGGATGTATCCTTCGGCTTCTATCAGTTCGGCAAAAGTCATAATAAAATCTTCAGCTGCCTTCACATCCGAGCTTGCTGCCTCACCATGCCTGACGACGGACTGAATGCCGGTCCTCTTCTTAAAATTATCAAACCATCCCCGACTGGCTTTGAATGACTCTTCCGATGCCTCGTCCGTTGATGTTCCCGCCGTCTGCTGCACCAAATCCCCGTAAATGTCTCGGGCCTTCTCACACATGATGCTCTCGGTCACGGTATCTCCTGCGAGCTGCTTCTCCGTCAACCACACAAACAACAACTTCTCCATCTCTTCATGGATAGAGGTCCGGAGCTTTGAAATAATCGTAACGCCCTTGGCTGGCGTTATAGCCTTTATCGACTCCTTCTGCTTCAAAATCGTACATATCGTAGAAGTACTACGATCGTACTGCCTCGCCAAGTCGACAACACGCACACCTCGCTCATGTTTTTCGACGATTGCGTGTTTTATATCCAAGCACATCATCCTCTTCTTCTTCTCAGTACTGCCCTTGGCACTCAATTTCTTAGGACCCATGGTTAAAACTAAGAAATTTTCCAAAAATAACCAAAATGCGAAAACAAAGCAGCAGCGATATACGGCAGAGATGCTTGCACGGCAAGATAACCACGTGACCGGAACCCACCTGGTGGCGGGGTGGCGTAAGCTCGTAACTCAGATCTCGGCTCGCATCTCAAAGCAAAAAACCGCCCGAGCGACGGCTCGTATCTCGGAAAACTCGTAAGTTGGTGCACTCGTAAGTCAAGGTTTCACTGTATGTATATATATATATATATCTATATATATATCTATATATATATATATATATATATATATATATATATATATAGATATATATGTATATATATATGTATATATATATATATATGTATATATATATGTATATATATATGTATATATATATATATATATATATATATATATATATATATATATATATATATATATATATATATATATATATATATATATATATATATATATACAGTCACGTGAAAAAGTAAGTACACCCCATGTAAAGTTTTGACTTTTTCAACAGATTTCAACATACAGCTATTTGATCTTCATTTCAACAATATTGAAAGATAAAGGTGATATAATATAACAAATATCATGAAACATTTACATTTTGTAGTCCATTGTATAATTTAAATGAACATAAATGCAAATTTCGCATGTGGAAAAAGTAAGTACACCCCCACATTTATCACTACTTCAAATACCTAAAATTAGAATCCGGTGCACCAGCTCAGGTGCAAATGATTAGAACATCATTAGAGAGGATCTTGGAGGAACCTGTCTTATTTAAACCTCAGACATTTCGTTTGGTTTGCTCTTTGTTGTTGAAGTGTGCGGCGTCACCATGCAAAGATAAAAAGAGCTCTCTGAGGCCTTCAGAAAGAAGGTTATAGATTCCTACGAGTCTGGGAAGGGATTTAAAAAGATATCCAAACAATTTGAAATCAATCATTTGACTGTCCGGAAGATCATCTACAAGTGGAGAATATTCCAAAAAACTGCCAACTTGTTCAGGCCAGGCCGCCCCAGCAAATTCAGCCTGAGAGCAGACCGCAAGATGCTGAAAGAAGTCTCTAAGAACCCCCAGAATGTCATCACGGGACCTACAGGTAGCTCTTGCCACTGTTGATGTCAAAGTCCACGAGTCTACCATTAGAAAGAGGCTGCACAAATTTGATCTACATGGGAGGTGTGCCAGGAGGAAACCTTTGCTGTCCAGAAAGAACATCAGGGCAAGACTAAAGTTTGCCAATGAACACCTAGGCAAAGACCAGCACTTCTGGAACAATGTGCTCTGGACAGATGAGTTAAGGATAGAGCTATTTGGCCACAGTACCAGAAGCCATGTTTGGCGAAAACCAAAGACAGCATTTGACCACAAGAACCTGATATCAACTGTAAACATGGTGGTGGAAATAAATATTATGGTCTGGGGCAGCTTTGCTGCATCAGGGCCTGGGCAGCTCACCATCATAGAATCCACTATGAATTCTTCATTGTACCAGAGGGTGCTTGAGGATAATGTGAGGCCATCTGTCAAAAGGTTGAAGCTCAACCGAAGGTGGACCTTGCAACATGCCAATGACCCTAAACATACCAGTAAATCCACCAAGGAATGGCTGAAAAGAAAGAAATGGAGGGTTCTGGAATGGCCAAGCAAAGCCCAGATCTAAGTCCCATCGAGATGTTGTGGGGGGATTTGAAATGAGCTGTGCATGCAAGAAACCCCTCAAACATCGCACAGCTGAAAGAATTCTTCATGGAGGAGTGGGCAAAAATTTCTCCCAGTCGATGTCAGAGACTGGTAGACAGTTATAAGAAACGCCTACTTGAGGTTGTTTCTGCCAAAGGGGGCAATACCACCTATTAGAGCCAAGGGTGTACTTACTTATTCCACATGCGAAATTTGCATTTATGTTTATTTAAATTATACAATGGACTACAAAATGTAAATGTTTCATATTTGTTATATTATATCACCTTTATCTGTCAATATTGTTGAAATAAAGATCAAATAGCTGTATGTTGAAATATGTTGAAAAAGTCTAAACTTTACATGGGGTGTACTTACTTTTTCACGTGACTGTGTGTCTGTGTGTGTGTATATATCTATCTATAATTCCAGTAATCTCTGTGTGTATGTATGTATGTATGTATGATTGTATGTATGTATGTATGTATGTATGTATGTTTGTATGTCTGTATGTCTGTGACCGCTGTTTCTCGACAACCACGGGTCCGATATACTTTAAACTTGCCAGGTATATTGCTGGGGACCCGAGGATGTGCCTTTTCAAGGTTTCATATTAATCGGAGAAGTAGTTACCGAGCTATGTCCAAAAAACGATTCAACCAATCAGAGAGCAGCGAGCTATCACGTGTGCCGAACGTGCCGAACAGACTCTGCCTCGGACGGCACATTTGAGAGCGTATTCATTTATTTCACGTTGGCAAACTATGTTGCCGTTAAACTATGTTTTAAAACTAATTAAAACTAATTTGCGATTCATTCGCTTTCCTGCGCGTTTGTGCACGCGATGGCGATTTCTTTACCAAACTCCGCAAGCCGTTCGCTTTGGACCAAACCATTTCATGTAAATAGAGGGGGGGGATTGTCACCGTACTCGCAAGCCGTTCGCTTTGGACCAAACCATTTCATGTAAATAGAGGGGGGGGATTGTCACCGTACTCGCAAGCCGTTCGCTTTGGACCAAACCATTTCATGTAAATAGAGGGGGGGGATATAATTTTAGATATAGATATAGTACGGGCATGCCCTTGTATATATAATGGAAGAAGGGTCACAAACACCCCCATTCTTGCCCCCCTTATATCACAATCGGGTATATAAGGGTTGTTGCGTTCTGTATTAGTGGAAAACAACTGCTGCACATCTCCAAAAGTTATTGCCGCTTCCTCTGGAGATGGTCCGTCAACTCGACAATGCTGTATGTCATGGAGTGGTGGCTTTACGAAATTCCGGCATGAAACAGTGTGCTATTGCTCGGCAGTATGGCATCACTCAAGGTCAGGTGTCAAAGATCCCAAAACGAAATGCTCAGAGGGGTGTCCCTCCTCCAATATCGAGGCCAGGACGTCCCCGCAGAACCACAAGGAGGGATGATCGCCAGCTGCACCGGTTAGTCCGCAATTGCCGTACCAAGTCAGCTAATCGGCTTAGGGCTGAGTGGCAGCAACTGACAAATGTGCCTGTATCCAGAAGGCTCGTCAACCAACGACTGGTTCAAGCAGGCTATCGTGCCAGGCGTCCCCTGAGAAAGCCACGCCTGACAAGACAACACCGGCAGCGCCGATTGCAGTGGGCCAGAGAGCACCGTCAATGGCAGCCAGGACACTGGAATCACGTGATCTTCAGTGACGAGTCTTGATTTCTGGTCTATCGTCAAGATGGCCATGTCCGAGTGCGCAGACAAGTGCATGAAGCCTACAACGAAGATTGTATAGTGCCGAGAGTCCAAGCTGGAGGTGGTGGGGTGACCGTTTGGGCTGCTTTTCATGCAGGGGGAAAAACTGACCTGGTTGTTCTGAATGGAAACCTGAACCAGTTCAAGTACAGGGCCATTCTGGAAGAAACATTGCTTCCATTTGCTCGTGTAGCCTTTCGAGGAAACTTTGTCTTCCAAGATGACAATGCATGGCCTCATCGTGCTCGCATGATCCAACACTTTCTTGCTGACCGTGGTGTAGAGCGTATGGAGTGGCCTGCCATGTCCCCAGATATGAATCCGATAGAGAACTTGTGGGCAAAATTAACGCGTCAAATCGACAACTTGGACCAGCAGCCGACCTCTGTGCGTGAATTGCAGCAGGCTATTGTAACTGCATGGCAAGCGATTCCTGTCCAAACCTTGGCAAATCTCGTGAACAGCATGCCTCAACATGTACGTGCTCTCCTGAATGCTCGTGGGGGTTACACGACATATTGAACTGTAATTTTACTGTCCGTAATCCCAGTTGTAATTTAACTTTTGTTAAAAAAAAATTTGGCTTATGTGCAAAATAAAGAAATACTTCTGGAAAACGAACAGAAGTTTAACACAGTACTGTCCGTGAATTGAGTTCAATATCAGTTGACATCACTTTCAAGGATCAATTTATTTGCTTTGAAAGGTCAAATGTGGTTTTTGTTTCTTTTAAAGGTCACATTAACAAAATCTAGAATAATTTCAACATAATTCCAATGAACTTTTGGTTCCAAGTCAACTTGAAAAGTAAGTTCACCCCCACAAAAAAAATATTCCATATTAAATGCCAAGTCTGTGTGTGTATATATGTATATATGTATATATGTATATATGTATATATATATATATATATATATATATATATATATATATATATATATATATTTATATATATATATATATATATATAGATATACTGTATATATATAGATATATAGATTAGATATATTGTTGCGGATATGGGATTTGCATCCATCCATATCCGCTTGTAAATATTCCCCTATTTCCTCAATACTTCCCAACTATCCCCAATCCCCCATTCCCTAGTCCCATTTTCTGTAAACAACACTCTGTAGACCCGACCTCCCCCTATTTCCCCCATTAAATGTCGCACCCAGGTTCACCGCATCTCATGTAAGACAACTATAGGACATCTTGCTAGTTATTCTTAGTCTATGTCAGTTAAGGACTCGTTTCCATTAATTCTGACTCTTCGTTGCACCAGAATGTGATTGTATGGCACCGTTAGGAAGTTTAGGACCTCCCAACAATACCTCCCCGCAGCTCTTCCTCACGGTTCAGCAACAACAACACCAACAACAACAGCAGCGGCGAGCGCGGGGAGTGCGCGTCCTCACTCCGGCTTGGTTGGTAGGGGGTGTTGGGAGGGCACCAGGCCTTTCCAACGAGCCGCCATCGAACATGTGCTCGACGGGGTTACCAACTAGGGGCTCCCTGTCAGCTCCTCGTCAAGGGCGGAGCCCGGTAACCCCCGCACCCAATGGGAGCGGCGGACCGGTCCCATCTGGGGCGGAGCCAACCAGCCGAGGGCGTGTGACTCCCCGCTGAGCATGCGCAGGAAGAGGGAGGTGACGTCAGATGCGCGCTGAGCTTGGAGAAAGAAAGATGCCACCTCCGAGCACTGTGAGGCCTCCCTGCATCTTTTGGACCGTGCTTGATCCTGTCCCCGAGCCAAGGTGCACCTTGTGCTATCGAACTACCTGTCCTTCCCTGCCATCAATCCCTGTGTAAGTCAGCCTTGTTCCGTTTGTCTGTGGTCTGTCGGGGATAAGATAAGACTGTAACTAAGTGCCCATCTCTTCTGTGTCTTTTACCTCACTCTACCTTGTAATCTACCCCTTTTCTCCACCACTAATTATATCCTCCTCCGGAGGTCTTGAGAACTGTACCCCTTGCGTCGTTTCATCTATCCCAGTCGTTGTGTCCTTTCCATCATTGATTTAGCGTAGCGCGATTTGGCCAACGTTCGAGTGGAATCGGGTGAGTTGGGGAAGAATCGGGGGAACTGTTAGGTCGCGGTGGACCATCCGCTCGGCCCATAATAACATCTAATCCGCGATCCGTAACAATATATATATATACATATCACTATATATATCATCGGGTTCTTGGTCACCTCTCTTACCAAGGCCCTTCTCCCCCGATTGCTCAGTTTGGCCGGGCGGCCAGCTCGAAGGAAGAGTCCTGGTTGTTCCAAACTTCTTCCATTTAAGAATTATGGAGGCCACTGTGCTCTTGGGAACCTTCAATGCAGTAGAAACTTTTTTGTAGGCTTCCCCAGATCTGTGCCTCGACACAATCCTGTCTCTGAGCTCTGCAGGCAGTTCATTCGACCTCATGGCTTGGTTTTTGCTCTGATATGCATTGTCAACTGTGAGACTTTATATCGACAGGTGTGTGCCTTTCCAAATCATGTCCAATCAATTGAATTTACCACACGTGGACTCCATTCAAGGTGTAGAAACATCTCAAAGATGATCAAGAGAAATGGGAGGCACCTGAGCTAAATTTCAAGTGTCATAGCAAAGGGTATGAATACTTATGTCAATGTGATATTTCAGTTTTTTATTTTTAATAAATTTGCAAAACTTTCTAAAATCCTGTTTTCTCTTTGTCATTATGGGGTATTGAGTGTAGATTGATGAGGGAAAAAATGAATTTAAACGATTTCAGCATAAGGCTGCAACATAACAAAATGTGAAAAAGTGAAGGGGTCTGAATACTTTCTGAATGCACTGTATATATTGTTATGAATTTTGGGGTAGAGTGATATATAGATCAGGTACATCTGTGTAGGTATCATGCTCAGACTGTCGTGAAGAAGAAGAACCATCTTGATGTACATAAGCATGGACCCGTTTATCCCGAATGTCGGGTTAAATGTATATTCGTCTCTGTCACAAGGGGGCGGGGCTTGTTAACTAGATTAGGGCATAAGGGTAAATTATCCTTTGTAAGTCTTACCCTATGTGATCTATCCTTCGTCCCATATGGCAACGCACATAGACACTATACAGGCCCATTAGTTACACCACACCCACTACTTAAATTCCCCCCCACAATAAAACTCACCGGAGGCCAGTTCGGAGCACTGCTGATGGAACCACAGCCAGCTACACTACCAACTTGTATAGCAACACACATAGCACAGGCAGGCCGGGAGCCACGCCTAGGACTCGCTATTGGGCAGGAGTCTACCAACCAAAGGCTAGAATAAGAAAGGACTGGTGATTCGCCAGGGGCGGGGCAAGAAGCTTCCCGCGAATTGGTGGAGGGAAGGCTGAGAGGGAAGCAGAGGACTGATTGGTAAGGCAGGCCGATGGCCTGCGGGCATTGGTGGAGAGCTGGACAATGTCGCGGTGGCCTGTGGGGGTTGGTGAAAAGTGCCGGTGATGTCACGAGACGGCCAATAAAAGAACTGGCTGGCCGGCATTTTGTCCTTCTCGTTTTGGATCCCTTCGTGGTCGGACCTTGTTCCCTGCTGCCCTCGTGATTCCTCTACCTCGACCTCTTGCCCCTCTCGTTCACCTCTGTCCTCGATTCTTGCCCCCCTCGTTCACCTCTGTCCTCGACTCTTGCTGACGGTGTTCCTTTGACGAGCGAAGAGTGGGGTCTCATCGAAGCGGCTGGGAGACAAGCTGCATGCCTACCTCTCGAGACGGACGATGGGGCCTGGACAGCGTGCGCACCAAGGACGTGTGGTTGTTCCCGCCCAACAGCTTGGGATGGCATCATTCCCGAGGAGAACGCCATCCACCTCCGCGAGTTGCGATAAGTCCCCACAATAAAACCACATACCATTATTTTCTTTTCTATTCCCCTGTGTCTGTGTGCAAATCTGGTGTGGAGCGCTCCAAATAGGAACCCCAGTTAGCATCCGGCGTTTTCCTGTTATCGGCATCCGTGGTAATAAACCTGTTATTTTTGTACATTCTAAATCGATTCCCGTTTGAGTTTATTTCCTGCAGGCTTTGAAGACTGCTCGGGGGACCGACAGGTAAAAGCTGCCAGCTTCTTCTTCTCTCACTTCTTCCCGCACGTAGATATAAAATCTATTTGAAGCGAACGCCTCGAATTAACGCTTGATTTGCTATCCGTGACGCTCCCAGTAAGAATTGAGAGCAGTCACATGACAATACAGTGTGTGTATATATATATAATATATATATATATAATATATATAATATATATATAATATATATAATATAATAATATATATAATGATATATATATATATAATATATATATATATATATATATATATATATATATATATTAGGTTTTTCAACAGAAGGAATAATATAAAACTAGAACTGCCACTTTAAAACTGCTGGCAGTGATGACCGGTTTACTCGCACTCACTTTTGATACAACCCCACTTTTGATACAACCCCACTTTTGATACAACCCCACTTTCATTGGACATGCTTTGACACACCCCCTTGGATACAACCCCGATACACACACACACACACACACCTCCCCCTACCCCCCCCCCCCACACACACACACCCACCCACACCCCTCCCCCCACACGCACACCCCTCCAAACACACACACACACACACATACACAAATCCACACACCACACCCCACCCCCAACACACACACACACAAACACATATCCACCACACACACACACACACACACACACACACACACACACACACAAACACCCCCACACGCCCCCTCCCCCACATATCCAGACAAACGCACATCCCCCTCCCCCCCCCCCCCACACCCCAAGACAATCCCCCACACACACCCCCAAACACCCCCCCCCCCCCCCCCACACACACACACACACACACACATCCCCCCACACACACATTCCCCCTACCCCCCACCCACATACACATACACACACACAAACACCTGCACACATCCCCCCCCCCCCACACCCAACACACAAACACGCACACACACACATATCCCCCCACCTCTAACACCACACACACACACGCACACATCCCCCCCCCCCCAACACACACACACACACACATCCCCCCCCCCCAACCCCTAACACACACACACACACACACACACAAACACCCCCACACCCTCCCCCAACACGCACACCCCTCCACACATACACACACACACACATCCAACCCTCCCTCCTCCACCCCCCCCCCCCCCCACACACACATATCCACCACCCCCCCCCCCCCCCCCCCCCACACACAAACACATCCCCACATGCATACACACACAAACACACAAACATACATACACACATCCCCAGACCCCCCCCCCCCCCCCCACACACACACACACACCCTCCCCACCACACACACACACACACACACACACACACACACACACACACACACACACACACACAAACACACGCAAACATCCCCCACCCCCACCCCGAACACACACACGCACACACACACACACACACACACACAACACACCCCTCCCCAACACACACACACACATATATCCACACACACACACACACACATCAAACACCCCCACACACCTCCCCCCACACGCACACACATATCCAGACAAACGCACATCGCCCTCCCTCACCCCCACCCCCCACACACATCCCCCCACACACACACACCCCCACCCCCACACACACACATTCCCCCTACCCCCCACCCACATACACATACACACACACACATCAACCCCTCCTCCTCCACACGCACACCCCAACCCACCCCCCCCCCCACCCCACATACACACATATCCACCCCCCCCCGCCCCCCCCCCACACACACACACACACACACATGCCACACACACACACACAAACACATCCCCACATGCATACACACACAAACACAAACACACACACATCCCCAGACCCCCCCCCCCCCCCCCACACACACACCCTCGCCCCACATGCACACACATATCCAGACAAAACGCACATCCCCCTCCCCCCCCCACACCCAAGACACATCCCCCCAACACACATCCCCCATCCCCCCCCCCCCCCCACACACACACACATCCCCACACACACATCCCCATACACACACACACACATTCCCCCTACCCCCCACCCACATACATACACACACACACACACAAACACATGCACACATCCCCCCATCCCCCAACACACACACACACACACACCACACACACACACACACACACACACACACACACACACATCCCCCCACCCCTAACACACACACATGCACACATTCCCCCCACCCCCACCCCCAACACACACACACACATCCCCCCCCATCCCCTAACACACACAAAACACACCAACCCCCCCCCCCCCCTCCCCCACACTCACACACACATCCCTTCCCCCCCCCCCCCCCCCCCACACACACACACATCCCCCCCACCCCACACACATCCACACATGTCAATCCATGCACTGATTGCAGAGAAAGCGATTTTTAAAAGAAAATTAACCTGAAATTGCAGAGACAGATTATTTATTTTATCTGGGAAGCCAAACGAGGTTTCTTCTTATTTAGTTTCTCACAACTTTGTGTGAAATGCGATCGAGTTTTAAAAAAGTCAGAATTTGACCAAATCTGTTTTATTCGTTTGTTAATATACCTCACCTTTTGACAAATCTTCAATTGGAATTTTATTTGAGGTTCAAATGACCGCGGGAGATCGTGTGATAGTGATCACGTTCTGGAAGGACAAAACGGTGCGTTTCTTCTTCTTTCAACAATAAAGACTTATAGCTTCAAGACCGTACATCCAATCATCTTGAAATTTTGCACACTTGTTCCGCTTGATGAGATCTACATTGCATTAAAATTTCAAGTCGATCAATGCAGTGGTTCAAGAGTTAGAAGCTTTTTAAAATTTACCTTCCATTATTTATTGCGGCCAAACCATGTGACTTATCAAAACGTCTCAAGTAACATTGAAACATCCCCCCATGAGGAACATTTGTGTAAAGTTTCCACTCAATATCTTCACAAAGTATGGAGGTGATACCATTTCTAGTTTGAGCTTAAAAACGTCATAACTCTCAAACCGTGTGTCGGATGACATCGTGCTCGAAGGCTTTTCTGTTCGTCATGGGTGTGCAAATATGCATGCCAAGTTTGGCCTCGATCCGTTCAGCCGTTGCGGAGAAAAAGGGGTTTTTGTGTTTTTTTCATGCAAAACAAGATGGCGACCGAACTATGTGATGTATGACTTCGAAATTTTCTGCAATCTGAGTTTTTTTTAACAAAGCATCTGGGAAAAAAATCCCATTTTCAGGGGAGAAAATTTTTTGTTTGACGAATTCTAACCACTTAACGTTAGCATTTTTAATATACTCGATACACATGCCTTTTGTTCCCATTGAAGAGTTCTTTAGAATGAGCCATTCCTCAAATTTTTTCCGTTGAGCGGTTTCGGAGATAGAGGGGCAAAGTTGAATGTGTTTTACAAGATGGCGCCGATACCACGTGTCCTATGACGTCATAATTAGCATTAAGAAATTCTAGGAGCCGAGACGATCATTTGATGAAAATTTCCTGTCAATCCAACCAGCGGTTGCTGAGAACATTAATTATGAAGTTTTCGGAGGTGCAAAATAGGGCGGAAGAATAATAAGAAAACCTCTAGCAGTAATAATAGGTTACTCTCCATTTCATGGAGAGTAAACCTAACTAGAGGTTCCAGGTAACCTGAACTCAACTGGTCTATATCAATATGGTTAGAATATGCATAATAGAACCACAAACGATATAGTTTATATGTGCGTTTATATGTTTATATGTGCGTTTATATGTTTATATGTGCGTTTATATGTGTGTTTTGAAATATCTTTAAGTGGCAAAAGGCACAAGTTTCATCAAATTTGATCAGTATTTGTGACTTTTAGAGCTTGGACCTCGTCCAAACTGATGTTTATGGGTCAAGTCATGTCATAGGTCACGACGGTCATTTTTTGGACATCGTCAAAACCCGTAATATATGTGTTGAGGTTTGTTACACACTGTCTACACACCAAGTTTCAGCCTTCTAGCTGCATTAGGAAGTACCAGATTGACAAAAATTGATTTTTCAATATGGCCGCCCTGCCGCGCCCATTTTTGGGCATGCAACGCCAAAATGCAATCCCAAACTAGTTTATGTCTTAAAGATGCTGCACAACAAGTTTCATCAAATTTAATCAATATTTGTGACTTTTAGAGCATAGATGTCGAATTGTTTACAGACGACAGACGGACGACGGACACAGGGTGTCGACAAAAACTCAGCTGGGCATAGTCCAGTTGAATTAACAAAAGGCCTTCGTGTGCACCTGAAATTTTGATAAATCTTTGTTGTCGCCAAAAAAAGAGGCTTCTCACAAACAAACGGCCGATTTTTATTTTCATTTTTTGACTCCCCGATGACCGACTTTAAATTATATTTTGAGGACGGAGTCGAAGAAGCTTCACTATGGTCTACAATACAGGCTGGACCAATTTTGATGGAAAACCCGTACTTAGTATCTGAGTAATGGCGCCAAATGATGTAGTCTTGTCAAATTCTACTAAACAGGACTGGTCCGTTGAATCGGTGGCATAATGTTTCGAGCGTTCCATCAGAGTCTGGGAGGTCGCTGGTTCGAACCCCAGCTTCCTTGCTCGAGGCTCAGAATTCAAAAAGGAAAAAGTGCGGACAAACAACAATAGGTTGGCAAACATTGCACAGGTTGGAAGGGCTGAGTGTTTTCCTCCTGTGTTCAAGCTCTCAGCATAGACAGTTTTGTTCTGACTCTGCAAAAATGGAGCTTATACGGAGGGAAGGAGTGACGCCGGGGTAGTTTGAGCAGGTGGTGAAGCGAAGGCGACATGGACAGGTGACAGAGCTTCAAAGAAAAGGAATGGGGGGAACATCGTCATTTTGATAGTCTTTGATGGTACCTGCTTTCATCAGGGAGCCATACGCCATCCCTGTATTGATCTTCTCTCTCATCCACTGTACTTTATGTGGACCTTAGCAATGAAGATAATTCTCGCAAATAATAATTAATAATGATAGTAAAACAGAGAGCTTGGACAGCAAGGTAAGCCAACAAGGTAAATTTATACATCGGTTGAAAGGCCATTGACTCTAACCTTTATGGGAGGAGGAAGGAACCCCGTTGATCGAATTTCAGAATCGATGCGAATGGCGGGGAGGAATTAAAAAGATGCTTTGCCTAGTGCTCATGACAAAGAGAGCATCGGAAATTGTGCCAAATGCTGCACATTATATAAACGTCTGGGTGGATTGTGAGCACTTTATTAAATAAAAAGGAGCAAACCCTTCGAGCTTACCAACACCTACAATGACCAATGTATTATGGCACTCTTCCAAAAGTTTCAAGTGGTTCCTCGAGTGGCCTATGGGAGATAATGAAATTGAGATAGAATACAGAAAATGAAAAAAAAAATCATCACATTTCCCTTCACCTTGAGCTTGAGGAACACCATTCAATGTGCACAATCTTCCTTGACTTGACGTCAAGCACCTACTCTGCCAAAACAACGACTCTCTACAACGCGGGTGCGCCAATCAAATCTTCAACAAAGACAGCTACTCGTGGAAGTGGCTGCCAGAGAGAACGGGTGATGAATGGAACAATCCGAGATCCAAGCAGGGCCTCGACTGCCCGCCAAGTCTCCCGGCTGTCTGTTTTCTGCAAACGTTATTCTGCTCTTGCTCGCCTCAGCTCTCCTTTCTTTATTGTCTACCCCTCGCCCCCCCCCCCCCCCTTTCAACCCTAAAAACCCCTTCCCATCCCTACCCTCTTTCCAAAGATGCAATAAATCTAGAAACACGACAGGAGCCTTCATCTACGCTTCCTCTCAGCGTCTCTCTGGTGCAATGGCGGACGCAGCGCACACCCCACCGTTACAGCATGACAGGTTTTATTGTCATCATGGCGAAATTCACTTCAAAAACATAAACTCACTACTTGCCTTCTGGCAATTGTAAAAAATAAATAAAATTTCACTTTTTCTTTGCACTGCATTGTTAACGAACAATTGATGGTTGAAAGGAATTCAGCTGAGGATTCCCGAGACCCTAACGATCGTCTGCCCAGGAATCTGCCACGCACAGGTGGGGGGGGTCAGCGTACCCTAGCCAATCATTACGGGACATCAGGTAAAGACCGCACCACCCAAGACTGCCATCCATCAGCCAAGAGCGCAGAGATGAGATGTCCACGGGGCAAATGCCACCGTTCCCGCCAAATTTCAAGGCAATTTCCTGCACGGCCAGGCTAGCAGCTCTGTCACACACCTGGTGTGCACCATCTGGACAGCATTACGTGCACGGCCCAAAGCCAAGCTCCCGTTACTGCTCACTGCTGCCAACACAAACAAGGCACGGTGTGATGGGAGCATGCCGGAACAGCGCACAGAACCCAAGCCGCCCGCTCCTGCTCCCCACTTTCTCCACGCTCCGGCATTGGCTCATCACCACCAAAACCAAAAGATTTTTCTCAGAAAAGGAACTCCACAGACGATCAACTTGTGCACCCGGAGGAGGATGTGGCAAGGGGGAGGAACTCATTTGATAGTACCTGTGTGTTGAACCAACAAACTCAAACAGGTAACGACCAACAAAACAGGTAGATAGAGAAAAAAACTGCTTACAGCTCGTTTCAGTGTGAAGGCGGCTTGACAAGCTTTAACTAGAACGACACTCAGTAGAGAGCATACACCTCCACCTGGTGAACAGTTTACGTTTTATATCTCAGAGTAGACCAGAAAATCACAATACAGAATCACATTTAATCAAAATCAATCACAGGAATCACCATAGGTTCAGTCTTTCATATCCTGATCTACCTCTCGTTTTTGGCCATATCACTCAATGGTGAAGATTCACTTTAAAAATTATACGAGCTGGATCCGGATCCAGATCTTCACCAAAATCGAATACATTCTTCCTTGCCACACACACAACCCGTCCAACAAGTTTCGTCCAAGTCCATCTGTAACTTATTGAGATATCCTGCTATGTATCGTTTTTGGCCTATCTCCCAATGGTGAAGAATCACATAAAAAATTAAATAATTCTCATATCCGAATTCATATTCAGATCTTCACCAAAATAGAGTCGAATCGTCCTTATCGGACACCTAATCGGTCCACCAAGTTTCGTCCAAATCCATCCATGACTTTTTGAGATCTCCTGCCATGTATCGTTTTTGGCCCAATCTCCCAATGGTGAAGAATCACTTTAAAAATTCTCGTAGCCGGATGCGAATCCGGATCTTCACCAAAAATCTAATCATTTCGTCCTTGTCACATACGCTACATCTCTGCCGAATTTCGTCCGATTCTGTCCACAACTTTTTGAGATATCTTGTTCACAAACGGACAGACAGGTAGGGGTGAAAAGATAACCTCCATCCACCTTTGGTGGCGGCGGTAATAATGTCACTTAACTATTACAACTCATTGGCTAAAATGACAACAGATGTGACAAAATAACTGGCACAGTTTGTTTGCGTAAAACCAAATATGGTATCTTGCATACAGGTGGACAAAGCGGTCACGATGACGTGGAAGGATTGTGGTTTACCTGCGTAGATTATCCGACGTCCGGGTGATGAAATGCGATCGATGAGGCCGTCGCTGCGCCAAGGAAAATCGAGTGAGACTACTTCGCTTAAACTCAAGTCACAGCCAGGTTCGAGAATGAATTAACCTGCAGGTGCCAAGAAGCACACGAAAAACCCCAAAAACTGTCGAGGCGCGCTGTTAGGTTTTAAAATCTCCCGATACGTCACACATACAATAACTAGAACGGCACTCGTTAGAGAGCACACCTCCGCAAGGCTGAACAGTTTACGCTTTGCATTCCACCGATCTGAATTCAAACCTGAACCAAAATATAACCAAAAGCATTATGTTTTCGTGTCGTCCGTCCGTCCGTACGGGCTAAACCTCGTTTTTATCAGCAACCACATGTCCGATTGAGACCAAACTTTCAGGGTAGGAGCGACACCCATGCAGAACGTTTATGATAATTGTGACGTTTTACGTCATGTGGTATGGTAGCCAACTTGGAATAAACGCAAATAATTAAAAAAAACAATTTCTCGGGAACCACTGAATGGAAAAATTTGAAACTTGGCACATTGTCAAGTACTCCCAATGGAGAACAAAAGCCTGATAATGATGACATCATAGGTGAAGTGCTTATTGGAATCTTGTTCCAAAATATTGGAATAAATTAAATTATTGGAATCTCCCGCAATGAAGCCATCTCTGAGGGCCTTTCACTCACTCACTCACCACAGGCAGGTAGGTGGTCTTTCTGTCTTCTACCGACTCCTCTCCAGCCTTGCTCCCCCAGCTCTCTCTGTGCTCTGTCCCCCAAATATTCCTACAGGTCGCACAAGATCTGCCAGCAACACTCTGATGGTTAAACTGCCGAAATCTCGGCTCTCTGCTCACCTTCATTCTTTCATTCCTCTTTTCTCCCGCCTCTGGAACAAACTCCCTCACTCCCTTCAATCCCACTCCTCCCTCCAGGTCTTTAAAACAGCTGTTCACCACCATCTCTTATCTTCCCCCATCCAAAACCTTGATATTTTCTACCCCCGCTAATTCACCCCAGATCCACCTTGTTTGAAATTCCAACTTCTTTCCTGGAAGTCCTGGCAGTGTCCACATGTTTTACACCTCTCCCACCCCCCACCCCCTTCCCATGCCCCCGCCCCAAAGCCCTCGCCCTGTCTCAGATCTCTCGATGTCTCCATGTCTCCATGTCTCTCGGTCCCTTCTCTCAAATGTTGTGTTTGTGTCCTTCCCCCTCTCTCCCCATCTTGTCTACCGCTCCCGATGTTATATGTTTTATGTGTCGGTTTGTCTTTCTGTGTGATTAATGTTCGCTCTTTCACGAGCCTCGACCTTGTATACAAAAAAAAAAAAAAAAAGAAAAAAAAAAGTGGTATACCAGCCAAAAATGTTTTAATCGAATTCCTTATCCTAAAAATCTGAAATTGCATGCACATGATCTATGACCCATTTGTAGACATATTAAATTTATGACATCATAGGTCACATGCTTTGGCAGCCATATTGGATTTAACCTAAAACCTTAAAAAAACATCTTCTCCCCAACCACAAAATTCATTGACACATTCTCTTTAACAAACTTGTGGTATGAATCCATTCAATAATTAATCAGACCACGTTGGAAGTCTATGGCACTGGCCTGGAAGTACCAAATACTGCAAATCGTAAAAATACCCTCATAGAAAATAAATAAAAACAAAACTGCCGTTGCTAAAAATCCGTTTTTGTGCACAAGTCCTGAACGTTTTCTTGGCAGAAAACAGACCCTGTACAGGTCGCTACAGGTGAAAGAAGGAATTTGGAACTGCCCAAGGTGTCGGCCCTCTCTCCCTCTTGCTCTTGGCTTCTTCGCTGGTCTCTTGGCGCTGCACGACATCTTTCGCTCTCTGCGCTTTTCTTTGTGCTGACGGTTCCCTCTTGGTGTGGAGTGGTGCTTGGAGCGGTCCTTCTCAGTGCTTCCAGAGCTTGGAGCGGTGCTCGGCCCTTCGCGGTGCTGTTGGTGCAGGGAGCGAGTGTTGGTGCTGAGCAGGCGGGACCTCGTGGTGGGCAGCGCAGCGAGTCGCATCGGGGCCTGGCGAAGCGTGCGAGCGGACGAAGGGTTTCCTCACGCCGGAGCTTGGAGCCACGCGTGGACGGTGGACAAGACGACAAACAGATAAGGATGCACGACATTTCCCCGAACATAACGAACGTTTTCTTTTCCTTAATTCATTTTCCCTTGACCGTATCCGAAATCTGTGTGTGGGGACGTCCCGATTAGGCCATCTATTTACCGGCACGTGATTTTCCTGTCCCGCTATTCATTGTAAAATAAACCCTTGTATTATTTTTCTGTATATATCTGAAAGTTTTCCGTGTGGTTTATTTAATTTGCAGCGGCATTGGAGACGCCCCAAGAACAGGTAAGACTGCAGGGATCTCGCGCCGCCCCTCCATCCCGCGCAATGTTATATAGCTTTCTGGCTTTGAGTCCGCCATGGAGTTTTCGCCTCAAGAGCTAAGGCATTCACAATCGGAACCGTGTGCTGCGTGCAGGAAGGGTGTCGGAGTGAATTCCATTCAATGTACAATGTGCGCTGAGTGGCTTCATCAAAAACGTAGTGGTTTGAGAGGGTCATTAACCAGTGTGGCAGCTACATTCAAATGTAAGGTGTGCACAGAGGGAGCTGCAGATGGAGGAAATGTTGAGTTGGATCTTGGAGACGGCGTGAAGCTGGAAGGTGTGAAAACATTTTGTTAACTAGGAGACATGCTGAATGGAGAAGGTGGATCAGACTCGGCAACGGTTGCTAAAGTGAGATGTGCATGGAAGAAGTTTCGGGAACTGAGTGGCGTGCTGACGAGGAGGGGAGTGTCGTTGAAGCTGAAGGGAAAGGTGTATGCTGCATGTGTGAGAAGTGTTATGATTTATGGGAACGAGACATGGGTAATGAACGTAGAGCAGCAACGAAGGCTGGAAAGGGTGGAAATGCGGATGGTTCGGTGGATGTGTGGAGTATCGTTGAGAGAGAGGAAGACAAATGATGAATTGCGAAAGATGATGGGAATAGAGCCTGTGATGGATGCTGTGAAGAGAAACAGTTTGAGATGGTTTGGTCATGTGTTGAGGAAGGATGTAAGTGACTGGTTGAGAAGAGTGATGGAAATGAATGTAGAAGGAAGTAGAGGACGGGTAAGACCGAGAAAGACTTGTCTAAAGATGGTCGAAGAAGAAATGCGGGCAAGGGGGTTAAACAAAGGGAGATGCAGAAAATAGGGCAAAATGGAGAAGATTGTCATGGGGACCGCAAGGCTAACCCCCGTTCTAGCAGGGAAAATGGCCTTAAAATGCCTGTTGTTGTTGTTGTTGTATTCATGCTACGGTCCCCAGCTCAACAACCATCCAAGGGAAGCGAAACATCGACGCACCGCACTACCTACAAAACACCAATCAGAAAGTTCATAGTCGGGTCACGAATCAAACCCAGACTGGACAGCTCCACGGCAAGTATGCAACTTGCACACCATCTTGTCAAACACACAGCATAGGGTACAGAATGTTTTAGTGTACATAGAGCAGCATAACACAGGTCAAAGCGGTATGGTACAACATAGTGCAACAGAATATTACAACATAGTACAGAATGGTGCAGGTTGGCATGCAGTATACTATAGCACAGTACAGTATTGTATCAATAAGTCGCTAAACTTCCTACATGTAGGAATGACACGGACACTCCATAGGTTTAATACAACATAAATCCTCAAAATGAATCGATGAAGATACAGACTAATAAACATGTAAAGCATCTACTCATTGTCTGTGGAGGATTTCACATCCAAGAACACTCATTCAACTTTTGGACAGCATCGCTGAATTACAAAACTGACCGACTCAAAATAGCCCGCTTGTAATGGTTAGTTTAAGACAACCAAACTCAAAATTGGTTTAAACTCAGGACGCGGTTGAAACACGAATATACTGCATTTTATCTCTGAACTAGAACGGCACTCTTCGACGTAACGACATCGACTGATATGCCTCAGCCCACATTATTACATCATGAAAACACTTGTATCAAGTTTGGTTTAAATCCATTCAGCTGTGCCCAAGCTAGCACATGTTTACCTGACATGACCTCTGACCTTTGACCGATTGACCCCAAAATTTAATCGATTCGTGTTTACATCATTATACATATCTGTTTATACATATCTGTTTTGATTTATACATTATACATATCTGTTTGAATTAGATCACTTCAGCTATTCTCGAGTTATAGACCTATTATAGACTTTGACCATTGACCTCTTAAACCCAAATTCTAATCATTTAATCTTTACATCATCATACATACCCGTACCAAATTCGAATTGGATCACTTAGGTCATTCTCGAGTTATAGACCGATTACAGATTTGACCTTTGACCCCAAAAAAGAACCACTTAATCTTTACAATATTATACATACCTGTACCAAGCCATCCTCAAGTTATAGACCACAGACACAGATTTGACCTCTGACCCCAAAATCAAATAAGCTAATCTTTACATCATCCTATATACCTGTCCTAAGTTTGAATTGGATCACTTCAGCAGTTCTCAAGTTATACACCTATTACAGATTTGACCTTTGACCTTTGACCCCAAAATGTAAACAGTACATCTTTACATCATTCTACATAAGTGTACCAAATTTGGTCAGAACCCCATCACTGGTTCACATGTTACAACGGTAACAGTATTTTTACCCAACATGACTTCTGACCTTTGGCCTTTGACCTCGTGACCCCAAAATCGAATCAGTTCATCTTTACCTCATTACACATACTTTCCGACGCCTCCGCACTCCTTCCCGACGCCTCCGCACTCCTTCCCGACGCCTCCGCACTCCTTCCCGACGCCTCCGCACTCCTTCCCGACGACTCCGCACTCCTTCCCGACGCCTCCGCACTCCTTTCGGACGCATCCGCACTCCTTTCGGACGCATCCGCACTCCACACTCCTTCCACACTCCTTCCGGACTCCTCCGCACTCCTTTCGGACCCCTCCTCACTCCTTTAAAACTCCTTCTCACTCCTTTAAAACTCCTCCTCACTCCTCTCTTCGCTTTAGTCCTCTCCTCTCACTCCTCCCCACTCCTCTCTTCGCTTTACTCCTCTCCCCTCACTACTTTCAAACTCCTCCCCACTCATTGCAAACTCCTCCCCGCTCCTTGCAAACTCCTCCCCGCTCCTTGCAAACTCCTCCCCGCTCCTTCTCACTCCTTTAAAACTCCTCCTCACTCCTCTCTTCGCTTTAGTCCTCTCCTCTCACTCCTCCCCACTCCTCTCTTCGCTTTACTCCTCTCCCCTCACTACTTTCAAACTCCTCCCCGCTCCTTGCAAACTCCTCCCCGCTCCTTTCAAACTCCTCCCCGCTCATTTCAAACTCCTCCCCACTCCTTTCTTCGCTTCACTCCTCTCCTCACTCCTTTCAAACTCCTCCCCGCTCCTTGCAACCTCCTCCCCGCTCCTTGCAACCTCCTCCCCGCTCCTTGCAACCTCCTCCCCGCTCCTTGCAACCTCCTCCCCGCTCCTTGCAACCTCCTCCCCGCTCCTTGCAACCTCCTCCCCGCTCCTTGCAACCTCCTCCCCGCTCCTTGCAACCTCCTCCCCGCTCCTTGAAACCTCCTCCCCGCTCCTTGAAACCTCCTCCCCGCTCCTTGCAACCTCCTCCCCGCTCCTTGCAACCTCCTCCCCGCTCCTTGCAACCTCCTCCCCGCTCCTTGCAACCTCCTCCCCGCTCCTTGCAACCTCCTCCCCGCTCCTTGCAACCTCCTCCCCGCTCCTTGCAACCTCCTCCCCGCTCCTTGCAACCTCCTCCCCGCTCCTTGCAACCTCCTCCCCGCTCCTTGCAACCTCCTCCCCGCTCCTTGCAACCTCCTCCCCGCTCCTTGCAACCTCCTCCCCGCTCCTTGCAACCTCCTCCCCGCTCCTTGCAACCTCCTCCCCGCTCCTTGCAACCTCCTCCCCGCTCCTTGCAACCTCCTCCCCGCTCCTTGCAACCTCCTCCCCGCTCCTTGCAACCTCCTCCCCGCTCCTTGCAACCTCCTCCCCGCTCCTTTCAAACTCCTCCCCGCTCCTTTCAAACTCCTCCCCGCTCCTTTCAAACTCCTCCCCGCTCCTTTCAAACTCCTCCCCGCTCCTTTCAAACTCCTCCCCGCTCCTTTCAAACTCCTCCCCGCTCCTTTCAAACTCCTCCCCGCTCCTTTAAAACTCCTACCCGCTCCTTTCAAACTCCTCCCAGCTCCTTTCAAACTCCTCCCCGCTCCTTTCAAACTCCTCCCCGGTCCTTTCAAACTCCTCCCCGGTCCTTTCAAACTCCTCCCCGCTCCTTTCAAACTCCTCCCCGCTCCTTTCAAACTCCTCCCCGCTCCTTTCAAACTCCTCCCCGCTCCTTTCAAACTCCTCCCCGCTCCTTTCAAACTCCTCCCCGCTCCTTTCAATCTCCTCCCCGCTCCTTCCAAACTCCTCCCCGCTCCTTCCAAACTCCTCCCCGCTCCTTCAAAACTCCTCCCCACTCCTTCCAAACTCCTCCCCACTCCTTCCAAACTCCTCCCCACTCCTTCCAAACTCCTCCCCACTCCTTTCAAACTCCTCCCCACTCCTTTCAAACTCCTCCCCACTCCTCTCTTCCCCTTACTCCCTTCCAACTCCTTGTCACTCCTCTCTTCCCTTTACTCCTCTCCCCTCACTTCCTCACTCCTTTCCAAATCCTCCCCACTCCTCTCTTCGCTTTACTCCTCTCCCCTCACTCCTTTCCAACTCCTCCTTACTCCTCTCTTCCCTTTACTCCTCTCCAACCCCTTCTGTCCTCCTCACCGCCCCCCTCTCCTCTCTAGCCCTCACTCAGGCAGTTGTTCCAATCAAGCAGGTACGGCAAATATAGAGGTAATTGATCTTTCTCTTGGAGCAACACAGTGTAAATCCACCCCCTTGTCCTGTTCATTCATTTGTGAAATGGAGTTTCTTTAATGATCCTGGACGTGAACACGATTGATTCAGCCTTGAAAACTTGTGCGAAAACCCCCCAAAAAAATTATTAAAGATTTCACGATTTTATTTCCTCTAGAAATGAAACGCATCTTCTTTGGGTGGTGTATCATCGCTCCGAACGAAACAGGCATTGCCTGGTTTCCTTTGCTTGAGTTGTAATCAAAATGCACCTTTGTTTCTTCAAAAAGTAATTTATTATCGAAGAAGTGTTGATTCAGTCTTAAAATGCACATCAGTCACGGGTGACTTCATTTTTAAACTTGAATGTATCGAAAACTTTTCGCTTTACAAAGTAAAAATAGATTAAAATCAAACGTTATTAATAAACATTGTATTCAATAGTTAGTCTACATTAAACAGGCCTTCTCATTCAAAATGCATTTTGTTCTATAAACGTTAACTTTCATCGAATATTTCTTGTCTGTATTATTTGGGCGGTATATGATAAACCGTGCCGATCTCGGCTATTTCCTGCCTGTGCGTTAACTTTCAACAAATCTCCTTCCCGTTTTTTGCAACCGAGTTTAAAACCATGTTAGCGACTGTGAAAAATGAAATCAGATGGTGAATTAGAGTTGAGATAAAGCCGTGAGAGACTCAATGAACTTTATGTTACAGGCCTTTGAAAATGCATTTCGTTCTATAAACGTTAACTTTAATTGAATTTCCTTCCCGTTTTTTGCAACCGAGTCTAAAACCATGTGAGCGACTGTGAAAAATGAAATAAGATATCGAATTAGAGTTGAAATAAAACTGAGAGAGAGCAAGACACTGCGGGCCGAACAAAAGAGGCCTCAAAGCTTTGCGAGGAAAGAAAATGGTGGCTATTTGTTTTTGAAGCCTCTTCCAGAATGGGTGGAGCTACTGCCTCAACAGAGCAGGCCATACCCCTGGACAGACTCATAGACAGACTCACAGACAGACTCACAGACAGACTCACAGAGACTCACAGACAGACTCACAGAGACTCACAGACAGACTCACAGACAGACTCACAGACAGACTCACAGACAGACAGAATCAGCTACGGAGAATATTATATAGCTAATGCTTCCGGCGACTTTGTCGATGGAGGCATAAAAGAGAAAGACATGAACACGCAGTACCAGCTTAGTATCGATGTCTATTTTTAACCTGGCCACCGATGGCATCATCAACCTAACCTGCATGACTCCTAAAACAGGTAAGATTCATAAAAGACCAATGCAAATGGTCTTCACTAGATCTTACTCACTTATTGGATATGCAGTTCTAGTGAATGACGTTTTTTTTGCCAAATCGTTAAAAGGGATTCTCTGACAGTACCAGAAAAAGAATCATTTTAAAAAGATGTTTATGTTTATGATTGTGAATGCGTGCACGCACGCACACGCGCACACACACACACACACACACACACACACACACACACACACACACACACACACACACACACACACACACACACACACACACACACACACACACACACACACACACACACGCGCGCACACACACACACACACACACACACACACACACACACACACACGTTTGGCTAGAGCTAGACAATAAAGTTGAAAGAAAAAGTTTCCTCACCTGTTCACTTTCACAATACTCTTGGCCATCTCCTGTATTATCATCAGCATCCTCACTACCATAGCCGTCCCTCCTTCCCTCATCCACTTCATCCTCTTCCTCCTCACTGCTCCCAGAATCCTCAAGGCCTGAACAACAACAAAAAAACAAAACCATTTTAAGCCTCCAACAGTAAATTAACATCCCAAACTTCAAAAATGTTTTGTCATCATCATCTTCGTTCCCTTTCTCATCGGGATGTATTAGGGGTGTCAAGATCGATCGTGAACATTTCTCCGTTAGCTGTTAGGAAATGTTGCATCAAAATAATAATTCACAAGGTTCACTTCCCAATTAAGATGTTTTTTTTTAAAAGTAAATTAAAATTGTTATTGAAGAAGACTCTTGAGACACCATCTCACTGCCGTTTGTTAGGTATGGTGGCAGCAACAGTTAGGGTTTGTGGTTTCAATAATGGCTGCAGAAATCTACTTGTAAAACCTTTCGTTTTTAAGGTTGTAAATACAGTACGAGAGAAGGGTGGAACCCACAGTCATCCAGAATGACCACCTGTAAAAAGGGAAGGAAATATAGGTCAACCACAGTGGGTAGACACTGACAGGTATTGCATGTAAACCAGACCAGGTGGGGCAGTCAGATTATTCCACCCTGCAGGTCATTAATAAGCCAGCTGGGTCTTTACCTACGATCAAATAGTGGTGTGGTGGGTTCTCCTGAAACCAACTCGACTTCCTGAAGCTTAGAATCCAAATTCCTCATACTGTTGCCTTCAGCTGGATTTAAACCCACAACCTCTGGGATAGCAGCTCCTCACCTACAGCCACCACTACTGTACCAGTGCTTATGCACATACCTTGGATGAAGTGAAATGGATGAAGTGACCAAAGAAAAGAAGCATCATAAGCTGAAGTGAAAGAAACCATCCATTCCGAATGAGATGCATCTCTGGTAGCTGCACCATCACAGTCAAAGATCATACTTCTCTGTGACATCAATGCCAGGGTGGAGGACAACCACATCCTTTGGTTGTCCTCCACCTATTGGAAAGCGTGGAATAGGAAAACATAACTCAAAACGGTATACGTCTCCTTAACCCGTATGTTCAACGTGACTTCGTGATCACCAAGACCCTTTCCCACCCATAAACCATCTCAAGACATCTTGGCAACACCCAATATTGAAGCACAGGCACTTAATAGATGATGTATAACTTAATAGATAACTTAAATAATAGGCTATTTCCACAATAAATGGTCATTTTGACGGACCCTACTTTGAAGTGTATTCTTGACTGGATATGTTGGTCGAAGAATGTGAGCTAAATTCTGTTTGAGAGCACATGTAATAAAGTTATAATGGAAATAAAATCATCGCCGAGTAGTGCCTCGTTTCATTTGTGTGGGAGTGTATTGTATGAAAGAGTGTGATACAGAAAGCACTTTTTGTGTACTGTTGTATTGTACATCATGTTCATGTCTCTCAGGTTGGCCCTGTTTGAAATCTGGGTGATAATTATTTTAGTTATTGTTGAACACTACGGTCAGTTCTTTCAATTCAGTTAGAGTTCAATCAATTTCTGTTTCATAGTTTTTTTGGGAGAGACCGCAAAACTTCATTACCCACGTAACGCATGTCCGTCAAAATATTGCGTGAGTAAGACAGCAGAGTTGTAAAATAGTCGGAAGATGTACACATTTTATGCTTGCAACAAAATATGCATGGGTGCTTATACCTTCCGTTCACAAATGTCAAATAAGGCCTACCGTATTTTCCGGTGTATCAACCGCGGTTTTTTACCGACGGGAAAACCCTAAAAAAGGGGGTGCGGTTGATACACAGTAACAGAAAAATTTGTGCATTGAAAAACTGTCATATCAACGGGACGTAATCTTTATATTACTTTGGGGTTGCGGGGATACAATGATGAATGATCGTCAATTATGTTACTAAGGTAGGTTCAATGCCGATTACTGCTGCCAGTCAAAATACAAGAAAGTTTGAAGTTTGTAATATTTGATTTTTCTATGCGTGTTTGTGAAAATGTGTACTTTCACTAGTCCTCTTTGAATGACAGGTCACATAGTGAATACAGTGTGCTAAATAAAGACAGGATTAAGTCACAAAACAAAAGCGTCAACATGGTAAACAGGATGTTGTGCATGGGACATTATGACGTACCTATTGTCTAACCAACGCCGCGGTAAGGCCACATAAAAATAAAAAGTTGTTGAGCGTCCTTTTTTCTCAAAAGTTCGGGTAGGGGGGGAGGTTTTTATTTTTATTTTTTATTTTTTTTTCCTACTTTCCATTGAGTTTTGTTGACATGGAAAAATATGAAATAAAGACTCCTTTCTCCTCAAAATGATTTTATTTCTTCATTCATCGGGTTCCATCCTGTGATCCGTGGCCGTGTCTGCAGCCAACACAAATTTGAGAAATGAGCCAAGAGTCTTTGTCACATCAGAAACTTTGCAAGCTGGTGAAACTTTCGTCATGTCAGTTTTACTGGGGCCGGCGAATACTTTGACAAAAGTACCGCGTGTATCGTCAGGCAATGGCTCCCTATCCCCATCATACTTGCCGTCTGAGAACTCTGCATAGAAGTCCGAGATTGTAACATCCAACTCGATATTGCACGCAAACCAGTCCTTCACCGTCTTGGAAGAGCCCTCACGGGCTATTGATGCGATCACAATAGGCATTTCAAGCCAATTCTAGCACGAATCAATACAGATTTCAGCGGGAAAAATCTCACACAATAGCCGCCATGAATGGCCAACGTAAAATGGGTGAAGTTGCCCGAGGCACTTGCGACGCTCTGCGCAGCACGCACTGCGCATGCAGTGCAGAACGGCGCCAAATTTGAATGTGAAAAGATCGTTTTTTATGATTTTTTTCAAAATAAAAAATAAAAAAAGTTTCGGATCGGGTGTGTTTCGTAGGGTCGGGCGGTGGACGATCAACAACTCTTTTTTTTTATCTGGCCTAACCTACTGAAGTCGGCTTTGATGCCGCCGCATGGGCTGGGCGAATTTATAAAACGGAGAGGTCAACAGGGAGTTTCACCATTCGTTCTATCCTGTTCGAGCTATCAAGACCAAGATTCACCATTCGCTTCTATCCTGACCAAGACCAAGCTTCACCATTCGCTTCTATCCTGACCAAGACCACGAGATGGCACCGCGATCATTCACAGCAGCTTTCAAGCTCCGTGCCTGCAGGTTTGCAGAAGAGTTTAGTAATCGGGCGGCCGGCCGACACTTCGGAATCGACGAGTCCGTCATTAGACGCTGGCGGACTAACAAGCAGACGCTGGAGACGATGCCGAAGAAGAAGGCGATGAGGGGCAAAGCAGCCCAGTGGCCGGCCTTGGAGGAGAGACTGCTAATGTGGGTGAGAGAGAAGCGAGCCGAGGGACACGCCATCGCGACACTAGCGTTGCGACTCCAGGCCCGACTCATCGCCAGGGAAACAGGGGTCGATGACTTCACGGCCAGTACGTCTTGGGCGTACAGGTTCATGGGTCGTCATGGCCTTTCCATTCGCCGGCGAACCCACATCGCACAGAGTCTCCCTGATGACATACCAGAGAAGACTGCTAATTTTCAGAAGTTCGTGATCAAGTTCCGCAAGCGTGATCAAGTTCCTGTTCTTCAATATTTCGACTATCCCCTAAGCCGCATCGGCAACGCAGATCAGACGCCGCTGACCTTTGATGTGCCTCGAGGGACCACCATCTCGGCCAAAGGTGACAAGTCGGTGTCCATCAATACAACGGGTCATGAGAAAGATCGTTTTACGGTTATGCTAGCGTGCACCGCTGATGGGGGAAAGCTGCCGCCGTATATCATCTTCAAGAGGAAGACGCTACCAAAGGATAAATTTCCTCCGGGTGTAATCGTTCGTGCCCAGGCCAAGGGGTGGATGGACCAAGCGCTGGTATATGACTGGCTCCGCGTCGTGTGGGGGAGACGAGTTGGTGGGCTTTCGCGGCGACGGAGCATGCTCGTCCTCGACGCCTTCCGTTGTCAAAAGACAGAGGAGACCAAGTCAACGCTGAGGGGGCTCAACACTGATCTGGTGATGATCCCGGGTGGCATGACGTCGCTGCTGCAGCCGCTAGACGTTTCAGTCAACAAGCCGTTCAAAGACAGTCTGCGGCGCTGTTGGTCGGAGTGGATGCTGTCGGGGGACAAGACCTTCACCAAGACTGGGAGGATGAGGAAGGTGGACCTCCCGACAATCTGTAGCTGGATACTGAAGGTCTGGGAGGAGTTGCCGGCAGCCATCATAGAGCGGGCCTTCCTCAAGTGCTGCATATCTAATGCCCTTGATGGCACTCAAGATGACATCATCTGGGAGGATGAAGTGGCAGTGACCGACGATGGAGAAGAGGATAACGACGACGATGATCTCGCCTACCCAGACTCGGATGATGATCTTCGTAATGTCTTCCCTGAAGAAACAGATGACGAGGACTTCTTTGGATTTTAGAGCCTAAACCCAACGGGCCTTTTCCGACGATGGAGAAGAGGATAACGACGATGAGGATCTTGCCTACCCCGACTCGGATTGGACTGAAGAAACGGATGACGAGGAGGACTTCTTCGGATTTTAGAGACTAAACCCAACGGCCCTTTTCAGGGCCCCACATTGGCAAGAGCCAAAACCAAACGGCCCTTTTCAGGGCCCCACATTGGCAAGAAAGAATAATTATGTTTTTTTTATTCTCTTTCAACTCATTTCATGTATTTTCACTCTTTCTCTGTCTTCAGTTTCTCTTTCCTTTCATCATATAATATTTCGCTTTCCATTTTATTTATTTATTCTCTTCTCTTTTTTAAATTTTCCTGATTTTTTTTTTTTTTTTCCCCTCGAAAATCTGATTTTTTGGGGGATTTTTTTTTGAAGTCGAAAATCGGGGGTGCGGTTGATACACGGGTGCGGTTGATACACCGGAAAATACGGTACTTTGTAAATACTAATGAATAAAATGTTACTAATTCGTAAGTGTGTTGTCCGTCAAATTGTTACGTGGGTAATATCATGTCATTCCCAAATCGGTAAGCATGGTGAGCACCGCTGCACAATCCATTGAAACAAGGTTTCTTCGCGGACCTCGCTTACCCACTATCAGCATCACAAAACAATCGCTAGTTCCATGGGAATCTCGGCACTACGATCTGTACAATGTGTTACATGGGTAAGCAATTACATGAGTAATGTTACTGAATTTTATTGATGGCCTAAATTAAAATGGGAAGTGGTAAAAACATCCAAAAACATTGCTCTCGTTTCATACCAGTCCTCTTCAACCACGATAAATATGCTGCATTCCCAAATTCAATACATCTCATTAAAAAATCCCTACCCATACTACTGTGGAAGTGTAACTCAGTGTAACTTATTGGTTGGAACTGGTAACGAATCAAGGTACGAGCAGGTGGTCGTAAGAATGTCAAGAATGCATCTCGCCCTGTCGAAGCTGGGAGTCCTGTGGTGTAGCTTTAGCACGACCCCGGGCTAACACACATTCCCAAGCCCGTACTATTGTCTTTCATATGGATGCAAAGAGGATGAAGCAAATTCCCAGCAGGGAGGAGAGCGAGCTGGTGCCAGGGAGGCGACTGAGTAAGCAGCGGAGAAGGGATTACGATTTCAGCGCACAGAGGATTAAATGAAGTGTGCCGATATAAACAGAAGGGACTTTGAGCCAAGAGAGCACTCATCCTCAGAAGCCCTGCCCGACGGAATGAACGCGTACCACGAGTTCGGCGCTGCAGCCGAACAAGAAGGACTATGCGGATAGAGTTACCTGATCCATTGAGTTAACGGTAGTTATTACTATTTGAAACTAGTTAATAAAGTTGTGATCTTTTGTAAAACCTGTTTCCGACCATTGGCGTCTTGAGTCTCACCACTTCCCTGACAATCTGGAGGCACCGCTGGAATTTCGAGTGGACGTCGCCAAGGTAAGCATAGCGTCTTGGGGATGGTCCATTATGAAATATGAATTCTGAATCATGGTGGAGGATGTGTGTGGGACTTGTGATTGTCCATAGGTAATCCAAGGATGGAACGTTTTAAATGATTCTATTATTCGTGTGCTTGCGAGGATATGTACATTATACGCTGGGTATTAAAAGCCTTACTCTGGTCTGCAGGCAAATCGGCTCATGAAGTGCACCATGAGGCGATTTGTTTGCCGGTTCGGTAAGGTTCAGTAAGGTCCGTACACGTGTACAATCGTGTACACCCGTTTTAAATAAATAATTTTTTTTTTTCAGTTTTCCCGCCATGTCTAAAACTCGTTTGATTACAATATAAATTAATGACAGACAACGCCATCTCATGCCGGTCCAGAATTATTGTGAAAGATGGCGATTGGATGAAAATTGCATACCGACACGCCCTCACTGTCCCTCATTGTCCCTCATGTTCATTCCGGCTACCTGTCTCTTGCTCCCGCTCCTTCCCCTCCCTCTAGTTCCCATTGGTGGACGTTTTGCGAGAAGCAAAGCGTTTTGCAGGAAGCTTCCAGGAAGCAAAACCAGTGCTGTTGTGTTTTTTTTGACGAAATTTGTCAGACACATAGAGAGAGACAGACAGACAGACAGAGAGAGATAGACAGAGAGAGACAGAAAGTGAGAGAGAGAGAGACAGACAGAGAGAGATAGACAGAGAGAGACAGAGAGAGAGAGACAGAAGGAAAGAGAGAGAGACATATAGACAGACAGAGATAAAGATGATATTCAGACACATAGAGAGAGACAGACAGACAGACAGAGAGAGATAGACAGAGAGAGACAGAAAGTGAGAGAGAGAGACAGACAGAGAGAGATAGACAGAGAGAGACAGAGAGAGAGAGACAGAAGGAAAGAGAGAGAGACATAGAGACAGACAGAGATAAAGATGACATTCAGACACATAGAGAGAGACAGACAGACAGACAGAGAGAGATAGACAGAGAGAGACAGAAAGTGAGAGACAGACAGACAGAGAGAGATAGACAGAGAGAGACAGAAAGTGAGAGAGAGACAGACAGAGAGAGATAGACAGAGAGAGACAGAGAGAGAGAGACAGAAGGAAAGAGAGAGAGACATAGAGACAGACAGAGATAAAGATGATATTCAGACACATAGAGAGAGACAGACAGACAGACAGAGAGAGATAGACAGAGAGAGACAGAAAGTGAGAGACAGACAGACAGAGAGAGATAGACAGAGAGAGACAGAAAGTGAGAGAGAGAGACAGACAGAGAGAGATAGACAGAGAGAGACAGAGAGAGAGAGACAGAAAGAAAGAGAGAGAGACATAGAGACAGACAGAGATAAAGATGATATTCAGACACATAGAGAGAGACAGACAGACAGACAGAGAGAGATAGACAGAGAGAGACAGAAAGTGAGAGACAGACAGACAGAGAGAGATAGACAGAGAGAGACAGAAAGTGAGAGAGAGAGACAGACAGAGAGAGATAGACAGAGAGAGACAGAGAGAGAGAGACAGAAAGAAAGAGAGAGAGACATAGAGACAGACAGAGATAAAGATGATATTCAGACACATAGAGAGAGACAGAGAGACAGACAGAGAGAGATAGACAGAGAGAGACAGAAAGTGAGAGAGAGAGACAGACAGAGAGAGATAGACAGAGAGAGACAGAGAGAGAGAGACAGAAAGAAAGAGAGAGAGACATAGAGACAGACAGAGATAAAGATGATATTCAGACACATAGAGAGAGACAGAGAGACAGACAGAGAGAGATAGACAGAGAGAGACAGAAAGTGAGAGAGAGACACAGACAGACAGAAAGAGAGACAGACAGAGAGAGAACATTTTTGGGAACGTTTTTCACATTACTTTCCTGCAACATTGAAATAATGTTGTTGAAAGACGTTTCCACAACGTCGCTACAACGTTTCACTTTCGTTGTTGCAACGTTTTGCTCCAACGTTTTGGGAACATTCAAATGTTGTGGTTTGCTGACGTTTCCACAACGTCGCTACAACGTTTCACTTTCGTTGTTGCAACGTTTTGCTCCAACGTTTTGGGAACATTCAAATGTTGTGGTTTGCTGACGTTTCCACAACGTCGCTACAACGTTTCACTTTCGTTGTTGCAACGTTTTGCTCCAACGTTTTGGGAACATTCAAATGTTGTGTTTTGCTGACGTTTCCACAACGTCGCTACAACGTTTCACTTTCGTTGTTGCAACGTTTTGCTCCAACGTTTTGGGAACATTCAAATGTTGTGGTTTGCTGACGTTTCCACAACGCCGCTACAACGTTTCACTTTCGTTGTTGCAACGTTTTGCTCCAACGTTTTGGGAACATTCAAATGTTGTGGTTTGCTGACGTTTCCACAACGTCGCTACAACGTTTCACTTTCGTGGTTGCAACGTTTTGCTCCAACGTTTTGGGAACATTCAAATGTTGTGTTTTGCTGACATTTCCACAACGTCGCTACAACGTTTCACTTTCGTTGTTGCAACGTTTTGCTCCAACGTTTTGGGGACACTCAAATGTTAAGTAAATCGGATAAGAATTCACGAGTTATTTAATTATTAGCGATTAATGAAGTACTTATTTAATTAATTACATTTCTTATTAAATTACAGTAATTACATTACAGTAATTACCTGAGGTAATTACAGTAATTACAGTTCCGGTAATTACAGTAATTACAGTAATCATTACAGTAATTGCAGTAATCTTATTACAGTAATTACATTACATTAACTCAGGCACCTTTTGAGTAAGGAAGCTGATATTTGGACATGACACTGACCAAGTGATGTGGCTGTCAAGGAAAATTTTGATTTATTGATTAATCATTTAATAAATTAACTCGTTGATTTATAAATGACTTATTTAATTAAAAGTCCTCAGAGATACATCTTCGGATGAAATACTTGCAGATTGGTTATGCTATGAGCCAATTGATTAAGGAAAATATTTTGTGATGGCCATATTGGCAATTTCGTGGCCATATTCGTGGCAACTCAGTTAGTGCCACTGCACTTTTAAAATGCATCCCTGCGTTCATTTTTCGATCGATTGAGTTGAAATTTCGAACAATCGGATCTGGACTGTCGTTATTAACGACTCTAGCACGCACCCGTCCAATCAGGATGGAGCGGTATGGTCCCCGGATTATCACTGCCCGCAGTTTTAATTAGTTTTACTTTTTCTCTTGGTCATATAATTTTGAAGACATGCATGTCATGATATAGGAAATGTTTGTTCTGTTGAACGGAATAAATGTTGTTTATTTGTGTGGGTGTGTATTTTTGTGTATTTTGGATATATTTTCACGACTAATTCCAGTTAACATCCTGCAAAATTTGCTCGTTTGCTGGCCGAGTCGAAATTGCGTTGAGTTCCTATGGCATGCGCCATTAAAAGCACTGTGTAATGGTTGAGCTCCCTTTATTTCGTTTTGGTCATGCGGATGAGCAGACAAAGTGACGAATGCTGCGGCTGGAGCAGTAAAAGCGATGTTTTTAATTGAAACGATGTAATGAGTAATTAAAAGTGGGAGGGGGCAACACCACGCATACCTCTTTTAAGCTGTGTATAAACCCTGGAATAAACGTGGGAGGGGGCAACACCACGCATACCTCTTTTAAGGTGTGTATAAACCCTGGAATATTTCAGCAATCAATACAATGCTGAAACTATGTAAGTTAAGTTAATGAGTAATTTAATGAGTAATTTAATGAGTAATTTAATGAGTAATTTAATGAGTAATTTAATGAGTAATTTAATGAGTAATTTAATGAGTAACTTAATGAGTAATTTAATGAGTAATTTAATAAGTAATTTAATGAGTAATTTAATGAGTAATTTAATGAGTAATTGTTGATTGATTGAATCTAATTGATTGAATTTAATTGAATAAATTTAACTGGATAAATTGAATTGAATAAATTAAATTGAATATATTGATCGTTTGATTGATGAAAATGCGGTCTCAAGAAAGAAGCTTTAATATCTTTGTGAGATATTATCAATGTGAAGACAACCTTGGAAAATTGAGCAAGGTGGTGAGTTTATATATAGATATATATGTGCGGTTACCATTGTATGATTTCCCCTTCAACAGAGCGGACACCTGAGGATTCACCCATTTCATACTGACCCTCTGGCTCATCTGCAAATACTGATCTGTGAGATTGGATTGTGCAAAAGCCACAGGTGAGAGAGATTCTCTGGAAATCACCGTTTGCACAGGTGGAGAGATCCTTCCTGGAGGTACGAGAGAAGCTTTAGAGGAACAAACTACAACACATCTAACGCTACTTTGATAAAAGGCAAAATGGGAAATGGAGCCTGCAAGAATACACAAGGACAACCAGAGATTCCACAAAAAGGTACTTGTACACATCATATGTACGACCGTTATGGTGCCAAAGCTATAAGGCAGGTCGAGAATTGGTATTTGTGGACAAAGGGACATGATGAGGAGTTTCCAAGAGAGGGTACATTTGAGCGAAGTCGATTGGAAAGATTGGAACAAAGATTGAAAGCCAGGAAGAGACAGAATCTAACGGTAGACTGGCTTGCATTCCATCTTTGGGATGGTGAATCCAGACAACGGGAACAGCAAGAACGGATAACGGATCTAGAACTTAAAATAAAAAGGATACAGGATACAGTGGAGGAGACAAATGCACAACTGCCCTCGAAATTAGGAATGAAAGGGACAGTTGTCCCATCTGATTTCCAGTTGTCTCCCCAAAAAGGACGGTACAGAGAATTTTTTCGTGTTTCAGGAGATAACGAGAGATTGCAGTGGCAACTCAGGGAGGTAGAGATGCAGCCCAGCAATACAAGTGCACAGGTGCACAGACCAGGCAACGACAGAAACCGGTGTTTCAAGTGTGGACGGATGGGACATTGGAAAAGAGGATGTCCGTATACCAAAAGGAAGACAAGTTCATAGGGTAAACTAAGATCAAGGGTACCAGTGCTGACCGATACCTCAGACAATGATTAGGCCTTCATTGCGGCAAATCCCAAATGACGATTGGCCTCAACAGATTAGATTACTGGACAAACATGAATAACTGTCGATGATTCTTGTGTCTGAAAAGGTTTTCGGAGCAAGAATTATTCATTTTTTCTTTTGCTTGTAAGCAAATTAGTAATTAATTGATCAAATGCCGAAATTGGATCTTTTATGTTGGGCACAAAATTTTAAATTTACAAAGTTGGAACAATTGCTTTGCAAATTTTTGAAACCAAGTGACAAGAGTCACATGATGATCAGGTGGGAATTTCGGACTAGTGTTCCGCATGATTGATAGGTCAGTGGTCGACTGACATGCAAATGGGTGTGTAGTCAAATTTGGATAAATTATGGTGGAACTGAAAGGGTAATTTCAATGTGACATCATAGGGGTTTTCTAAAAATAAACTTTTTGGTCCATTTGCGTATTAGCATTTATAAAATTGAAGGACAAATTTTATGAAAATGAAATAAAACTGACACCCATCCTGATCTGTAAATAATGGTTCCAACGCAAACAAATATGCATAATGCATGCGTGTGTGTGTGTTTTGTGTATCAATGTTTGTGTTTGTTGTTTTTGTTTTTGTGTATCAATCTTACAAGATTGTTGACACCGACAGTGTGCCTTGTCTGAAAAATAGATAGTTCCATGGGGATGGGATCGCATATCGAGAGAATTCATAAAATTAAAAAAAATAGAAATATAATTTGATTATGAAAATTATCACTTTTGTCAAGGGAGATGGAGAATAAAGATTTGATTTGCTGAGTTATGAGCAGCTATTCATTAATAGTAAAAAAATTGGAAGTAATCTTGGGATTCCATTGTGATCGAATTTATATGAGAATCAAAGCTATTTATGGATATGAGCTTCATAAAAATGTGGGAGTACAAAATTAGCCAAATTTTGGAGAGGTCTTACGCTGACTTCCCAGAGTACTCTGCTCATGGATTTTTATATATATAAACTTGAATTTTATCAGCATATAAATTGTGCTGTATGTATGGATGTGGTTTAGGCATAGATGATATGGGAAAATAGTAAAGAAAATTTTGCTGGTTTGAACTATTGTGGGTTTTCAGTTCTGGAGTTCAAACAAAGTCACTGGTTAACAGATGAGAAAGGATAGTAAATAAATTATTCGATGCTGGGCAAATTAAGTACGATATTACTAAGACTTATGAGAGCTATTGTTCTTCCTTACAGCAGTGGAAAATTATTGGAAAAAATTAGATCCAACATAATGAATCTATAAAAGAATGTGATAGGGATAATATCCTCAATTTGTACTAATTATTTGATTGTGGGTAAAGGAATTAATTTATCGTAGTGGATTGTTGACAGCAGCCTGAAAATGTCCTGAGAGTGTGCATCCATGTAATCAGAAATCCCAGATTTGTTTTTACAAACAACATTTTGGTAGAGGTCTTGTGTGGACGAGCACTTCCTTGGTAGATAAAGAACGGTACTGCATGCTGGCAGCCACTTTTGCGGCCAGCTAGGCCAAACAAATTGAGAGGAAATTGTAGTTAAATACGTAAGTTACACATGGCTATTTGTAAAAAGGAAATTTGTTGAGATGGGAAACATTTTTCGAAGGTTTATTAAAGTGTTATAATATGACATGTGGCAAGGCAAACTATTGGATGGGAAAATTAGATCTGGCTATAGAATAAATTTATTGACCCCTTGAAGTTAATTCTTCGAATCATTGTTTCACTGGCATTTTTTTGTTCAAATTGGAAATAGTTTGGTAGAGCTTTGGTTAAAACCTTTGGTTGCGGTATCTTGGAACGAAATGATAAACCATAGGAGATTGATAAGAATAGAAACAAATATGGACCCAAAATAGAAAGTTGGATTCATGCCTTCTCATTGCAAGCAAGCACATGGGGCTAAGGTGGACGATCCCACAGAAAATGAGGCTGCACCTAGCAGCCCAGCAGAACATTCAGTGGCAGATTTAAATGATAGTCATGATTTACAGTCATTTGAATTACATTTTAACACCCCTTGCATTGATAAACATTACATTTTCAACATGTGATATTCCTACTTGGGATAGTGACATTTAGTTGCCTACATGACATACAATTACCTGCTGATATTAATACAACATGAGTGAAAAATGTATCACAACTACACTCATGATCAGGAGATTGAGTTCAACCCCGGGAGATAGGGGGATCAGGGTAAGACAAATAATCTGATTTATGTTACATATTAAGGGATTTTCTTTATTTACCTTTTAGGAAGCTTGTTAGTTTGGTATATAATGTTGAATGTCATCGACATATAATTATGTCATAGGTATGAATATATACAAGGAGTAGCAGACTTGTTTGTTGGTTTAGTAGTTATATTGGCAATTGTTTTAGTGGTGGCTTGCTTGAAAGCCTTAGTGACGGTGTGTTTGAATAAGGTAACCAACAACACGATGATAACGCATGAAGTGACAAATTGAGGAAAGAAATGTGGAACCAGAAAAGGAAGACTTTTATGGCGACATAAATACTGAGATTAAAAGATTAAATCAAGTGATGTTGCAAATGAATACAGTAGAATTAAGATAATGGCATAACGACAATGTTATGAGTTGTGTCAATTACAATATCAGTGAACTCATATCACCATGAGTGACACACTGTTAGAAAAAAAAAAAAAAAAAGGGGAAAAGAAAAAGTGGAGAGGAATTATGGTAATAATACATTATGCTTAATTTGTTGGTTTGGGAAAATTTTTATTGGGAATTAGATATTCCTGTTTGTGATTGTAATCATATACAATTTATTTTCTTAGAGTAGTGCTAAAATACCTGCACAAGTTAATTTTTGAACTATATTAACCTGAAAGCAATTGTGGATGCTATTCTTAGTTTAGTAGTAAAATACATACCTGATTGAATATTATTTGTGTGACGCATATAAATGAATATAACTTTTTGAATGTTGTAAGGGAAAACAACAAATTGTTGAATGTGAAACTGTCAGAAGATATACATGATTATGCTGATTTCATGGTAAGATGTACCCTATCTGATTCAGTGTGTGTGGAAAGCAGATTCAGATGTGACTGAGCATAAGGATAAGACGAGATCACATTTTGAAGGGAGTGCTAACGGAATTGGGAAGAAGTTCGAGAAAGAAAATTTGTGGCTAAAAAATGAAGTTAATCGTGGCATACACCCTCTTCCTCAAAGAATGATGAAGACATTCTCCCGTGTAACTTGGAGATGAATGCTTACCTTCACCAAGGAAATTTATGTGACCATTTGCCTGGATCACACTGCAACATATGAAAGAAAGGCGATCACTTACTCTTGTTCGAAGGCTTCGAACATTCATCACATCAGAAGTTGCAGGACAACGACATTTTACCTGCAACCTCTGTGAAATGCGGGGACATATGTTATTACTTCACCAACTTCCGGGGAGCCAGCATGGAGCTGCAAACCAATGGCTGTGCCTTTTCACAACAGCTGTGCACGATTCTGCGGGCCACTCCTGGTATGGACCATGGATGACCTGAACACCATGGTCCCAACATCATTGTGGATGCATCCGGCATCCCTGTTCCACATCTTGCTGGCCAATCAACGTCACACCAATACTTGCTGCCCACTCATAATGAGGGAGGAGGCAAGTCGACTACAACTGGGCGAAGGCCTTGTCCAAGGAATCATTATGGTTCACAGCAAGAGTGGCAAGAATGCTACAAGGAGAGCAGGGTCAGTCTATGACTCCGCAATGTTACCACAACAGCGAAATCCTACACGAAGTAGTGCAGGTGCTATGAAGACATTAGGAGAAATGTTTCATACCTGGATTCAAACACAAGTGATCAGCCCTTCCTTTCAAACAAAGTCAACATTCGTGTGGAGGCAAACGTTTTTGCCAGATGGTGCAGATGCTTTACAAAACTTGAAAATGAAGTGAAATTGTTGTATCTTGGTGATGGTGAAGTGTTGTTTTGAAAAGATATTTGTGATGCAAATGCAATAGATTGAACAATATGGAAGGAGTCAATGACCAACGAAATGTTTTGTGATTCTTGCAGGATGACGGTGTATGCCTAAGGGAATTTGATTACCAAAGTTATGGTTTGAATACTTGTATTGATATTTACTTGTAGATATTGATTATTTACTTATACTTGTAATGATGTTTACTTGCAGTGATTGATTATTTACTTAAATTGTATTGATGTTTACTTGCAGTGATTGATTATTTACTTAAATTGTATTGATGTTTACTTGCAGTGATTGATTGTTTACTTATATTGATGTTTAGATTAATGGTTAATATAAACAAAAACAAAAAGATGAGGGAATTGTGGAAGTGTAACTCAGTGTAACTTATTGGTTGGAACTGGTAACGAATCAAAGTACGAGCAGGTGGTCGTAAGAATGTCAAGAATGCATCTCGCCCTGTCGAAGCTGGGAGTCCTGTTGTGTAGCTTTAGCACGACCCCGGGCTAACACACATTCCCAAGCCCGTACTATTGTCTTTCATATGGATGCAAAGAGGATGAAGCAAATTCCCAGCAGGGAGGAGAGCGAGCTGGTGCCAGGGAGGCGACTGAGTAAGCAGCGGAGAAGGGATTACGATTTCAGCGCACAGAGGATTAAATGAAGTGTGCCGATATAAACAGAAGGGACTTTGAGCCAAGAGAGCACTCATCCTCAGAAGCCCTGCCCGACGGAATGAACGCGTACCACGAGTTCGGCGCTGCAGCCGAACAAGAAGGACTATGCGGATAGAGTTACCTGATCCATTGAGTTAACGGTAGTTATTACTATTTGAAACTAGTTAATAAAGTTGTGATCTTTTGTGAAACCTGTTTCCGACCATTGGCGTCTTGAGTCTCACCACTTCCCTGACACTACAAAAAGAGACGGTTTCCATCCTCACCGCATCGGTAATCTCGCCACGTAACGGACGACAGAACAGGCGATTTACAAAGTAGGCCTTATTTGACATTTGTGAACGGAAGGTATAAGCACCCCTGCATATTTTGTTGCAAGCATAAAATGTGTACATCTTCCGACTATTTTACAACTCTGCTGTCTTACTCACGCAATATTTTGACGGACATGCGTTACGTGGGTAATAAAATTTTGTGGTCTCTCCCAAAAAAACTATGAAACAGAAATAGATTGAACTAACTGAATTGACAGAACTGACCGTAGTGTTCAACAATAACTAAAATAATTATCACCCAGATTTCAAACAGGGCCAACCTGAGAGACGTGAACATGATGTACAATACAACAGTACACAAAAAGTGCTTTCTGTATCACACTCTTTCATACAATACACTCCCACACAAATGAAACGAGGCACTACTCGGCGATGATTTTATTTCCATTATATTATAACTTTATTACATGTGCTCTCAAACAGAATTTAGCTCACATTCTTCGACCAACATATCCAGTCAAGAATACACTTCAAAGTAGGGTCCGTCAAAATGACCATTTATTGTGGAAATAGCTAATAACCACATACAAGGCTTTCATCCACAGCTCAATGGAATACTGCTCTCCCCTCTGGGCTGATGATCCTGCCTCACACCTAGCTCGTCTTCACGCTGTTGAAACCAAAGCGTTCAGAATCATTGGACTCTCCCGCGATGAAGCTATCTCCAAGGGCCTTTCACTTACTCACCGCAGGCAGGTTGGTGGTCTTTCCGTCTTCTACCGACTCCTCTCCGGCCTTGCTCCCCCAGCTCTCTCTGGGCTCTGTCCCCCAAATATTTCTACAGGTCGCACAAGATCTGCCTGCAACCCTCTTATGGTCAAACTGCCAAAATCAAGACTCTCTGCTCACCTTCACTCCTTCATTCCTCTTTTCTCCCGCCTCTGGAACAAACTCCCTCACTCTCTTCAATCCCACTCCTCCCTCCAGGTCTTTAAAACAGCTGTTCATCACCATCTATTATCTTCCCCCATCCAAAACCTTGATCTTTTCTACCCCTGCTAATTTCACCCCAAATCCACTTTTTTGAAATACCAACTTCTTTCCTGGAAATCCTTGGTGTCTGTGTTTTATACTTCTCCCACCCCCCCCCCCCCCTTCCCACGCCTCCTCCCCACAAGCCCTCTCCCTCCCACACATCTCCCGATGTCCCTGGTCTCAAATGTTGTGTTTGTGTGCTTCCCCTTCTCTCCCCATCTTGTCTACCGCTCCCCTTTTTATATACTTTGTTTGTCTGTTTGATTTGCTTGTGTGATAAATGTTAGCTCTTTCACGAGCCTCGATTGTGGAAAAAAAATAATTGTGAGAGTCAGGCCCTGTGATCGAAAAGATGTGCACATCATTATAACCAACGAATGCCGGACAAATCATGGACTCATTCACTCGGTATTTTCCTGTCAGGTGGCCTCCAAAAGGAACCGACAGCTGTGACAAGTACGGAGAAAGTTTGACGTTTCCAGGAAACTACAGGAATGGACAGTCACACCATCAATAAGTGTCCAAGATGACTGGGAGTTATTAAATTCCATAATCAAATGCAAATGCCAAGAAACGCTTGGACACGCCACCAAAGGACACCAAGGTTTGATGAGAATGACACAGAAATATTCAGACTCATCGGTTATAAATAAAAAGCATTCCAAACCTCACAGCAGGACCAAAGCTCAGTAGAAAAGAAGCTCGCTCATCAGACAGCCAAAGCTGAAGTTCAGGAAATAACAACTGGTTTTGGCTGAATAATTTAAACTTCTTGCTGATGAGCATGATATCCGTGCCTTATTCAAGGCACGAATCAAGGCATCTATGGATCCTACTGGAAGACCAACCACACATACAATCAGAAGTGAACTAGATGGAGACCCAACCCTCAACAGGGTGGCAATTGATGTCAACCAGATGAAAAACAACAAAGTTCCTGGTTCTGACATTCCCATGGAAGCATTCAAGTATGGAGGAGACATGCTGATCTCTAAAAGGTATGCCCTATTTTTGAAGACCTGGCAGAATGAGGCATGCCACAGAGATGGCATGACATTCACAGTCTTCAAGAAAGAAGACAAGTTGAAGTGTGACAACTACGTGGAATAGCACTGCTCTCGACTGTTGGAAAGGTCCTAGCTGTGATACTTTCAATCGTCTCCAGCAAATTGCCTAGGAGGTCCTTCCTGAGTCTGTGCGGTTTTCGAACTGCTCTTCGCAACACGCCAACTTCGGGAAAAGAGCAGAGAGCAGAACACCCCTTTGGACATTGGCTTTCTTCGACCTCACAAAAACGTTTGACTCAAGCTGCCCTTTGGAAGGTGCTACCGCAATATGGCTGCCCAACTAATTTTACAAACATCATTCGTCTCCAACCTGACTGTATGCAAGCAACAACACTTTCCCATCAAAATAGGTGTCAAACAGGGATGCGTCATTACTCCAACGCTATTCGCTATCTTTCGTGCAGCAATGCTACAATTCACTACCAATGCCCCCCCCCCCCCCTACCCCCTCCTCAAGTGTGGTAATAACCTATCGCACTGAGGGGAAACTCTTCAACATCAGCAGGCTGGAGGCCAAGACAAAGAAAAAAGCCACTTCTGCGATAGAACTTCAGCATATTAATGACACGCAAGGTGGTGACTGGTGCTCACTCTGAAGAAGAATTACAACAGATTGTTGATGTCTTCATGGAGGCCTATGGGAACATGCGATGCACCTTGAACACCAGGAAGACTAAAGTCCTCAACCCACACCAAACATGTTGAATCAAACACCTTCAATTGAGCTCCACGGTGAAGCATTGGTAAAATATCCCTCACTTCCCATACATAGGAAGCTATTATCCCAAAAAGCTAACACTGATGAAGAAATACACCACCGGATCCAATGTGCTTGTTCAGCTTATGGCAAATTGCATATACGCGTTTTTGAAAACCACATTAATCAGTGGTTTCCCCACGCTTCTTTAGTGCCGAAGCTTGAACAACCTATGAACCTCATATCAAGGCCCTAGAACAATTTCATCAATGTTGTCCGATAACGATCCTGTGAATCAACTGGGAGTACAAAAGAATAAACATGAGCGTCCTTTCAAAACATGGACATGCCAAGTGGAGAGGCCATGATAATGTCACATCAGCTCAGATGAATGGGAAATTTCGTCAGAATGTCCGATACAAGACTACTTAAACAGGAGCTCCACAAACCATCCATCAGATAGATGTTAAGCCGGATGTCCCATCTGCCAGCAATAGCTGGTGGACTTTAAATATTCCATGATGTCCTTCACAAAGAGTCGGCCTGTCATCGCCACAACCATGAACAAATTGCAAATTCGTACTAACCTACAACTACAATAATTCGCACTGCATCAGCACCATGGCCACTCTACCAGCATCTATTCAATCCAACAACAATGTGGTGACATGGAAATCGTGATAATTATATTCTTTACAACAAGTTTCACACTTGTCTGAAATTTAGTTCAATCACTTGTTTTGTCAAAAAAAAGGTTTAATCGTCCTTCCGATCCATTTTGTAAATGGTGGACTTTATCCTGTAAGATAAGACCAAACTGCTTTATTCAATGGGTTTGTGGGAAATAAATGCTTCTCTTTTTGTCATTATATTTATCTAGGGCTAGGTGATTACACAGCTCTCCATGTATATAGACATGCAAGTTCGAATTCCATTTAAGACGTCCAACATTCTACGATAGCTGGAGAAACAGTGCCCTCTAGATGCCAAGAGGACACACTCACCAGTCACCCTCCTTTCGTTACAACATCTTCATCAACACGTTTATACTGCGTCGGATCATTCCAAGTTCAGTTATCATTTTGATAAAAGGATGTTTTTAATCGTTTGCATTTTTAGCTCAACTGGACTTTAGTCCGGTGAGCTTATGCGATCAAGCAGTGTGGTCAGTTAGTGAGTAACCCTAACAACCCCCTAACCCTAACCCTAGCAACCCCCCAAAATAGGTATTTGCTCTCTTCTCTGAAACTGCACACACAATTTCAATGACACTTGATCACAACTTTCATCGTCCATGATGTACCAAAGTTTGTTGACAGCATTAAAAATATCGGGGTTTTATGGGGTTTGTGGGGGATTTGAGTGACTGCTGCTCCTGGTCCAGGTGAGCTTCACGACACACGGTCCTATTTTTTTTACAACGTAACAAATTTTATTGACACTTATACGTAATAAGTGGCACCTTTAACTTTGAAAATGGTAGGCCAATGTCAAAGAACTTTTCTGCTGACACAAGTATAAAGGTGAATATGCCATTTGGAAGCTCCGTAGAGAAGATACTCAATGATAAAATATTTAGAACCTGAAAATCAATTCAACTTTAACCATAACTTGAATAAAGGGAAGGAACCACCTTTAGAGGCCATTTGTCCCCACGGAGCGGGGGTTGGCCTTTTTCTGGCACCGTGGTCCCCTTTTTGAAGCAATGTTTTACAGCCGGATGCCCTTCCTGCTGCCAACCCTGTAAATCGCCTTTTGCAACACACAGGGAATTACCAGTGAACTGGTACTCAATTTGCTGATCTCGGAAGGATGACAGGCTGAGTCAACCCCCCCTGGCGTTAATTCAGCGATCGACCGGGATTCGAACCCAGGATCCTAGGATCCCAAGCCGGCACCCTAACCGAGTCTAAAATTTCACTGAAGTGCTCAATGGCAGCTACTGTACATTTATGCTCATATGCATGGCAGAGAAATGAACATTATTGAAGTTACAGGTAAGATACGAATGTAATGAGATCATAATTCGTTAAAACTCAAATATTAAGTCTTTACGAGTACTAGTAGAATACCACAAGTATGGTAAAAAAAGCCTCTAAAGGTGGTTCCTTCCCTTTATTCAAGTTATGGTTAAAGTTGAATTGATTTTCAGGTTCTAAATATTTTATCATTGAGTATCTTCTCTACGGAGCTTCCAAATGGCATATTCACCTTTATACTTGTGTCAGCAGAAAATACCACAAGAATACCACAGCCCATGGTAAAATACCACAAGATAAAAAGTAAAAAAGGAAGCCTCTTATTCTTGCACTAGTTGAAAGAACTCCAAAATGGGACGTTATATAGTTGTTAACAGCATAGAAAAAAAAAAGAAGATATTTCTGGAGCGACAGGCTCAGAAGATATTTCTTGCTTTTACACCGCCTGGGTTCAAATTTTTGTCCAATTTAATTTTTTTTACAATTTTCCCACAGGTTTGGATTAATTTGAAGCAACTTATACTTACTATTTTTTTTTTCTGTTAGAAGAGCATTTGTGTTTCAGAGTGGGACAGAAACAGACAGCATTAGACTATTATATACAGGGTGGCCCAAAAGTCAAGCAACAAAGTGATTGTATTAAATCCAAGGAAACATCATAATAAATGTTCAACAACATTATTCGACAACTAGTAATAACATTATTTTAGTAAAAATATTATTTTCCTAATTACTCATAATCCTATGGGGCACTAGTTTATATAAATCCCTAAAGGACATGACTTTTGGGCCACTCTGTATTTTAGATGTTGAGTGGGATGAGGTAGAAAGCATAGCATATTGAGGAATGTCGTGGAATGTGAAGGGAATGGCAATCCAATCACTTTCTTTGCTCCGACGTGATGCAAGAGGATCGATGGTCCGAGCATCAGAAATACCATCATTTTTGCACAAACAAACAATGCAGACCTACTCCATTTATGCTTGCAAGCACAAGGCCAGACACAAATCCCACATTAAGTCATGGCATTGTCTGGACTCACACGGTAACCTCCTGGCAAAATAAATGGGCTCCCTTGCAGTTTGGGGAATGTTGAACGACTGTGCGTTACCATTTGTGTCTGCTTTGGTACAAGATAAGGGGTGCAGTGCAGTACATTATAGCGTAAATGGTAAATGGCACGAAGGACTGTAATGTTTCCAGTTTTGTGTATCTTGCATTACAAGCGTTCCTGTCGGTATATACTCGTTGGGATGGCACAGATGGAAGTGACATCAATATTTATTTGAGATACAAAGAATGGCCCACAAGTACATTTGCAATGCATCAAGCTCGAAGAGGAGCTCATTTATTTATCTTTGAAGGATACTGAGAGTAGCATAAAATGTACAAACTAGAACGACACGTGGTAGAGCGCATACCTCTGCCAGGCTGAACAGTTTATGTTTTGTATCCCTCTGATAGGCTGGATCTGGATTCGGACCTGAATCAAAATCGGACCTGAACCTGAACCAAAATTGGCTTGTTCTTGTCACCGAAGCAACTCATCCTCTTCGTTTAGTCATAACTCGTCCACAACTTTCTTAAATATCATGTTATATTGCACGTTTCACCCGATCTCTCAATGGTGAAGAATCAATTTAAAATATAAATAAATCTCATATCGAATCCATACTCGGATCCTCACCAAAATCGAATCGATTCGGTCTTGTTACACACATCCTGCCCACCAAGTTTCGTCCAAATCCATCCATAACTTTTGAGATATTATGCTATATATCGATTTTAGCCCTATCACTCAATGGGGAACAATCACTTTTAAAATTATCTGATCCGGATTCGAATCTTCATCAAAGTTGAATCAATTCACGCTTGTCACATACACAACCACTCTACCAAGTTTCGTTCAAGTCTGTCCACAACGTTTTCAGATATATTGTTCACAGACAAACAAACAGACACAAACAAACAGACAGACAGAGAAACAACCAAACAAACAAACAAACAAATGAAAAATCACTCATAGAGTGACACTTGGCAAAAGAGAACAAAGTAGAATGGCACTCAGTAGAGCATCATTTTGACCTCAAAAATAGTTGGTGGTTGAATTCAGTTTGCTGATATGAATGAATGATCGTTTTAAGGCCATTTTCCCCACTAGAGCGGGGGTTAGCCTTGCGGGCCCCATGACAATCATGGTTCCCTGTTTGAGGCAATGTTTTTTTTTCACTGATATGAAAATCCAATTCAAATTTGAAGTGAATCGGATGAAAATTGAGGATTTTAGAAATTTGAAATGTTGTTGACCTTTTGGCCTATGTTGTCCTCAAAAATAGTTGGTGGTGGGTTTCAGTTCACTGATATGTAAATCATATTCAGATTTCAAGTCAATCGGATGAAAATTGAGGATTTTAGAAATTTGAAGAAAAGTGGTTGACCTTTGGCCGAGGTTTAAAATTGTGACCTGTAGGCAAGTATAAGTGAGCGGACACACACACACGGACACACACACACACGGACACACACACACACGGACACACACACACACACACACACACACACACATGGACACACACACACACATGGACACACACACACACATGGACACACACACACACATGGACACACACACACACATGGACACACACACACACATGGACACACACACACATGGACACACACACACATGGACACACACACACATGGACACACACACACATGGACACACACACACATGGACACACACACACATGGACACACACACATGGACACACACAGACACACATACAGGAGTGATCAACATACTTGTCAAAAAAATATAAATTGGCAAGTAACAAACAGACGGGGTGAAAACACAACCTCCATCCACCTTTGTTGGTGGAGGAAATTACGTGGTATGACAAATTTGAACAATGTTGGATGAGACTGGTGGTTTGTTTCACATTCATCCAAGGCTTGTAGTGGAGCTTGTGCATAAATCACATGCTGGACAGATATTAGTAAACATCAATGGATTTTTACATCAATTACAAGTACATTAGTAGATTGGGAAACGATCACATGGAAATGGTAGAAAGTTTCATCTTCCTGGGTTCTAAGATGGAAGTGAGTGGAGAATGTGGATGAGAAATTGATGGACCATTTGCATTGGGGAGATTCAGTTATGTCAGGATTTACAAAGATGTGACAAAACAAGCCAAGAAGTGGCTGGAGAATGCTGTGGATGGATGAGTCATACAAACAACAACAACATGCATTTTAAAGGCCATTTTCCCTGCTAGAGCGGGGGTTAGCCTTGCGGTCCCCATGACAATCTTCTCCATTTTGCCCTATTTTCTGCATCCCTCCTTGTTTTGCCCTACAACTCCCGTCGGCCCTCCCGCTTTTCTACCCTTCATTGCTTTTATCGCTTCCTCAACTTCCTTCTCAGTTATCTTCTCTGCCGGTCCTAAAACTGGGTTACTCTCTATGTTGCCATCCCATTCATTCTCTGTATTCAACAGCATTTCCATATATCTTTTCCGTCTTCCTTTAATTCCATCTGGGCCGACAACGATTTGTCCCACTTCATCCTTCAAGCAACTCACCCCCATCACATCACACCTCTCTTTCGCTATCTGCTTTGCAATCCTGAATACCGCTTTCTGACCCTCTTCCGAATCCAAGCGTTCTCCGAACATTTTCCTACGTGCCTCCTGCACCTTTGCTACCTCTTTCTTTGCAGCCTTCTTGGCTGCCTTATAACTTTCATGCTCTGCCTTTTCTGCCCCCGTACCCTTCGCCTTCTGCCACTCCTTGAACTTCTTCCTCTTCACGTCAATCCTCTTTTTTCCAACTTCATCATCCCACCACCATGTTTCCGAGTGCCTTGGTGGTCCTTTTGTCCATCCACATACCTCACCAACGGCTCCCAACAGACTATCTTTCATTGACATCCAACCACTTTCAAGCTCAACCACATCATCCTCGACCCTACTCAGCCTCTCTTTTAATTATTACCCTCTCTAATTCGGATGAGTTATAGAAGAAGTGAAAAGAAATAAAGGAAGATTGACAGTTTAGAAATGTGGTGTCGGAAACGAATGTTAAAAATACATTTGAAGGGCTGATGCGAAAACAGAAACTGTCATACTTTGGACACATCATGTGTACAGAAAACTAAATAAACCATGCTGGGTATGATGGTTGAAAGAAGAAGAAGAAAAATAAGAGGAGGAAGAAGAAGAAAAAGAAGAAGGGGCAGACCGTGTATGTGCTGGATGGATGGGGAAAGACTGCAACCAAGCTGTCTCTGCCAGAGCTTCGGGAACTTCAGCGCAGGATCAGGATGTTTGGGGGATTTCGGATCACGAATGTCACCAGAAGTCAGACAAGACTTGACGGAATTAGATAACCAGTAGATGATGGATAAACATAAGAAATATATATGGGATTTGAACCTGGGTTCCACAAATCACAAGCCAGCAATTCAGATGGTAACATGAACATGCCTACTTTGACCTCGATAACAAAGCCTAGCTGTACAAGGTAAAGGAATTTGCGAAATGTTCTCATGCCAATACTTCAATTATGTTTAGTTAAACCTATTTGGGATAGTTGAACTTTTAGTATTCCCAGATGAATCCCTGACTCATTAAGTGGGGAGTCCAGGTTCAAATCCCACATTCGTCGATCGTCTACTAATACCACTATAATCCATGTTAAGGTGGTACACTGATGTCTTGCCAGGTGTTTGTGCTCCATGTTACTTATGTACACACAAGCTCCACTTTGAGCCTTGTAATAATGTTTCAAAAGTTTTTTTTGTTTTTTTTAATCAACATGTACGGTTCTCCAAGACCTCAATTTTCTAGTAATCTGCAATTATATAACAAAACTTTCCAAACCACACATTCCTGAAATATCCTTTAGGTAGTTCAAATCAATAAACATATTTAATGAAAAATAAAAGTCGCTCCTGACGTACCAGAATACACGCTTGACTCTTCGTCTGATGAATCTTCATCTTCATCAATGCAGGTCTTGGAATCTTGCCCACCACTGGTGTTCGCAAAAAGCAGCAACTGCAGATGTCAAGAATAAAATCAAATTAATCGACAATGATAATTTGCTATTTTGGAAATTCAAACGTTAAATAAGAGTGCAAGCCCAAACGGTAACGATGCCAATTTTATGATCTTTGCTGCCCCAATCCCCTCCCCTCGGGTCGCAAGGCAGTAACGGCCGGTAGCATGGTGGCGGTCGGCACTATTAAGGTCTTTGTTGACTGCATATTGCAAACAGCTTCAAACTTGTAAAAAGGCTTTTTTGAAACAATTATCTGTAAATCAGTAGAAAAGACTTCTAAAGGAAACAAGATTATTTTAAATACCAACAACTTCCCTTGCAACGAATAAGCCAAGACATAACCATCACATTAAACAAGGTAATCAATCTATTCGATGTATAAATGCGAATTGCCTGATTGTGTCTGATCAGGGTAAACGTCGTAACCACAGCACGTATAATGCTGAATGATACCTCATTTAAGAGGTCCTGCGTCCAGACAGTGCATGCGGAGGTTTATAAATATCGATTTATCAAGGAATTTCGAGTTCTATTAGTTTTTGTTGCGCACATGGTTTTTATGCTCAGTCGTTGACTTGCACATCTACCGGAACATTAAAAAACAAAAACACAAACTATTCAGCCAATTCTGTCAAAGTATAATTAACTGTCAATTTACTTTACCGAGAAACTTTACCAGTGTAAACAGTTAGTGAATATTATGCTTTGATGCAATATTATGCAACGACACATTTTTGATGTAATATAGCTTGGGTGCCAAGATTTATCATGAGATTCCCATGGGAGTTGTTGATGTAATTTATTCCTTGTTTTGTTGGTGTTGGCTGGTGTTGGTGGCCTGGTGTTGGCTTAGCGGTTAGGGTGCTGGCTTGGGATCCTGGGTTCGAATCCCGGTCGATCGCTGAATTAACACCAGGGGGGTTGACTCAGCCTGTCATCCTTCCGAGGTCGGCAAATTGAGTACCAGCTTGCTGGGATGAATGATCACAGTGTGTACCCCGGTTTAGAATAGGTACACCGTATCCCTGCGCATCGTAAGAGCGTGACCAAGGATTGGCGTCAGGAAGGGCATCCGGCCATAAAAACATTGCCTCAAACAGGGAACCATGATTGTCATGGGGCCCGCAAGGCTAACCCCTGCTCTAGTGGGGAAAAATGGCCTTAAAACGATCATTCATTCATTCATTTCATTCATGCTGTCAAACGAGAATTGCAGAAAACTCCACACATATTCCACACACCATTGTGAATGAATTCCCTTAAAATGGAACATGGGACTCCATACTAGTGCTTCCACGTTCTTTCCATGCACATGTGAGGTGAACAAAAGTGGGCTCTGACAATGCATTGTGTGAGTGGAAGCACCAAGTTTAATGGGTGGTGTATAATGTCCGTCTGGCTGGTTTGCACATCTACAAAAAGTAAAATATATATATATAAAACCACAAATTATTCCGTCAATTCCATCCAACGAATCATTTCCTTTTCGTCCATTTAACTCACTGAGAAAACTTCATTGTATTGGAAACCGACGAATTATCCCACAAACAGAACCTCAGACTCCTTACTGAAGCTTCCACTTTCTTTCCATGCACATGTGAGCAGTGTGTGTGTGTGTGTGTGTGTGTGTGTGTGTGTGTGTGTGTGTGTGTGTGTGTGTTTGTGTGTGTGTGTGTGTGTGTGTGTGCGCGCAACAGTGCAGTGTGTGTATGTGTATCTGCATGTGTGTATTTGAGTGTGTGTGGGGTTGTGTGTGTGTGTGTGTGTGTGTGTGTGTGTGTGTGTGTGTGTGTGTGTGTGTGTAACAGTGCATGTGTGTGTGTGTGTGTGTCTGTGTCTGTGTATCTGAATGTGTGTGTGTGTGTGTGTGTGTGTGTGTGTGTGTGTGTGTGTGTGTGTATATCTGAGTGAGTGAGTGTGTGTGTGTGTGTGTGTGTGTGTGTGTGTGTGTGTGTGTGTGTGTGTGTGTGTGTGTGTGTGTGTGTGTGTGTGTGTGTGTGTGTGTATCTGAGAGTGTGTGTGTGTGTGTGTGTATCTGAGTGTGTGTGTGTGTATCTGAGTGTGTGTGTGTGTGTGTGTGTGTATCTGAGAGTGTGTGTGTGTGTGTGTGTGTGTGTGTGTGTGTGTGTGTGTGTGTGTGTGTGTGTGTGTGTGTGTGTGTGTGTGTGTGTGTGTGTGTGTGTGTGTATGCTGAGATATATAATATATAGTATACTGTACACACACATGAAGGTGGATACTTTGAGACCTGCGAGGTCTTCGTTCCACCTTCTCAAACCGACATATGGAGATAACTCACCACACATTGATATTTGACATTACAACAAATTTCCTCACCTCGTCTCCAGCCTCTGAGGATCCATTGGTTCGCTTGCGCGTTACGCTCGGCAGTGAATCTTGACGCACGTGTGCGGCCATCACTGCTGATCCTCGTCTCTCGAGTCTCGACTCTCCTTCCGTGATGTGAACGCAAACGCATTTCCACTTTCCAGAGCCACAAGACAAACAAAAACAAAGTAGTAGCACGAAACAAATACAAACTTTATTTGCAAAACTTTACGGAAACGAGGAAATGGAAATTTGATCTCGTCCAAATTGCTTTTGACACTTCTACGAACTATCTCGTCATGACGATGTTTTACTGCACAGTTACAGAAAGTGTTTTGAGCTCACGCACGCATTAAGTTTGCCCGAAACTATTTATTACGTACTCACGGAAGGTACTATTGTTCGCGTAAACGTGTGCATGTTGTTCGGTGACTTGCTGGACGCATGACCCAGATACCGTGTAATTAACCCTAATTAAAACTTCTACGGATAAGAAGAACGCTCAGATCAGATGACAGATAAATCCTGGATCAAATGGTCAATATATTTTGCTTGACTGTATAATTTATATTTCCGACCAATCAATGTTGTCTATAATGAAAATAGTAATTTACATCTTCCAGAAGTTTATTTTAAAGCTTTATAACCTGTTAAGGTTACTTTGGGGAGTGTCATATGGAAATGGATTCCATATGGCTAAACTAAGATGGATTCCATATGGTGGCCATATTTTTTTCGGATCGCCATATGACCTTGACCTTTGACATTTAGGAATAGAGTGTAAATTGATAAAATATGTCCCAGTCTACGATCTATCAAAAAAACTCAACATCATGAAAATCGGAGGAGAATTATTCAAGTTATTATGAAAAAGGTGGTTTTTGTTAATTCGGTCACAATCCGAAAAAAGTAGGTCAAATACACGAATCAAATGTCAGATGTACAACTTCAGAGCAGGTACACTGTTACGATGCAAGGACATCTTGGAAGGCCAAGCGGTCTTTTAGATTCCAAATTGGAAAAATTGGGCGATGCAAAAAATGCAAAATGCAAAAAATGCAAAAATGCAAAAAAAAAGAAAAAGCAAATGCAAAAAAATGCTTTAAAAAATGCAAAAATGCAAAAAAACGCATTTTTTTCAGACAGCGATTTGACCCTTTAACTAACTTTAACTAAGTTTACCTTTAACTGACAAACTTTAACTAACACCTTTAACTGGAAGGGTTATGAGCAGTATGATGTAAATAAGCAAAAACTTGTCTTTACTCAAGGCAATCTAGAAAGGGCAATTCCGTTCCTATCAGACAAAGTCGAGTTATGCTGATAAATGTTAAATTGTCTATGAGGTCAGGACCTTAAAATTAAGTCAAGGCCAAAAAATTATGTCAACACCGCATACTTTTTATTTCCATTATTGGTGCAAAATTCAATTCCGAAAGCCCCAGCCAGATCCGAGATACAGCTTCGACATTGGAAAAAAAGGAACAAAGTAGACTGTGAATTGTGTTCCTTTATCGTGTTAAGAATCATGTGCACATATCTCTTAATTAGTAAGGGCATTTTATGAGATATTTCACAAATCTCCCACCGCTCCCACCTTTTGTTCATATGTGTTCTGTACCGTCCCCCAAACAGTGATGACTCCATCTACATTTCAATGTCTGACAACATGGACCAACTTCTATCCACTCATCCCAACTCTCTCTTCCTCATATGTGGTGACTTCAACTGTCATCATGCCACCTGGTTGGGTGTGGGTTCCTCTCTCACTAGTCATGGCACCTCAGCAAAGGACTTCTGTGACTCACTGGGATTGACACAATCTGTCAATTTCCCGACCCGGATCTCAGCCAATGGAGTATCTTCTCTTCTAGACTTGGTTATGACAAACTTCCCTGCTAATGTCTGCTGCTCTTCTTCTGCTCCAATCGGTTCTTCTGATCATGTGCTTGTCAAAGTGGACATCTCTCTGGCCATTCTCAGAGAGCCTCCTCAGCGTCGACGAGTCTGGCATTTCACTCAGGCCGACTGGGACGGTCTTCAAGCAGCCATCAATCGTCTGGATTGGTCTCCCATCTCCACTGCCTCTGACATCAATTCTTCCTGGGAATTCTTCCAAAGCAAACTGATCTCTCTCATGCACAGATTTATCCCATCTCGCCTTCAATTGTCTTACCCTTCCTCCCGTCCATGGTACACTGAATCTTGTGGTGAGGCAGTTGCCCTGAAACAACTTGCCTTTGCCTCTTGGAAGGCTAATCCAACTGAAGGAAATCTCAGTTCCTTCCACCAAGCTCGGAACAAGTGTGTGTCTACCCTCAGGAGTGCCAGGAAGCACTATCTCTCCTCACTCAAGAATGAACTTTCAAACCTGTCTCCTTCCTCCAAATCCTGGTGGCGTCTGGTCAAATCCGTTTCTGGTGTTTGTTCCCCCTCCATCCCCTCCCTTACCTCAAATGGCCACACAGTTGACATCGCACGTGACAAAGCCGAATGCCTCAACTCTGTGTTCGCCTCGAAATCCTTAGTCCCAAACCCATCTCTCTCTGTTCCCACCTTTCCCAGTCGAACCCAACTGCTCCTGGACTCTGTGTCCTTCTCTCCTGACAAGGTGGAGGAGTTTTTGTCAAACCTCGACTCTGATTCTGCAACTGGACCAGACGGCATCAGCCCACGGGTCCTAAAATCCTGCTCTGCCGCTCTATCTCACCCTCTCTCTGTTCTTTTCACCCTATCTTTTGCTCAAGGTCATCTGCCAGCATCCTGGAAATCAGCTAACATTACCGCTTTACACAAAAAAGGTGCAAAAACAGATCCTTGCAACTACAGACCAATCAGCCTGCTCCCAATTATCAGCAAAGTCATGGAATCCATCATTGCTTCGGATATGAAATCTTTCCTCTTCTCCAATGGCTTGATCTCTGATCATCAATTTGGTTTCAGACCAGGTCACTCTACTCTGGACATGCTGCTTCTGCTGTCTCAACAATGGATGGAGGTCCTCAATGCCAAACAGGAAATCAGAGCTGTCTCCCTTGACATATCAAGGGCCTTTGATACGGTCTGGCACCCAGCTCTGCTCACCAAACTCTCCTCCTATGGTATCCATGGAAATCTCCATGCATGGCTTGCGGACTTCCTCTCTGGTCGTAGTCAACGTGTGGCCCTGAATGGATTTCTCTCATCTCCCCTTCCTGTTCAGGCTGGAGTTCCCCAAGGAAGTGTGCTGGGCCCTGTGCTTTTTCTGGTCTTTATCAATGATCTCTCTGACTCTCTGGAAAATCCTCTCTATCTCTTTGCTGATGACTACACTCTCTGCCGCTCCATTCCTCTTCCCTCAGATCGGCAGTCTGCAGCCTCCTCACTCTCTGAAGACCTGGACAAAATCACAGACTGGTCAAACAAGTGGAACAAGTCTAACAATCCTGACAAATCTCACTCTCTTACTATGTCTCTCCGAAAAGATCGACTGGACAACCCTCCCATCTACTTTCTCAACAATCCTCTCCAAGAAGTTCTGTCACTCAAGCTTTTGGGTCTCACTGTCTGCCATGATCTTTCTTGGGAAAACCACATTTCCAAGCTGGCCTCCAAAGCCAGTCGCCGACTGGGCATCCTCCGTCGTGCGAAGTCCTTCCTCGGCACACCTGAGCTCCTCACCACATACAAGGCTTTCATCCGCAGCTCAATGGAATACTGTTCTCCCCTATGGGCTGGTGCTCCTGCCTCACACCTGGCTCGGCTTCACGCTGTTGAATCCAAAGCTTTCAAAATCATTGGAATCTCCCGCGATGAAGCTATCTCTGAGGGCCTTTCACTCACTCACCGCAGGCAGGTAGGTGGCCTTTCTGTTTTCTACCGACTCCTCTCCGGCCTTGCTCCCCCAGCTCTCTCTGTGCTCTGTCCCCCAAATATTCCTACAGGTCGCACAAGATCTGCCAGCAACCCTCTGATGGTTAAACTGCCGAAATCTCGGCTCTCTGCTCACCTTCACTCTTTCATTCCTCTTTTCTCCCGCCTGTGGAACAAACTCCCACACTCCCTTCAATCCCTCTCCTCCCTCCAGGTCTTTAAAACAGCTGTTCACCACCATCTCTTATCTTCCCCCATCCATAACCTTGATCTTTTCTACCCCCACTAATTCACCCCAGATCCACCTTGTTTGAAATTCCAACTTCTTTCCTGGAAATCCTGGCAGTGTCCATATGTTTATACCTCTCCCACCCTCCCCCCCCCCCCCCCTTCACATGCCTCCTCCCCGAAGCCCTCTCCCTCCCACAGTTCTCTCGATGTCCCTGCTCTCAAATGTTGTGTTTGTGTCCTTCCCCCTCTCTCCCCATCTTGTCTACCGCTCCCGATGTTATTTGTTTTATGTGTCTGTTTGTCTTTCTGTGTGATTAATGTTCGCTCTTTCACGAGCCTCGATCTTGTATACAAAAAAAAAAAAAAAAAAAAAAAAAAAAAAATCTGTTAACTAAATTGTTACCAAAAAATTTCTTCACCAATATGTTTGTAAAGGTGTGTAATAACATGTGTTAAAATGTTGAAGTTCAACTCCCGTGGGAAACCCAGAAAAAAAGCTGTTGAATTCAGGTACCGAAAAATTATTTTCGAGAATTTTTTTTTTTTTAATCGGCCCTTAAGTAACTTATGAGGGGTCAAATAAGGGTTTTTCATGATTCTGAGTTGATTGTTAACATTTATATTTTCACTTTTACATTTACACACAAAGTAGCTTTTATTTCACATACATATATAATACTCAAGAGTTATTTCTCATTCACAATGTCAGAAGTTTCAACAGTCATTGTCTATGTCTTCTTCAGACTCAACAACATCATGACTGCAGTTTCTGCATGTAATGCCATTACAGACTCCACAGGCCGAGATGCACGTGACCCCATTCTTCTTGCAGCTGCATCGCCGGTTGCTGCAATCTCCATGACAATTACAGCTTGTGAACTGCAATAGCTCCTCAGGAGCCATGGGGTCCAGTGTTGGAACTGGCTCATACCCATGCACACCTATTGTCCATCCATAGTCACTGGGGTTCAGAGACATGCTCTGTAGAAGGATCCAGTCCCGGGTCTGCAGGTAGGCACGGAGTGAATGTTGTGCAGCTGCACCCTCTGTTGGAGGTAGAGTCTCTGGTTTGATCACTCCTGCCGCTGCCTTCCTTGAGAACATGTTGTACCGAATTTCACCCAATGTAGTATCTCGTCCATGGTAAATGTACTTGAAAATCGCAGTACCAGCCTGAATCACTGTTCATTAGGGTCTCCTTCAATAACTGGGAGGAACTCGATCTGTGTGCTCTGCTTTGCATCATTAGCATGGATTCTCTTCATCCAGCCATTCCAGTTGGAGTGTGGGAACTCAGGATCGTTGGCTTTGATCACCCACCCCGCTGCCCAGAGTGTGTCACCTGGAGTGAGGAGTGGCTGATCATGAGCCAGGGAGGAGGAAAGCTCAGCGAGGGGGAGAAACATGATCGCGTTCGTTCCTATCTGTTTCCTGTTCATAAATGGAATAATCTTTACTTCAGTTCCTCTCAGGATCTTAGCTTTGTCAAGTGCCTTCAACTTCACCCGGGGGAAAGCTGCTGTTGTCTGTGGATCTAGCAACGGTGGTGCCAGAGAGGTGACTTCGATCCAACCCATTGAGTGAAAGGGAGTGTTTCCGTGAATAGAGACAATGTTTAAATCTATATTGTCTCCAACAAACTGAGTGACTGCATTGTTTGTTTCCCCAACCTCCATAAAGACCACCTGATCATTACTTGACAATTCACTTTCACTGGCTGGCACTTTGGCTGTCATCACTGATTGATCCTCAAGCGCAGCATCAACCGCAACCTCATCATTGATCTGTTCATCGGTTTCCTCCACAATGGTGTCAAGAGTGCCAGAAGTATCTGGAACATCATCTCCACTCCTACTATTAAGGAAGCAGTATTTGTAGTTTTGTGTCTCCGTGTAAGACTCAGTGTATCCCAGCCGGTGGAACTTGTTGAGCATCCATTTTGACCCAAATCTATGATCAAGTTGTATGGCAAGCCCCATTTGGTGTGGCAATACTCCAGACCGAGGTCGACAGGCCTTAATAAAATTCTGCCCCCAAACGGCAACTCTTTCGTCTGTCTTGACAATCGGTCTCAAGAACATCTGAAGGCTTGCAGGAACAAGTGTCAGCTGACTATCGATGTCAGTCATACTGTGTGTGGTGGGGTATGACTTTGGACCTAAATCAATCAAGGCAATATCATTGGATATGAACTTGAGTGCCGTCTTTATGATCTGAGTCTTCTCATCTCCATGGTCAAGATTAGCATGATGCGCTCGCAGAATATTGTCGGTGCCATCTTTGAGACAGAGTACATCTGCCCTTCTTTCCTGTGTTGTGAAATACAAGGTGTCTTCGTATTTCTCTAGAAGTTTTATCTTTAGCCAATGCTTTGAATAAGAAAGGCTCTTCTCTGGTGACTGATCAAACTCCTGCAGCTTTTCATGGACTTGGTCCATGTTCATTACCCCATGCTCTAATTCTGAGTCTAACCATTCGCAGAATTCAATAAAAACTGCCTCTCGCCCTCATCAATACTCCTCTGTCCTCTCTTCCTTTTTCCTTCCTCATCAGTCTTGGACAAACTGTCACCTCTCGCAAACATAAGTTTGCATCGCAAATGGTACAGTGTTTCTTCTGCTACCAAGTCGTTGATCCCTTCCAGGCGTCCAGTGACTTCAGTGCCCCAGTCATCCCCGCGACTCCGTGCTGTCTTCAGCAAGCTTGCCTTCAGTGTATCTGCAGTCAAATTATCTGGCACTCTGTATTTCTTTCTAGCTTGTGCTGGATTATTTTTGTAGAGCTGGGCTGGTTGGTTGCAAAGAACGCATACATCCTTATACAGGAGGTCAACTGACTGTGATCTTCTAGAACTGCAGCCAGTTGATGAACTGAACTCACAAGTAGTGCGTCTTCTCTTCAACTTTGATGACTCTTTCTCTGCCTTTGATGCTTGAGCTGACTTATTGGTGGTTGCAACAAAGTTGTTGTACAGATCATTTTTACACTTCTGGTGGTACCTCAGTTTTCCTTCCTTTTGAGCCTCCTTCATACGTTCCACAACAGTAACATTTTCGACAGTTTCTGCTTGTTTCAATAAAGTTGAGTATCCCTTTGGAGTTGCCTGTATGAGCCTTTCAGCTGGTGTATCCGAGCGTGCACAGATGAAGCAATTGAGCACAGGTGGAGTAACGTCTTCATCCATATTGCTAGACTCCATGTCCTGCAAAGTAGAAAATGAGATATATTTAGAAATTATTTTTCCACAAAGGAGTGTCTGTGGTGAAATATAAATGTTAACAATCAACTCAGAATCATGAAAAACCCTTATTTGACCCCTCATAAGTTACTTAAGGGCCGATTAAAAAAAATTAAAAATTCTCGAAAATAATTTTTCGGTACCCGAATTCAACAGCTTTTTTTCTGGGTTTCCCACGGGAGTTGACCTTCAACATTTTAACACATGTTATTACACACCTTTAGAAACATATTGGTGAAGAAATTTTTTGGTAACAATTTAGTTAACAGATTTTCATATGTTTCCCTTACTAAATTATATGCTCCGGATAACCATTGTCACCGAGTATATTCATGATTTTGTCCATTTCAGCAAGAAGATTACAAGGTGAGCAAATCCTCCGAACTTGTAATCTGTACCTGTAATCTTCCTGCTGCTCACCTTGTAATCTTTCCACACACATGTATAATCTTCTTTCATGGTCCCAATTATTCCCAACTTGTGGGGTCAGGTGGAGGGGGAGGTCGGATGGAGAGGGGTGAACGTAGAGTTTGTAATTTGTTCAAGCTGATGGTAATAGCTCACCTACTCTTCACGAAGGGTACACTGGCACCTTTAATGCTCACCGACGCCACCAATGCTAGCAGACAGGTCTTCCAGGTTAACGTCCATCTGATGAACGGTACATGCATTGATGCCTCACCAAACACCAGGATGGCAGTTTATAACTGAGTCAGGATTAAAACCCAGGCTAGACGGCTCAAAGTGTGCCAACTTCTAAGCTACCCTGACAGCCGGTCTGAATATAATTAAATCAGACATAGATAATGAAACATGGAAGTTAAATTAAGTATACAATTAATTAAGTAAATTGATAATGGTTTGTGGATACTCTAGAAATGTGATGCCCTCAAAGGCCTTTTACTTATTGAAGTTTCTTTGTAGGTTTCTCAAGATGCTTGCTGCTGAAAAAAAGAAAGATTTCAGACACCCAGAAGGATTGACAAAGGTGTTTAATGATCACTTACAAATAAAATAATGTGTTGCTAAGAAGTCGTTCAAAAGAGATCCCAACACATCATGTAAAACATTAAATTATGCCTGGGCCAAGTATATAACAAGATGGAAAAGGCATGTTATAGGAACACATTTAGTGTGGATACATTGATATCGTGTTTTGTTTGTTTCAGTCTATCGTTAGGCCCATTTCAAACAAAAGAACATTATTTGTATCTGTTACAGCAGGTAGACTATTTCTTTCATATAGATCTATGAAATGAAAAAAAAAACATTTTATGAATCATTTCCTTCCTTTTTCTTGTTTATATTTTTCCCAATAATGACCTGTTCTCCTTCGCACTACCTATGGCAAATCCTAATTTAACATAAATACACTGCCGATGGAAAATCATTTGCAGGCCATCGTGTTCGCTAGACAATATTTTACAACTACATTTAAATATGGATTATGTAAAGATTAAAGCTGGTGCAGTACAAGATGAACGAATTGGTACAATGCTAGGAAAGGCAAAACAAAATAAAGTTGAACCTTTTGCCAAAACAAATTGCCATTTCTCGTTCATTCTTTTTTTGAAGTATGATAGGCCGGATGCAATGGGATAAGAGTGGGGGATTTGATCAAACCAGAAACAAAAGAAACCTTCAGATACACCTGCGTGAAATCATCAAATGTTTTCGTTTCCCATTGATTTGGGGCTGAACCTGGATGAAACAAATTCAACCGTATCGTACATCCATGCCAGCAGGTGTAATCTGTCACGTGACTTGGAAACGAAATATTGTTCGGCAGAATAATTTCTTTTTCATCGCCCAAACTTTTCCACTGTTGTTAAACACATGTTGACACATGACATATGTCATAATTTTATGACCTTTACCGAAAAGTGTAGGTTTAACATAAAGCGTCATGATTCTTTTAGAATCAAATTCAAGTTTTTTTGAGATACTCCATGGCATGTTTGTTTTGTGAATGAAGCAAGCAAATGATTTGCAGCAAAAAAAACTTCAATGGAAATTCTCTCATTTTTTTTGTATAGATCAAAATTTTAACTTTGCTTAAAAAACAAGTTTTAAGGATTTTTCTATTTGCTGAACTAACGATGCACAGCCATGAACTTAAGGAGTGAAATCTCACATCGCTCTGCAAACTCTATCCCAGTGAAACTGATATTCCATTTAATAACAAGTACAAACGCCATTCGTCAAAACTGCAGATTCAGAAAACATTGCTTGAATGATATACACGATATATATTTATACTCAAAACTTGACAATCATGATCAGATAATTCATTTTTCAATGTGTTCAAAGGTTTTTCAGTGTTTATGTTTGTTTTTTTTAACTATAGTGCTTTGAACACATTTAAAATTGTTTAATGTCTGTTCTTTCTTACGGACTTCACGGCAAAGTGCAAATGTTATCATTTTGTTTATCAAGATAGTGTTAACGCCATGTCTATGAGAACCATAAAATAAATGTTGGACAATAAATTAAATATATTTTTACCATCGGTTTATTTCTTTTTTTTTACATTAATGCAACTCATCGTTTCCAAAATAATTAACTCATAAAAGTTTTCAAAAGTTCTGTGCTGTGCCTGCTGGGTAGCTGCATAAAGTGACTGTTTACCACACTGAAGGAGGCAATAATCCTCAAAACCCAAGCCATGTTTGGAAGCACTTCGATTAAAGTTTTACTTTTATTTATGGCTTACTGTCAACCATCGCAACCTGTGCATCGGTAAGGAATAAAAGGGAAAAAAATATTGCTGAAAGAACAATAACTGTGCAAAGCTAAACATATCTGTGTAGATCACCTTTGACATGATTTTAAATGATTTGGTGGGTGAAGAGATACACCACTTAGATGTATTGCACGATAACAAACTTTGAACAATCGTGGGCAGGCTACATCGTAGGACGAGTGACATTCTTGATTTGCAGTCAAAATGTTTGTTTGGAAACTTCACCCTGCTCTAGTTATTTAAGTACCATCTAACATTTAGCATGGGTAAATGTCCTGTTTATACAAAGGTTCAAATGACCCACTTTAACAAATAAAAACAAAATATGAACAAATCAGTCAGAGAAGTCATTTGTGAATGCCGTTATTGAAATCCCTGTCTTTGGCTTCTCTTTATATTTGCGAGAGGGAAAGAAACAATAAACACAAAAATGTCACGCAAGTTTGAAAATTCCTTCACTTCTGGACATGCAAAACTTACATGCTCACTTAATACATTTGGCTTAATTTGCTTCCAAATGTCTTGTTTTTGAAACTCAACTCGGTGAATGACATCTAATCTAAAAACAATAAGCTGTAAGAGGCTTAAATAAGCTCCAATTTGTGTTTTGTTCAAAATGTTCAAATTTGAAAATAGCTGCACCATAGCATGCCTTTTTTATTGTTAATGATTCATTTACAAGTTATTTTGCTAAAAAATATTATTTTTAAGATTCAAAATGAAAGAGCTTATGCATGAGCAAAAACTGAAATGAGAAGATGAAAAATCTTTCCTCTATTCTACCAATATATTATTACAGTAAGGTGGGGCAACTGAAATGAAAATTGAAACTGAAACTGAAATGCAAAAAACTGAAATGAGAAGATGAAAAATCTTTCCTCTATTCTACCAATATATTATTACAGTAAGGTGGGGCAACAAGATAGATAGCTCACGCCCCTACCCCAGGTATATACATCGCCCTCGGTACCTTTGTTCAGTGTAATGAATATTTCCATTTGAACTTGCTCGCTATACCGTCAATCAGGCCTCTAGTGAGGACATTCAGGATACTGAACATACAAACTGGACCGACGACCGAGGAGGTTATACATGGGAGAGTGGGGCGTTGCCCCGCTGCACTCTACCTTTCCTCGGCCACTGTATCTAATATAAACTGGTAAGGTCAGAAACAAACTTTGACAAATAAGTGAAAATTAAATTGATCAAAGATGAGTTAAAACACTCCCAGAAATACACTCCTACCCTCAGCGTGCACAAGTGATGAAATCAATTAATACTTTTATACTTAATAAAGTCCTCAAATGTGTTTAAAAACAAACAAAATGTGCGGTGCAACAACTACAAGAAAATAAAAATTTGGACACCACGACTTGCCATTTACACCACGACGGTGATTCAAAAACGCATTTGAAACATGACTCAATGTTGCCTGCGGATTGTGCTATTTATCTCAGCCTAATGAACTATTTTATTAGCAAGTGATGAATAAGAATTGGGGAACGTGTAGCACATGAGAAGTAGGTGTGAAGGTTTGTAAGATATCATTCCTTGCAAATAGGGCATGTGCTTCACGTACACTCTGCACTTAAGCGGCAAAGTGGTTGGAGTAGGACGTACAGGACGCATACTGTTGGTGCTTTAGCTATTTCAGCTGTTTCAGATGTTTTGCTATTTTGCTTTTCCTATTTATCCAGAATTTGCCACAATTCTGCTTTTGGTATATTTTAACGTCAATGCAAAAACACCCTCGTTTTGTATTCCAGATATTACGATGCGGATTTACAAAGAAATTTCAAATGCAACGTGTTCGATAAGTCCCAGATTAAAACAAAAACACATTTTGCTACGGATGCCTGGAGCGGAGTAGCGTTGTACAGCACCGGTAACATTTAAGCAAAAAACAAATAGACATCTCTAGAGTAACCCACAAAAACACTGGCGAATAACAGAACACATTTTGTGAGGTCATCTCACAAAATGTGAAATGGCTTTTGAGATTCCAATGTACACCGCTTATGGGAGACAAGGCTCGTGGAAGCACATTTGTGATGGCATTCATTCAGCACTGCAACATCGAGTGCCATCGCTCGAAAGGAAGAACATAATGTCACTTGGAGCTTCACTTTAACGTCGAACTGCTCCGGAGCAGGACGCGATGCCTTGTTGCGCTCTCCAGGCGGTGCCGCGTCACACCCTGTAGGTATTGCTGCAGCTTCCACGTTGGAAATGAATGGCTTGCTCGGTGTAGGTGGGACACATCTGTTTCTTGCAACCACGGCAGCTTGAGACCAGCTTTTGTTGAAGGCCGCTCCCTGTGGAAGCAAACGGTTGGCGTGCTTTCCTCAAGCTTCGGTAGTACTAAGTCATCCATCGTCTTAGTCAAAGCTGAGGCCTTAATGCTAAATGCATTTAACATTGACACGGAAGCATTTAAGTCTTGTACAAAAATACCAGACACCAAAAATCCCGTTCAAATAAACATGAAAGTATTCATTATTTTAACAGGAAAACTCAAAATGTCCACTCAATAGCTTGACAAGAGATTGAAGTGCACATGCTTTAATTTCACCAAAACTTATTTATGGTTCTCAAGAAAGTTCAGCAATGTGCATGCAGCTATGCTGTGTGCCCCATGTTTTTTTGTTTTTTTTAGCGAACATCATTGCAACACACAAACATGGTGCAAAAACGGATCCATATAACTGGCGGCATATGAGTCTGTGTTTGACCCTTGATGCAGTGAAAGCTGTTCTGGTGCAGTAGCAGTGGAAGCAAGACTCACTGTATCATACGGCAAGCCATCCGAGAGGTAGGACGTCAGGATTTACTGTCCTATCTCTACTTACCTTTAGAGGTAAAATATTCGAGTCATGTTTCTTTCATAAAGGTTGGCCTTTTGTTTAGTAACAATAGATTTTATCAAACTATATATTGACAAGTATGTTCACCACCATAGGAGGTAAGGTGCGAGTGACGTTTCAAGCATCCACCCTTCATCAGAGCAAATGAGATTGACTTTTTCTGTCAAAGGTTAACACAACAAAAATCAGCAACACCTCATTTCCCAAAATGGTAGACATATTCTTATCAACCTTTAGTTGATAAACTCCAAAATTTGCTTTTTACCGGTGACCAACACTAACTTTCACGAAACGAGTATTCCCTTGGGTTAGCAACCCGGAGAGATTCTCTGCATCGACCATTCCATGGAAGGCAGGATCATTGTCTCTTTCACGTCAATGTTCTCCCACAAGCTAATGCAAATTAGGTTTATCATCACTGCAAAATGATGAGTTCCTAGTGGATTTGTGATGCAGTTGAACGGTACCCAAATTATGTGAAAGGAAACTTCATCAGCCAATGATGTGCTCTCAGGCTTATATTATTAGGTCACTCATCTTGATTCTTGAAGAGATTAACTTACAAAAATGGATCGCGATGTCCAGATGTCTGTCAATTAACTTTTTGCCCCACCTCCCTTATCACCCGGCTGATTGTTCAGAAACCTGACACATGAATACAAGACAGTATCCCACACAATCTCCCTCAAGCTTCGATTTTTCGATTTCGGATCATAGGGGCCCCACAGGGGGGTTACCCCCAAACTTAGGATCCCTACTCATCCCTTATTTACCAACCGATTGCTCTGCAACCCGATACAGCCCTTCTACTTGATGGTCCGCAAGATCATTCAGTCTTAAATTCTTCGATTTCATATCAAGGTACCTCCCAGGGGATCAGGGGTCTCCCAGGGGGGTCCCCCAAAATCAGCAGAAATCTGAACTGCAACCTCAAGAGATGACTGCCAGCCCACTCGGGGCTATTTTGCATACAAATGCTTTAGATAATATGGACTGCTTCTCCTCAAAGAAAGGCAAAAATATTCTTGCTCTGACTGATAAACTACCAGGAAGTGCTTCACCCGCCATCTAGTGGTGGAGACTTGTAGTATATAGACATATTAACAGAGAATCCAAGAATAACTGTTTTACAGCCTTGCTTTATTCACCAATCCGATTGGAATCCATCAAATATGGAAGGGTTATGTGATGAATAAGTGAGGTCCATGCTATCAAGCAATTCATCGCTGGGTTCTCTCTTCAAATGATTTTCACTGGTCTGACAGATTGATGGTCAGAGTTAATGTTTTCTGTAGTCACCCATGAACCCTGTGGTTGATTTGGATATGGTGAGGATGGCTATCATTCCTCAATAGAACACCCTTGACTCCTTTGTCATACTTTGTAAGTGTAATATGTTTTTTCATTTTTCTGTCCACCTTTTCTTCTCTGCTCCACTGTCAGTCTGTCAACCTGCTACCCTCTGTCGTCTAGCTCCTCCATGGGCCAATATTTCTCCATTTAAAATAAAATCTACTTGGCTTGTTCTTGTCACCGAACCAACTCATCCACTGAGTTTTGTCATAACTCGTCCACAACTTTTTGAAATATCATGCTGTATATCATTTTTTGCCCCATCTCAGAACGATGAAAATCACTTTCAAAAAAAGCAAAATTCTCTGATCCAGGTCTGGATCTTCACCAAAATCTAACCATTTCGTCCTTGTCACACACCCAACCTGTCCACCAAATTTCAGTTAAATCTGGTCAAAAGTTTTGAGATATCCTGCTCACAACCAAACAGACAGAAAAACAGACAGACAGGGGTGAAAACATAACCTCCATCCACCTTCGGCGGGTGAGGTTAGAAAAAGACGTTCATGTGATGCGCCACAGGCTATTGTGCTTGAAAGACGTGCTTTTAGACTTACTGTGGGATAGGAGACAACAAACTTTTCAAAAACATCTTGCTTTCAGGAGAAGAGTTGATGTAGCACTTCTCAAAGTCCACCCTGAAGCGACGGATGTTTTCTTCCGTCTGTTTATTGGAAGAGCCCAGGAATGGTGAATCGCCACTCAGACTGAAATAGAAAAGCATTATTTAACTAAGTTATTGTTACTGAGGATGTAGGTATGAGCAAGTTAATGAATTTAATCTAACACATTTAAGTTATTTAAGAGACAGGAAGAAGGTTTTTTGGTTTTTGGATCAGCATACCTCTACCATAACCACATCCCAGTACTTCCACCTAATGCAGGTACTGTCATGCTAATTATGTAGCTAATCAAAGCAGGGAAATGTGTCAAAGTGTCAGCACACAATAGCTAACAAATTTTACAGGACATCTAATTAACATCTACAAGCTGTGTAAGTGCAGATAACACAGCCAGCTTTACGTCCCAATCCAAAGGGCAGCAAGCACCCCTGCTGGCGCTGCATCATAACAGCGGTTTTGGAAGACCCTGGGCAGTTACATCCAACTACATAGAGATATAGGAAACCTGGAGTTTAGATATCCCCATAGTATTGTACACCGCACCTTTCCTATGCCATCTCCAGGCATTGCAAATCGTCATTGCTGGGCACCGAAGGGGGCTCGGCAGTGACGCACGCTGAAAGGGAGTACTCAGTTTTCACTCTGGTTGTTTGTTTGTTGTACACCGCACCTTTCCTATGCCATCTCCAGGCATTGCAAATCGTCATTGCTGGGAACCGAAGGGGGCTCGGCAGTGACGCACGCTGAAAGGGAGTACTCAGTTTTCACTCTGTTTGTTTGTTTTTTTTCTTGTTTTCTTTCTTGTTTGTTTTCTTTCTTGCTTTCTTGTTTTCATGTTTGTTTGTCCGGGCGATATCTCAGCCATCCTTTGAGCTAGGAAGCTGAAATTTCGGCACAATAGTGAGCAAGTCCTTTGTCAAAAACAGTATTTTTTGTTTTTTGATGAATCAATTAATTGAGGAGTTATTTAATTATTAGCGTAAAGCGCGGCGTTACGCGCGCTACTTGCGAGCAAGGAGGAAGCGGACAAGCGGTAACTTATAAGCGTCTTTATTTCAGGAGCTCACTGTAACACTGGCGCGCTCCGGGCTGCGCGCCCGGTGTATATCATGAGGCCACGCCTACCCCTCGGGCGTGGCCACCGCCCACTTGGTGCGCGGAATGATGTCACCACGCCAGTGGGCTTTTGTGTCCGCCACACGCGCCCCCCCAGAATTCCCGCGCACCTGGAGGGCCAGTTTGTGGGGCAGACGAATGACCCGGCCAAAGCGCCCCCTGGCGATCGGCGGCGTCCGGGGTGCAGGGATGCCAGGTGGGATGCCCCTGGCTGCCCCTGGGATGGGTGCAGGCCCGGGGGGCGGCGTGGCGGCGGGGCTGGGTGGTGCCGGGGGTCCGCCCGCAGGGGGGTGGCCCCGACGTGGGGGTCGGGCCACTGGCGGTGGATGGTCCACGTCGAGGTGGGCCGGCTTGAGGCGGTCTACCGAAACGCGGTCAGGAGTACCGCCGATGTCCAGGGTGAAGTGCTTCGCCCCGGTCTCCAGCACGCGGAAAGGCCCGTCGTACGGGGGCCGCAGTGGTGTCCGGTGGGCATCGTGGCGGACGAAGACGTACTCCGCCGTGCGAAGCTCCGGGGCGACGTGCGTCGGTGTGTGCCCGTGGCATGCCGTTGGCACCGGGGCGAACCTCTGGGCGGTCTCTTGCAGAGCGGAGCACTGCTGTGCCGCGGACCATGGTGCCGTGGAGTCGGGGAGGAACTCGCCCGGCACCCGCAGCGGTTGCCCGAAGACCAACTCCGCCGCGGATGCGCGCAGGTCCTCCTTGGGCGCCGTCCGGAGGCCCAGCAGGACCCAGGGGAGCCTGTCGACCCAGCCGCCGTCGCGGAGGGTGGCCCGGAGCACGGCCTTCAATGAGCGGTGAAATCGCTCACACAGGCCGTTAGCCTGGGGGTGGTAGGCCGTGGTTCGGTGCAGCCGGACCCCGAGCCCCTCCCTGCGCAACCGCCCCCCAGAGCTCCGAGGTGAACTGGGGGCCGCGGTCGGACGAGATGTCTGAGGGGGCGTCGAACCGGGCGACCCAGGTGGCGATGAAAGCCTGCGCGACATCGGCCGCCGTTGTCGACGCCAAGGGCACGGCCTCCGGCCACCGGGTGGTGCGGTCCACCATGGTGAGGATGTAGGTGAAACCCCGCGAGGGGTGCAGAGGTCCCACCAGGTCCACGTGGACGTGGTCAAACCGGCGTTTCGGCACCGTGAACGGGGCCAACGGGGCCTGGGTGTGCCGGTGCACCTTGGCGCGCTGGCACGCGAGGCACGTCCTGGCCCAGCCGCGGACGGCCTTCAGGAGGCCATGCCAGACGAACTTGTCGGCGATCAGCCTTTGGGAGGCCCTCGCGCCCGGGTGGGACAGGCCGTGGATGGCGTCAAACACCTGGCGCTGCCAGCCCGCGGGCACGATGGGGCGAGGACGCCCGAGGGAGACGTCGCACAAGAGGGCCGCGCCCGCGTCGTCGAACGCCACCTCGGTGACGCGGAGGCCCGTGACGGCGGTCCGCAAGGCCTGGACGTCGGGGTCAGCGGCCTGGTCCACTGCCATCCGGGCATAGTCGATGCCGAGGTGGACTGCGTGGGCGACGGCCCGGGAAAGGCAATCCGCCACCGGGTTGTCCTTCCCCGCGACGTGCTGGATGTCCGTCGTGTACTCGGACACGGCCGAGAGGTGACGCTGCTGCCGGGCCGACCACGGCTCGGTGACCTTGCCCATCGCGAAGATCAGTGGCTTGTGGTCGACGAAGGCAGTGAACGCACGGCCCTCGAGCAGATGGCGGAAGTGCCTGACCGCCAAGTGAAGCCCGAGCAACTCGCGGTCGAAGGTACTGTAACGGCGTTCGGGCGGGCGAAGCTGCCGGCTAAAGAACGCCAGCGGTTGCCAAGCTCCACGCACCCATTGCTCGTGCACCGCGCCCACCGCGTAGTCCGAGGCATCGGTGGTGAGGGCGATCGGTGCATCGGGCGCCGGGTTCGCGAGCATGGTGGCGTTAGCCAAGGCGAGCTTCGCGCCCGTGAACGCCGTGTCCATCTGCTCGGTCCAGGTAACGTCGCCTTTGCCCGGCTTACCTCGGAGAGCTTCGTGCAGGGGGCGCAGGAGCTGGGCAATACGGGGCAGGAACCGATGGTAAAAGTTCACCATGCCCAGGAACTCCTGCAGCCCTCTGATCGTGCGGGGGCGCGGAAACCCCTTCACCGCCTCCACCTTGGCCGGCAGGGGGATGGCTCCATGCCTGGTGACACGGTGCCCCAGAAAATCGATTATGGTGGCGCCGAACCGGCACTTTGCGGGGTTCACAATCAGGCCATGCTGGCCCAGGCGTTCGAAGAGCGTGCGGAGGTGGTGTAGGTGCTCTTCGCGGGACGCGCTGGCGACGAGGATATCGTCCAGGTAGACGTAGACAAAATCCAATTCGCGCAGGACGCTGTCCATCAGTCACTGGAACGCCTGAGCCGCATTCTTCAGACCGAAGGGCATGCGCAGGAACTCGAAGAGTCCGAATGGCGTGATGACCGCCGTCTTCGGGACGTCCTCCGGCCTGACGGGGACCTGATGGTAGCCGCGTATGAGGTCCACCTTCGAGAAGAAGGACATGCCCGCCAAACGGGCGGAAAAGTCCTGAATGTGGGGGACGGGGTAGCGGTCGGGAGTCGTGGCGTCATTGAGACGGCGATAGTCCCCGCACGGTCGCCATCCCCCGCCGGGCTTCGGCACGATGTGCAGCGGCGACGCCCAAGCGCTCTCTGAGCGCCGAACGATGCCGAGTCGCTCCAGGGTAGCGAACGCCGCTTTTGCCACCGCCAGCTTCGTCGGCTCGAGGCGGCGTGCCCGGGCGTAGACCGGTGGCCCGACGGTGGGGATGTGATGGGCCACCCCGTGCTTGACGGCCCCCGCCGAGAAGGTGGGCCGCGTGAGGGCCGGGAAGCCGGCGAGGAGGCGGGTGAATGCGTCCGCTGCCGGAAGCGTACAGACCAACGTGGCCGGAACCGAACCGTTCGGCAAGCCGCTTGGCAAGCCGCTCGTTGAGCTGGGCAACGCACAAGTGAGCGAGCTGAACGTCTCGGCCTGGACAAGACGTCTGCGCTTGACGTCGACCAGGAGCCCATTAGCGCACAGGAAGTCCGCGCCAAGCAGTGCCATGGGCACGTCGGCGGTGACGAACGTCCATCGGAAAACCTGCCCTCCGAACCGCAGAGAGAGGCAGCGTTTTCCGTACGTACGGATGGGCGTCCCGTTCGCGGCAAGCAGCGCGGGGCCCCCACCCGCGGCATGCTTGTCTGACGTGCCGGCGGGAACGACACTCACCTGCGCTCCCGTGTCGCACAGGTAACGGCGCCCGGAGAAGGTGTCCGTTATGAACAGCAGGCTGCTCGAACGGCCGGCGCTCATCGCCACTATTGAGCGCTGGCCCGGGCGTTTCCCGACCTGTTGAAGGAGCATGGTGGATGACACTGCCGAGCTTCGTGGCCGAACTTGGCGTGGAACCAGCACCAGGTGGTGGAGCTGGAGGAGCGCGGCTGGCTCCGCCAGGCCGGTGGAGTTGGCGGGTTTCCCCGCGGTGGCGGTTTTCGCCGCGGCGGTGGGCGGGGCGTGGCGGCGGTCACGAGGTGCGTATCAGCATGCTGCGTATGCTGTATAAGCTGATGCTGTGGATCAGCAGCATCAGCAGCATCAGCCACGAGGGCCGTGACGGCCACGCTGACTCTCGCCCGCGTGTCCGAAGCGGCGAAGTACTTGTCCGCCTCGGCTGCCAATGCTCGGGGTTCAGTTAGCCCGGTCCCGGCCAACGCGAGGCGAACCTGCGCTGGAAGTTGGCGACGGAAAAGCGCCTGGAATAGAGAACCGGGGGCTTCGTCGCCCAACAGTGACAGCATATGGTCCATTCGGACCGACGGGCGCGTGTCACCGAGCTCGGGGAGATCCAGGAGGCGGTCGGCCCGTGCGTCGTCCGTGAGGCCAAACGTGGCTAGGAGTAGCCGCTTGAGTGCCTCGTACTTGTGGCCGTCCGGTGGGTGGCGAAGGACGGACACAACTTGAGCGGCCGTGCCGGTCCCGAGGGAGGCGACGACGTGGCAATAGCGCGTGTCATCGCCGGTGAGGCGCCGAAGCTGAAATTGGGCTTCGGCCTGGACGAACCAGACTTCGGCCTGAGCCTCCCAAAATTCGGGAAGTTTGATGAAGTTGGCCATGGCAATGGCGTCGCGTGTGGAAGGATCGCTCCGGCAGATCCAACGTCGAGGGGGTCACCAGTAAAGCGCGGCGTTACGCGCGCTGCTTGCGAGCAAGGAGGAAGCGGTCAAGCGGTAACTTATAAGCGTCTTTATTTCAGGAGCTCACTGTAACACTGGCGCGCTCTGGGCTGCGCGCCCGGTGTATATCATGAGGCCACGCCTACCCCTCGGGCGTGGCCACCGCCCACTTGGTGCGCGGAATGATGTCACCACGCCAGTGGGCTTTTGTGTCCGCCACAAGCGATTAATTAAGTACTTATTTAATTAATCAAATTTCCTTTCTCTTCTGACCATTAACTCAGGCGCCTTTCGAGTTAGGAAGCTGATATTTGGACATGCCAATGACCAGGTGATTTGGCTGCAAAGGCTATTTTTGATTTATTAATTAATCAATTAATCAATTAATCGATTAATTATTTAATTATTTGATTAATGACAATTCTTTTTGTTTTTTTTAATTACAGATTCTGATGAAATAGTGGTGGTTTATGTGTTCTCTGACTGAATTGCTTAATAATTTAATTTTTTTATGATTATTATTTATTTATTTTCATTATTAATCATTTATTTATCTTCTTTCTCATTTGGCCAATATCTCAGGCACCTTTTGAGCTCAGAAGCTAATATTTGGACATGAGTGACCAAGTGATGTGGCTATCAAGGATATTTTTGATTTATTGATTAATCAATTAATCAATGAATCGATTAATTATTTAATTATTCGATTAATTACTAAAAAAAAAAAAATTCCCCACTTACAGATTCTGATGAAATGGTGGTGGTTTTTTATTTTTTATTTTTTATTTTTTGTATACTGAATCGAGGCTCGTGAAAGAGCTAACATTTATTTCACAAACAAATCAACCAGACAAACAAAATATACAAAAAGATGGAGCGGAAGACAAGATGGGGAGAGAAGGGGAAGCACACAACCACAACATTTGAGAGCAGGGAGAAGTGTGGGAGGGGCAGGAGGGCAGGAGGCGTGGGAAGGGGAGGGGGGGGGGAGAGGTATAAAACACAAGGGGACCGAATTGTGGTTTATGTGTTCTGTGACCGAATTGATTGATAATTTAATTTTTTAATGATTATTATTTTCCTAATTTTCATTATTAATCATTTATTTATCTTCTTTCTCATTTAGCCAATATCTCAGGCACCTTTTGAGCTCAGAAGCTAATATTTGGACATGAGTGACCAAGTGATGTGGCTATCAAGTATATTTTTGATTTATTGATTAATCAATTAATCAATGTATCGATTAATTATTTAATTATTCGATAAATTACTAAAAAAAAAAAATTTCCCCCAGTTACAGATTCTGATGAAATGGTGGTGGTTTATGTGTTCTGTGACCGAATTGATTGATAATTTAATTTTTTAATGATTATTCTTTATTTATTTTCATTATTAATCATTGATTTATTTTCTTTCTCATTTGGCCAATATCTCAGGCACCTTTTTTTTTTTTTTTTTTTTTTTTTTTTTTTTTTTTTTTTTTTTTTTTTTTTTTTTTTTGTATACAAGGTCGAGGCTCGTGAAAGAGCGAACATTAATCACACAGAAAGACAAACCGACACAAAAAACATATAACATAGGGAGCGGTAGACAAGATGGGGAGAGAGGGGGAAGGACACAAACACAACATTTGAGAGCAGGGACCGAGAGACATGGAGACATCGAGAGATCTGAGAGAGGGCGAGGGCTTTGGGGGGGGGGGGGCGTGGGAAGGGGGCGGTGGGAGAGGTATAAAACATATGGACACTGCCAGGACTTCCAGGAAAGAAGTTGGAATTTCAAACAAGGTGGATCTGGGGTGAATTAGCGGGGTAGAAAAGATCAAGGTTTTGGATGGGGGAAGATAAGAGATGGTGGTGAACAGCTGTTTTAAAGACCTGGAGGGAGGAGTGGGATTGAAGGGAGTGAGGGAGTTTGTTCCAGAGGCGGGAGAAAAGAGGAATGAAAGAGTGAAGGTGAGCAGAGAGCCGAGATTTCGGCAGTTTAACCATCAGAGGGTTGCTGGCAGATCTTGTGCGACCTGTAGGAATATTTGGGGGACAGAGCACAGAGAGAGCTGGGGGTGCAAGGCCGGAGAGGAGTCGGTAGAGACAGAAAGACCACCTACCTGCCTGCGGTGAGTGAGTGAAAGGCCCTCAGAGATAGCTTCATCGCGGGAGATTCCAATAATTCTGAAAGCTTTGGTTTCAACAGCGTGAAGCCGAGCTAGGTGTGAGGCAGGAGCACCGGCCCATAGGGGAGAACAGTATTCCATTGAGCTGCGGATGAAAGCCTTGTATGTGGTGAGGAGCTCAGGTGTGCCGAGGAAGGACTTCGCACGACGGAGGATGCCCAGTCGGCGACTGGCTTTGGAGGCCAGCTTGGAAATGTGGTTTTCCCAAGAAAGATCATGGCAGATAGTGAGACCCAAAATCTTGAGCGACAGAACTTCTTGGAGAGGATTGTTGAGAAAGTAGATGGGAGGGTTGTCCAGTCGATCTTTTCGGAGAGACATAGTAAGAGTGTGAGATTTGTCAGGATTGAAAGACATGTTCCACTTGTTTGACCAGTCTGTGATTTTGTCCAGGTCTTCAGAGAGTGAGGAGGCAGCAGACTGCCGATCTGAGGGAAGAGGAATGGAGCGGCAGAGAGTGGAGTCATCAGCAAAGAGATAGAGAGGATTTTCGAGAGAGTCAGAGAGATCATTGATGAAGACCAGAAAAAGCACGGGGCCCAGAACACTGCCTTGGGGAACTCCAGCCTGAACAGGAAGAGGAGATGAGAGAAACCCATTCAGGGCCACACGTTGACGACGACTAGAGAGGAAGTCCGCCAGCCATGCGTGGAGATTTCCATGGATACCAAAGGAGGAGAGTTTGGTGAGCAGAGCGGGGTGCCAGACCGTGTCGAAGGCACGTGATATGTCGAGGGAGACAGCTCTAATTTCCTGTTTGGCATTGAGGACCTCCATCCATTGTTGAGACAGCAGAAGCAGCATGTCCAGAGTAGAGTGACCTGGTCTGAAACCAAATTGATGATCAGAGATCAAGCCATTGGAGAAGAGGAAAGATTTCATATCCGAAGCAATGATGGATTCCATGACTTTGCTGATAATTGGGAGAAGGCTGATTGGTCTGTAGTTGCTAGGATCTGTTTTTGCACCTTTTTTGTGCAAAGCGGTGATGTTGGCTGATTTCCAAGCAGATGGCAGTTGACCTTGAGCAAAAGAGAGGGTGAAGAGAACAGAGAGAGGGTGAGATAGAGCAGCAGAGCAGGATTTTAGGACCCGTGGGCTGATGCCGTCGGGTCCAGTTGCAGAATCAGAGTCGAGGGTTGACAGAAACTTTTCCACCTTGTCAGGAGGAAAGGACACGGAGTCCAGGAGCAGCAGGGTACGACTGGGTATGGTGGGTACAGAGAGGGATGGGTTTGGGACACAAGATTTAGAGGCAAACACAGAGTTGAGGCATTCAGCTTTTTCACGTGCGGAGTCAGCTGTGTAGCCGTTTGAGGTAAGGGAGGGGATGGAGGGGGAACAAACACCAGAAACGGATTTGACCAGACGCCACCAGGATTTGGAAGAGGGAGACAGATAAGAGAGTTCGGTCTTGAGAACGGAGAGATATTGTTTCCTGGCTCTCCTGAGGGTGGACACACACTTGTTTCGGGCTTTGTGAAAGGAAATGAGATTTCCTTCCGTTGGATTTGCTTTCCAGGAGACGAAGGCAAGTTGTTTCTGGGCAACAGCCTCACCACAAGATTCCGTGTACCATGGACGGGAGGAAGGGTATGACATGGTGGATTTTGAGCTGGGAAGCTAATATTTGGACATGACAGTGACCAAGTGATGTGGCTATCAAGGATATTTTTGATTAATTGATTAATCATTTAATCGATTCATTATTTATTGATTAATCGATGAATTACTTATTGATTAATCAATTAATTATTAAATTTTTATTAATGACTTATTTGATTAAATTTCTAAAAGATACATCTTCGGATGAAGCACGAGTGGTTTTGTTATGGTATTAGCCAATTGATTAAGAAAATATTTTGTGATAATCTTTTATTGATTTTAATTATACAATTAATCAATCAATTAGTGGACACCTCTCCCTCCCAATGCAGCCTCTATGAGCCGCACTGCAGCATATTTAATTATTTGGCATGGGGCGGTGTACTTTGAATGTATGTGTACTTGTTGTACACCGCTCCTTTCCTATGCCATCTCCAGGCATTGCAAATCGTCATTGCCGGGCACCAAAGGGGGCTCGGCAGTGATGCACGCTGAAAGAGAGTACTCAGTTTTCACTCTGGTTTCTTGTTTGTTTGTTTGTTTTCTTGTTTGTTTGTCCGGATGATATCTCAGCCATCCTTTGAGCTAGGAAGCTGAAATTTCGGCACAATAGTGAGCAAGTCCTTTGTCAAAAACAGTATTTTTTGTTTTTTGATTAATCAATTAATTGAGGAGTTATTTAATTATTAGCGATTAATTAAGTACTTATTTAATTAATTAAATTTCCTTTCTCTTCTGACCATCAACTCAGGCACCTTTTGAGTTAGGAAGCTGATATTTGGACATGCCAATGACCAGGTGATTTGGCTGCAAAGGCTATTTTTGATTTATTAATTAATCAATCAATTAATCGATTAATTATTTAATTATTTGATTAATGACTAAAAATTTTTTTTTTTTTAAGTTACAGATTCTGATGAAATGGTGGTGGTTTATGCATTCTCTGACCGAATTGATTAATAATTTAATTTTTAAATGATTATTATTTATTTATTTATTTATTAATTATTTAATTATTTGATTAATGAGAAGAAAAAAAATTTTTAAGTTACAGATTCTGATGAAATGGTGGTGGTTTATTTGTTCTCTGACCGAATTGATTAATAATTTAATTTTTTTATGATTATTATTTATTTATTTTCATTATTAATCATTTATTTATCTTCTTTCTCATTTGGCCAATATCTCAGGCACCTTTTGAGCTGGGAAGCTAATATTTGGACATGAGTGACCAAGTGATGTGGCTATCAAGGATATTTTTGATTTATTGATTAATCAATTATTAATTAATCAATTAATCAATTAATCGATTAATTATTTAATTATTTGATTTTTTTTTTTTTTTTTTTTTTTTTTTTTGTATACAAGATCGAGGCTCGTGAAAGAGCGAAAATTAATCACACAGAAAGACAAACAGACACATAAAACAAATAACATCGGGAGCGGTAGACAAGATGGGGAGAGAGGGGGAAGGACACAAACAACATTTGAGAGCAGGGACCGAGAGACATGGAGACATCGAGAGATCTGTGGGAGGGAGAGGGCTTTGGGGGGGAGGCATGTGAAGGGGGGAGGCATGTGAAGGGGGGGAGGCATGTGAAGGGGGGGGGGGGGTGGGAGAGGTATAAACATATGGACACTGCCAGGATTTCCAGGAAATGAGTTGGAATTTCAAACAAGGTGGATCTGGGGTGAATTAGTGGGGGTAGAAAAGATCAAGGTTATGGATGGGGGAAGATAAGAGATGGTGGTGAACAGCTGTTTTAAAGACCTGGAGGGAGGAGAGGGATTGAAGGGAGTGTGGGAGTTTGTTCCACAGGCGGGAGAAAAGAGGAATGAAAGAGTGAAGGTGAGCAGAGAGCCGAGATTTCGGCAGTTTAACCATCAGAGGGTTGCTGGCAGATCTTGTGCGACCTGTAGGAATATTTGGGGGACAGAGCACGGAGAGAGCTGGGGGAGCAAGGCCGGAGAGGAGTCGGTAGAAGACAGAAAGACCACCTACCTGCCTGCGGTGAGTGAGTGAAAGGCCCTCAGAGATAGCTTCATCGCGGGAGATTCCAATGATTTTGAAAGCTTTGGATTCAACAGCGTGAAGCCGAGCCAGGTGTGAGGCAGGAGCACCAGCCCATAGGGGAGAACAGTATTCCATTGAGCTGCGGATGAAAGCCTTGTATGTGGTGAGGAGCTCAGGTGTGCCGAGGAAGGACTTCGCACGACGGAGGATGCCCAGTCGGCGACTGGCTTTGGAGGCCAGCTTGGAAATGTGGTTTTCCCAAGAAAGATCATGGCAGATAGTGAGACCCAAAAGCTTGAGTGACAGAACTTCTTGGAGAGGATTGTTGAGAAAGTAGATGGGAGGGTTGTCCAGTCGATCTTTTCGGAGAGACATAGTAAGAGAGTGAGATTTGGCAGGATTGAAAGACATGTTCCACTTGTTTGACCAGTCTGTGATTTTGTCCAGGTCTTCAGAGAGTGGGGAGGCTGCAGACTGCCTATCTGAGGGAAGAGGAATGGAGCGGCAGAGAGTGGAGTCATCAGCAAAGAGATAGAGAGGATTTTCCAGAGAGTCAGAGAGATCATTGATAAAGACCAGAAAAAGCACAGGGCCCAGCACACTTCCTTGGGGAACTCCAGCCTGAACAGGAAGGGGAGATGAGAGAAATCCATTCAGAGCCACACGTTGACTACGACCAGAGAGGAAGTCCGCAAGCCATGCATGGAGATTTCCATGGATACCATAGGAGGAGAGTTTGGTGATCAGAGCTGGGTGCCAGACCGTATCAAAGGCCCTTGATATGTCAAGGGAGACAGCTCTGATTTCCTGTTTGGCATTCAGGACCTCCATCCATTGTTGAGACAGCAGAAGCAGCATGTCCAGAGTAGAGTGACCTGGTCTGAAACCAAATTGATGATCAGAGATCAAGCCATTGGAGAAGAGGAAAGATTTCATATCCGAAGCAATGATGGATTCCATGACTTTGCTGATAATTGGGAGCAGGCTGATTGGTCTGTAGTTGCAAGGATCTGTTTTTGCACCTTTTTTGTGTAAAGCGGTAATGTTAGCTGATTTCCAGGATGCTGGCAGATGACCTTGAGCAAAAGATAGGGTGAAAAGAACAGAGAGAGGGTGAGATAGAGCGGCAGAGCAGGATTTTAGGACCCGCGGGCTGATGCCGTCTGGTCCAGTTGCAGAATCAGAGTCGAGGTTTGACAAAAACTCCTCCACCTTGTCAGGAGAGAAGGACACAGAGTCCAGGAGCATTTGGGTTCGACTGGGAAAGGTGGGAACAGAGAGAGATGGGTTTGGGACTAAGGATTTCGAGGCGAACACAGAGTTGAGGCATTCGGCTTTGTCACGTGCGATGTCAACTGTGTGGCCATTTGAGGTAAGGGAGGGGATGGAGGGGGAACAAACACCAGAAACGGATTTGACCAGACGCCACCAGGATTTGGAGGAAGGAGACAGGTTTGAGAGTTCATTCTTGAGTGAGGAGAGATAGTGCTTCCTGGCACTCCTGAGGGTAGACACACACTTGTTCCGAGCTTGGTGGAAGGAACTGAGATTTCCTTCAGTTGGATTAGCCTTCCAAGAGGCAAAGGCAAGTTGTTTCAGGGCAGCTGCCTCACCACAAGATTCAGTGTACCATGGACGGGAGGAAGGGTAAGACAATTGAAGGCGAGATGGGATAAATCTGTGCATGAGAGAGATCAGTTTGCTTTGGAAGAATTCCCAGGAAGAATTGATGTCAGAGGCAGTGGAGATGGGAGACCAATCCAGACGATTGATGGCTGCTTGAAGACCGTCCCAGTCGGCCTGAGTGAAATGCCAGACTCGTCGACGCTGAGGAGGCTCTCTGAGAATGGCCAGAGAGATGTCCACTTTGACAAGCACATGATCAGAAGAACCGATTGGAGCAGAAGAAGAGCAGCAGACATTAGCAGGGAAGTTTGTCATAACCAAGTCTAGAAGAGAAGATACTCCATTGGCTGAGATCCGGGTCGGGAAATTGACAGATTGTGTCAATCCCAGTGAGTCACAGAAGTCCTTTGCTGAGGTGCCATGACTAGTGAGAGAGGAACCCACACCCAACCAGGTGGCATGATGACAGTTGAAGTCACCACATATGAGGAAGAGAGAGTTGGGATGAGTGGATAGAAGTTGGTCCATGTTGTCAGACATTGAAATGTAGATGGAGTCATCACTGTTTGGGGGACGGTACAGAACACATATGAACAAAAGGTGGGAGCGGAGAGGAAGCCGTAACCAGAGGTACTCCTGCGGGTGAGGAGGAAAGAGAGCAGTGCAAGGAGAGTGAGGAAGAGAGTTTTTGACAAAGATAGCCACCCCACCACCAGGCCGAGGCTCAGGTCTATCATACCGGAGGAGGGAGTAACCAGGAAGAGTTATTAAGGAATCAGAGACATCTTGAAGGAGGAAAGTCTCTGTTAAGCAGATCAAGTCTGGATTGTCAGAAGCAACCTGTATGGAGAGATCAGTCAGGTTTGAGCGAAGGCCCCGGATGTTTGAGGTCCATACCGTGAATGAAGAGAGAGGGGGAGCATCGGGTACAGGACAGGGGAGGGGAGGAGTAGGGTAAGATGGAGAGGGGGAGGTAGGGAGAGCAGTTGATAGTGTTTCAGATGTTGCAGAAGAGTTCCAAGAAAGGGAAGGATGAGGAGGATGAAAGGTTTGCTGGTGAAGGGATGCGGCACAGTGAGGGCTTGTTTGAGGGGGGGCAGAGGAAAGTAGAAGGTTTGGGGGGGTGGAGGTATGAGATAGAAGGGAGACGAAGTGGGGAGGAGGCAGCTTGGAGGAGGAGGGGGGAGGAGAGAGAATTGGAGAGGAATGGTATGGGGGGAGAATTGAATGGGAGGGATTGGGGGGGAGTTTTGAAGGGGAGGAGTGAGGGGGGAGTTTAGGAGGGGAGGGGCAAGGGGGGAGTTTTGGAGGGAAGGGGAAAGGGGGGAGATCAGGAGTGGAGGGGCAAGGGGGGAGTTCAGGAGTGGAGGGGCAAGGGGGGAGTTTAAGAGTGGAGGGGCAAGGGGGAAGTTTCGGAGTGTAGGTGCAAGGGGGGGGATTTGGATGGGAGGGGCAAGAGGGGAGTTTAGAAAGTGGATGATTAATGAAAGACGAACATTGATAACAAATTGGGTTTGTTGTGATTTTCAAGTTAGCAATCCGGTTCAGGATGATGGAGGAGGGATGGAATGAATGTGAATTTAGACCATGTAGTGAGGGAGACGTATAAGATATTGAATTTCTTTTTTTTGAAGTGGAATGAGTTGGAGAGGAAATTGAGAAAAGCCTTTTAAATAGGAAGAAAAACAGCGTGTTGTAATATACCGCTGAATAAAAAACAGAAGGGGAAAGGTTAAACATATTTAAAAATATTTAAACAGAACTATGAACAATCTTATATGCACAAAAATACCAACGGGGGGAGAGCCGAGAGGGACCACCACGAGTCACGTGAACAGGGCAAACGGTGGATGGCAAGGAGATAATGGGGGTGGGGCGAACAGCACACCTGGACAGAAAATACAGGATGAGACAACAGTACACGTGGAGAAAATAAAATAAATGTTTTTTTTTTTTTTTGGGGGGGGGGTGGGGAATTAGAACGTTAGACAGTATTATGTTCGGGGTAGAAGGGAAAAAAACCAAGAGCCAAGCAAAACACACTTAAGTTAACAAAACACCGACGGGGGTACAACTACAAGGCCACACACAAGGGCAGAAAACGATTAATTAATTACGAGTTACAGGAAATTCAAACCAAAACTAACTATAATCAAACAATATCACATGGACGATAAAATAACGAATTGAAATTTGACAATCTATCTGGGGAAATGGGGGAGAAACACGTGGTCGAAGAACGAACGAACGAATAAGAATGAATAAACGAATGAGCACAGAGAAGGTAGTCTTTTTTTTTTGTTTTTTTTGAGTTGAGATTTACATAAGGAAGTAGGCTTTGGGGTGGAAAGACTGCGAAAACAGAGAACGAAAGTTATTGGATCACAAACGACAGGCGCTGAGAGAAAAACAAAGCCTCAAGGTTGTACAGTGTACACTGTACAAGACCTCGAGACGACACGAATTAACGCGATTTTCAATACAGGTATGAAAGATTTGCACCGAAAATCTTTGACGGGACAATAAACGTACATACACCATAAAAGAAATACAGTTATAACGAAAATACAAATTGGAACAATGACTTAACTTCGATTTCGATGGAGAGCGTGGAGACCTGCGAAAAAACGAACCGTCGCCAGCAAGACCGGAAACGGAAGTGATCCAAGTGATCCAATTATTTAATAATTTATGACCAAAATTTTATTTTTTTTCCCCCAGTTACAGATTCTGATGAAATGGTGGTGGTTTATGTGTTCTGTGACCGAATTGATTGATAATGCAATTTTTTAATGATTATTATTTATTTATTTTCATTATTAATCATTTATTTATTTTCTTTCTCATTTGGCCAATATCTCAGGCACCTTTTGAGCTGGGAAGCTAATATTTGGACATGACAGTGACCAAGTGATGTGGCTATCAAGGATATTTTTGATTTATTGATTAATCATTTAATCGATTAATTATTTATTGGTGAATCAATTAATTATTTAATTTTTTATTAATGACTTATTTAATTAAATTTCTAAAAGATACATCTTCGGATGAAGCACGAGTGGTTTAGTTATGCTATTAGCCAATTGATTAAGAAAATAATTTGTGATAATCTTTTATTGATTTTAATTCTACAATTAATCAATCAATTAGCGTACACCTCTCCCTCCCAATGCAGCCTCAATGAGATGCACTGCGGTATTTCCGGGCGCCTCAGGCACCCCGGCAATGCCGCGCTGTAGGATATTTAATTATTTGGCATGGGGGCGGTGTACTTTGAATGTATGTGTACTTGTTTTTGATTTCGTGATTAATCATTTAATCGATTAATTAATTTATTGGTGAATCAATTAATTATTTAATTTTTTATTAATGACTTATTTAATTACATTTATAAAAGATACATCTTCGGATGAAGCACGAGTGGTTTAGTTATGCTCTTCGCCAATTGATTAAGAAAATAATTTGTGATAATCTTTTATTGATTTTAATTGTACAATTATTCAATGAATTAGCGTACACCTCTCCCTCCCAAAGCAGCCTCTATGAGCTGCACTGCGGTATTACCGGGCGCCAGAGGCGCCCCAGCAATGCCGCACTGTAGGATATTTAATTATTTGGCATGGGGGCGGTGTACTTTGAGTGTACTTGTTTTGTTCTTCTTTTGTTTTGTTTTTTTTTGCTTTGTGAATCCGTGCTTAATAATTGCCTGCCCGTGTGTGTGTAAATAAATAGTTGTTACATTTTCCAATCAGCCTCGTTATTGTGCTTTCTTTCTTTGATCCGACAGTGCGTACATTATCGATAGACGGTAGTTCTCCCAGTTTCACTTTGGTAGTGGTTAGCCAGCTTTATGTTGCAAAGTTCACCCAGGTGAAGTAGTAGTTGGAAGACAAGTGAACACTGAGGGCGTGGGCCATAGTTGAGGTCATTAGGTCACCAACAGGTAACATGATATAGAAGGTGAGAGGACACTGTTAGACCTAATTATCCCAACCTGCATCTGCAGTTGCTTCACAATCCATCGGGTCATGAAGCTATCTGTGGCCTGATGGCCTCAGGGTCAGTAGTGGAGCCGGTCTGAGTATACCCCTCAAGAGCACGGCGTATGTTCCGATACCGTAACAATATATATATATATATATATATACAGTGCCTTCAGAAAATATTCACACCCCTTGACCTTTTTGCTGCACATTTTGTTGTGTAACAGCCTGAATTTAAAATGAATTAAATTGAGATAATTTTGTCACTGATCTACACATAGTACTGCATAATGCCAAAGTGGAATTGTTTTTTTTAGAAGTAGTTTCAAAAAAATTGAAAATGAAAAGTTGAAATGTATTCAGTCAATAAGTAGTGCTATGACATATCCCATTTACTATGACACTCCAAATTCAGCTCAGGTACATCAGAATTTCTTTTTATCATCCTTGAGATGTCTCTACAACTTGATTGAAGTCCACCTGTGGCAAATTCAATTGATTGGACATGATGTAGAAAGAAACACACTTTTCTATATCAGGTCTCACAGCTGACAATGCATATCAGAGCAGAAACTACCATGAAGTCCAAGGAACTGTCTGTTGAACTGTGAGATCAAATTGTGAGAAGTCATAGATCTGGGGGAGGGTATAAAACAATTTCTCGTGTTGAAAGTTCCCAAGAGTATGGTGAGCTCCATCACTAGGAAATGGAAAGAATATGGAACTGCCCAGACTCTTTCTAGAGCTGACCACCTGACAAAACTGAGCAACCGGGCAAGAAGGACCTTGATCAGGGAATTCACCAAGAACCCAATGACCACTCTGACAGAACTACAGAGTTCCTTGGCTGAGATGGGAGAACCTGCCGGATTGACAACAGTCTCTGCAGCACTTCACAAATATAGGCTTTATGAGAGAGTGGCCAGACCAAAGCCACTCATGAGAAAAAGGCACATGACAGCACGCCTGGAGTTTGAAAAAGGCACGCAAAAGATTATGAGAGCATGAGGCGAAATATTCTGTGGTCTGCTGAGACGAAAATTGAACACTTTGCCCTGAATGCAAAGCGTTATGTCTGGCGAAAACCGAGCACAGATCATAACACATCTAACACTATCCCTAATGAGAAGCATGGCGGTGGCAGCATCATGCTATGGGTATGCTTTTCAGTGGCAGCGACTGGGAGACATGTAAGGATATATGGAACAATGAATGGAGCCAAATACAGGCAAATATTTGAGGTTGCTTCCTGCTTCAGAGTGCAAAAGACCTTAGACTGTGGCAAAGATTGATGTTCCAATTGGACAATGTCTCCAAGCATACAGCCAAAGCAACACTGGAATGGTTTCAGAACAGGAACGTGAAAGTCTTTCAGTGGCCCGGCCAAAGGCCCGGCCTGGCCACATTGCTGTTCGCCGACGCCACCCATTCAACTTGACAGAGCTTGAACAAATCTTGGGTATAACATAACAGGTACACTACATGGCCAAAAGTATGTGGACACCCGACTACACACTACACACTACACTACTACACTACACACTCATCAAACATCTCATTCCAAAATCATGGGCATGAATATGGAGTTAGTCCCCCCCTTTGCTGCTATAACAGCCTCCACTCTCATGGGAAGGCTTTCCACTAAATGTTGGAACATTGCTGCGGAGATTTGCTTCCATTCAGCCACACGAGCATTGGTGAGGTCAGGCACTGATGTTGGGCGATTTGGCCTGGCTCGCAGTCGGCATTCCAATTCATCCTAAAGGTGTCCGATGGGGTTGAGGTCAGGACTCTGTGCAGGCCAGTCAAGTTCTTCCACACCGATCTCGACAAACCATTTCTGTATGGACTTTGCTTTGTGCACGGGGGCATTGTCTTGCTGAAACAGGAAAGGGCCTTCCCCAAACTGTTGCCACAAAGTTGGAAGCACACAATCATCTAGAATGTCATTGTATGCTGTAGTGTTAAGGTTTCCCTTCACTGGAACTAAGGGGCCGAGCCCGAACCATGAAAAACAGCCCCAAACCATTATTCCTCCTCCACCAAATTTTACAGTTGGTACTATGCATTTGGTCAGGTAGTGTTCTCCTGGCATCCGCCAAACTCAGATTCGTCCGTCGTACTGCCAGATGGTGAAGCGTGATTCATCACTCCAGAGAACGCGTGTCCACTGCTCCAGAGTCCGATGGCGCCGAGCTTTAAACCACTCCAGCCGACGCTTGGCATTGCGCATGGTGATCATAGGATTGTGTGCGGCTGCTCGGCCATGGAAACCCATTTCATGAAGCTCCCGACGAACAGTTGCTGTGCTGACGTTGCTTCCAGAGGCAGTTTGGAACTCAGTAGTGAGTGTTGCAACTGAGGGCAGACGATTTTTACGCGCTATGGGCTTCAGCACTCATCGGTCCCATTTGGTGAGCTTGTGTGGCCTACCACTTTGTGGCTGAGCTGTTGTTGCTCCTAGACGTTTCCACTTCACAATAGCAGCACTTACAGTTGACCGGGACACCTATAGCAGGGCAGAAATTTGACCAACTGACATGTTGGAAAGGTGGCATCCTATGACGGTGCCACATTGAAAGTCACTGAGCTCTTCAGTACGGCCCATTCTACTGCTAATGTATGTCTATGGAGATCGAATGGCTGTGTGCTTGATTATATATACCTGTCAGCAATGGGTGTGGCTGAAACAGCCAAATCCACTAATTAGAAGGGGTGTCCGCATACTTTTGGCCATGTAGTGTACAACGGGTTTGGTCTTTGCTCTTCTCAGGAGTTGGTGGTTAAACTGTGGTAATTCAAAATCAAAATTGTATCGCAACTTATCACACTGTGACATTGACATTTCTCCCAAAAAATAATAATGTAATGGAGTAAATCTAAGTTTCTTAATTCTCAGAAATTATGTGATGTGTCTGACTTTGGAAGATCCCCACCAGTTCCTACTCCCAACCCTCCTCATCCCCACTACACACACACACACACACACACACACACACACACACACACACACACACACACACACACACACACACACACACTTATAAATGTGGATCGGTCTATGAGAAGCATGCTCGCAACTGAACCATCCTGTCTCTCCAATTTAGCCAAAGTGATGAGAAATAGAATAACAACAAACAAAGTACTGGCCAGAGACAATGTGAAACAGGGACTTACAGAGTGAACGTGAGTACTCCGACAGCCCACATGTCTGCAGCAGGTCCAACTGGTCCTGCAGTAATCATTTCTGGGGCTGTAATGAGAATAAGAATGGGGACACAATCCCAGGAGAAAGTAATTAATGCAGGTAGACAAAATGTACGTTTGGTCTGTTCATCATATCATCAAAAGTCATAGAAAAAGAAATAACAGAAGACTTTTGTGAATTCGAAAAAACAAGGCAAAGCCATACCAACCATTCTCTTACCCATGCATTCCAATAAAGTGGTTGAGCTTGGAAGAGGTTGTAAATTATTTGGATCATAGAAGTGCGCACTCCCAAAATCTATCAGTTTTACATGCCGCTGCTCTGAAATGATGATGTTCTCTGACCTGTGATGATGAAGTCATGCAATGAAGTCGGCAGTTTTTCCTTGCATTTCTATTAAATTGTTTGCAAGTTTCAACAAGAAAGAAGATGTACAGTTTTGTTTTATTTTGTATTTTATGGCAGACCATGGTCAATCGCAATCAATTCATTTCAAACCACAATTTCCTCAATTATTTCTTAACCACAAATAAATTAGGTCACCTGATGTCTAGATGAAGTACTCGCTGCCCATGCAGGTAATCAAGTGCTTGAAACACTTCCACCACGTAAGTCACAACATCTTCCTCTGTATACCTTGGGCTGGAGGGAGAAAACAGAGCTTGTTCCGGGCAGATGTGAGGAAAGGCAGGGAAATGCTGTTGACATTGAAAGGGCATGTAGCGGCATCATTTTACCTTTCACTTCATAACACGTGAATATATGCTTTAGCTCAGGAGAATAGGTGGGGGATTATCAGGGGGATTTGCGATACGAGGTTGCCCAGCAGGGGTTTTGGAGAGGTTTTACAGTGGTGGTCAAATCAAGAATCGACTCAGAATCCGAATGTCTCGGATGTCTTTTCTTCCAAGCAAATTAGCGATGTGATCCAAATCGATGGACAAGGAGTTGCAAGCGTGCACCCAGTCACTGGGAATGAACAGCCAGCCGTGCCCTTCTTGGACGCTCATCCAGCTTCATTGTTGGAGACGGTTTCAATTAAGCTGCAGCCAATATCGCCTAACGACTCACAGCTGTGGTTTATGCATGACAAAGCCAAATCCGACACCCAAAACATGACTACCGAGTTGACGCAGTTCAAATACATAGTTGGATCCTTGTCACCAGAGTATGCGATGGAGGCAAGAGATATTATAACTGCAACCTCCAACGAACGCGACTGAAGATAATGCTCATAAAGCGTATGGCTCAGTTTGCGCACCGCCACTTTCACCAACTTCTTACATCTGAAGATTTAGGAGATCGAAGACCCACACAACTACTCTGTCATATGCATCAGCTTCTTGGCGACCTTAATGCCACCTTTGACCTGTCGCTCCTTTGTGAGTTGTTCTTGCTGCGTTTACCACCACGCGTCCTCATGATACTTGCAACTGACGCAAAGCCGGTACTTCCCATCGCTGCTGTTCTAGCTGATCATATCATAGACACCGTTACACCGACCGTAGTTAATTTGACACCACCACAGCACATCACACAACTACAATCTGAAACAGCGGACCTTAAGAAGCTCATCCTGGAGCTCCACACTCACGCGCACAACACCGGCTGTGCCCATCTTCACGTACCCCTTCTCGGAACAGAGAGAAATGCTGTATCTCTCGCTACCGTTCACATTCACCTTCTGTGAACACTCTAGATTGGTGTTGGTACCACGTGACCATCAGTGTTAATGCTCGTCAGTGTAGAGCACTGTGCTCATACCAGCCACAGGAAAATGAAGAGGCCCACAACTAATGACGACAAGTTCACCTGGGTCATACGTCAGTTGCCTTCTCTTCCTTGTTTATTGTACTTGTGGACTTGGTTTTCTTGTGGACATATGGCAGTGGTAAGCATTGCGCTGCCATCTACTGCTGAACGGAAGAGTCGACAGGAATATTCATGAAATGCCGCGAACAACAGTTATATTCCTATTTTTTGGAGAATGTCTCCTTCAGCTTGATTTGAGTTTACGTCGTTCATTTCCGTGGGCATTTATTATTGCCGACACCAGATGCTACATACTGGGTGCGGTTTATTTTTACGTAATTTCAATCCCCTCGTATATGTCAAATATCACTGTCCATTGGATGCCACAACACAGCTTAGTGTTCTCAGTAAAGCATCCACTGTTTTGTCGCTGAATATCACGTGTGTTCCATCCACGCCCACGTGCCCTTTTCAGAAAGCAATTTATGACTTACTGTTGATAACGCGCCCATCGGCAACAATCCAGCAAATCAAACCACCAGATCCTCAATGAATAGTACCCGATAAATTATGTATCGCCCGCCAGTAGTTTGGCTACATGCTACATCGTGGGATCATCAGACCATTGTCCAGCAGATGGGCTTCACCGCTACACATGGTACCCAAAAAGACACCTTGGGATTGGCATTCTTGCGGGGATTACCGGTGCTTAAATAATGTGACTGTTCCAAACCGTTACCCCATTCCACACATTCCGGATTTTACAGCCACCCTGGAACTACAATCTTCTCCAAGGTCGACCTCAATCGTGTGTACCATCAGATTCCCGTGGATCCAGATGACATCCTGAAGACAGCAGTCACCATGCCTTTCAACCTGTTCAATTTCCTTCGGATGCCATTTGGCCTACACAATGCCGCACAAACCTTTCAACGTTTTATCGATCAGGTACACCAGGGAATACACTTCTGCTTCGTGTATTTACAGGATATTCTAATTGCCAGAACACCAGCAAGAAAACATCAGGAACACCGACCTTGTCACCCGTTTGAAGGACTTTAGCATCGTAATCAATCCCACAAAATGCGTATTTGACATTCCAGAGCTGAATTTCCTCGACCACTGTGTTAATGGCTCAGGTATCCGCCCGCTCGAGTTGATGTTTCATGATAATGTAAATGTAAATGTTTCATGATATTTGTTATATTATATCACCTTTATCTATCAATATTGTTGAAATGAAGATCAAATAGCTGTTAGTAGGGGAGCTCCCAATAGAGTTCGTGACCATTTTCCCGTGATCAAGGTTTGAAGGTTGATTTTGAAAGATAAAAATATATATTAAAAAATAAGCTTGGGTATCTTTTTTTAAAATGCGGGCTAACTCGGCCAGAGGACAAAATCCAAGATGTCCGCCAAAACCGCGAAATCGGGCATATTTCCGCCTACGTGAATGCTACATATACATATTGGGTGTCCATATGTGGGTTTTTCTGAGCCCAGATCTTGCATCTTACATCAGTCAAGTGATATTGTGACTTAAAATGATATTAAATGATTAATGTTGACCAAAATCCAAGATGGCCGCTGCAAAAAACCATGTATTGTATATGTTCATAATTGTGCATACCATAGATTCATCGCTGGCGTCTAAATACAGTTTTACATGACTGGTGTTTTCATTTATAACCTTATTGTTACTATGAATGACTTTTTGAGCAGGTAACGAACCAAGATTGCTGCCTTATCTACAAGATGGTTTGATTAAGTTTCACAGGTATTTGTTCACAGGTAGTTGTTAGTATTAATTTCCAGGGAGTACCAGGGTGGACAATGGATCAAGGCATTACAGTTAAGTATATTCAACTAATAATAGTTAAAATATTAGTTAAGTCCCTTTCTTTAAGAGATAAAGATCTGTCCTGTTCAATATTTAAGTTCAGTTAAGTATTAACATCATTCATATCATGCTGTCTGATGTACGGTATGTACAGTAAGTAATAGGTTTTATTTTACTAGAGCACCAGACAAGTACACGGCGATCCTGGACATGGGATTTATATGGCGTTTGTCTACGCCATCGGTAGAAGACAGGGAAAAGGCTGATGGAATTTCCTACACCTGGGGAGACTACGCATCGAAGGTGTTCGCCGTCATTATGAGCAGACATAAATATGCATCACAAGTTGTGTTTGTCAATGACAGATATGATGTTTCCCTGACCGTCAAGGATAGCGAACGCAAGCTTCGAAAAAGCACTTCTGGATTTTCAGATGGCTCCAAGAATGTATTTTTCAAGCAGTCGGACAAATTCCCATCTGCCAAAGGATTTCAAGACTTCTTCCACAATGCAACAAACAAGCAGCACCTACAGATCTTTCTCAGAAACGAGTTCAGCGTGTTGTACCGAAACTATTCTAACACTGAATTTGTCTACTGCGTTGGGCCCACATGTGTCAATCTATCGACAGGTTTGCCTGTTACAGACTTCCAGTGTGAACAGTTAGAAGCAGACACATGCATGTTCTTCATCTACTCACAAATACGTAAAGCTGGAATAGAAACACCTGTTATCATCGACGCAGAAGATACGGACGTGCTTGTATTGGCATCGTATGTTGCTCATAGAACTGAAGGGGTGCTCGCAATGAAGTACAAAAAGCAGTTCATAGATTGTACAGCTTTCTGCCCGAAGGAAATAGCAGATATCATAGTTCCTCTTCACGTCCACAGCGGCTCAGACACAACAGCAGCATTCTTTGGACATGGGAAGAAAACCATCTTCGACATATCATCCACTTCACCTGAAGCTAGAGCGTTCCTCAGTGAAGTAGGGAAACACCTACCGGTCCCTCAGCAGGTGCTTGATCATATGACGCTGTACACCATACGGTACATATACAAGGACAAACAAAGTACCACTCTGTGTGATGCTCGGGCCAGGAAGTGGCGACAAATGAAAAGGAAATCAATACTGCGGCTTCCACCAGACAAAGAATCCCACGATTTGAAAGTCAAGAGAGTGAACTATCAAACCTACGTGTTGCTCAACTACGAAAAACCTGATGCGCCACCGTCTCCTTTATCTCATGGCTGGCATCTCGAGGAAGGCATGTGTCTTCCATTGAGGTACATTCACCCAGCACTCCCAGAAAAACTAACTCAGGCTTTGGAAAGCAGCCCAACTATGGATGATCCAGTCGAGTCTGGGTCCGAGACGGACGATTCGGACAGTGAATAACAATTTCAATCTATCCAACACAAACAAACTGTTATAACAACTATTGTCATTTTCAACCCTACCGTATATGCTACTTGTGCAATGTGTATCACTGCTTGTAAATGTAATGTCATGTCACTGTAAATATAATAAAACAAAATAGAGAAAGATAAATTCTTTCTTACTGATTGCAAATGAAAACCTTGAACATTGTGTCAAATAAAAGACGTTGCAATAGATACAATGTACAGTAGCCATAACTGCTTATCTAACGGGCGAGAGGCAGCTATCTTGGTTCGTTACCTGCTCAAAAAGTCATTCATAGTAACAGTAAGGTTATAAATGAAAACACTAGTCATGTAAAACTGTATTTAGACGCCAGCGATGAATCTATGGTATGCACAATTATGAACATATACAATACATGGTTTTTTGCAGCGGCCATCTTGGATTTTGGTCAACATTAATCATTTAATATCATTTTAAGTCACAATATCACTTGACTGATGTAAGATGCAAGATCTGGGCCCAGAAAAACCCACATATGGACACCCAATATGTATATGTAGCATTCACGTAGGCGGAAATATGCCCGATTTCGCGGTTTTGGTGGACATCTTGGATTTTGTCCTCTGGCCGAGTTAGCCCGCATTTTAAAAAAAGATACCCAAGCTTATTTTTTTATATATATTTTTATCTTTCAAAATCAACCTTCAAACCTTGATCACGGGAAAATGGTCACGAACTCTATTGGGAGCTCCCCTACTATGTATGTTGAAATATGTGGAAAAAGTCAAAACTTTACATGGGGTGTACTTACTTTTTCAGGTGTCTGTACGTGTATGCATGTGTATGTATATATATATATACACTACTCACAATAAGTTAGGGATATTGTGGGAGTGAGTTTATTTTTTTTATAGGGGTTAGTGTTATGGTATTGACATCAAGAATGCTGTGTTTTTTCACACTCATTAATAACCATAGAATTAGGACCAACAACTTTTTTCAACATAATTAATACACAAAATCAACCACACCGAAGAACCTGCCAATATCCCTAACTTATTGTGAGTAGTGTATATATATATATTGTTGTGGATATGAGAATTGTGTTTTTTTATTGTTTTATTGTGGATCCTCCTTCCTCCCCCAACCTTATTCCTCCCCCAACCAAGGTTGTGTATAAAGGTCAAAGGGCGTCCCATAGTTAGGTCATATACAATCACGTTTAGCCAATCATAGATTCCCTGCTTGTTGGTAGTTATTTCCCTATTCTGTGTATTAGGCTAAGGCTTTGTCTTCCATTAATTGACACTCCATTGCACCGAATTCAAATAGATAGATCCCCTTTTATTCCCAAAGCCCCATTCCCAAAGCCTCGATTGCCAACTGCATTCGCCGCAGCTGCTGGGCAGTTTTCACCGCGACTCCATTAGCCACGAGGTGGGCTCGGAGAAGAAGGGGGAGGAGCCGCCGAATCCAAGGCCTGGCCCGCCGATCGTCATCAAGGGTGGAGCCAGAGAGCCCGTGCCCACCAATCAGGGCCGAGGCGACCTCACCGATGGGCGTGTCCGGGAGGCCGGCGGCTTGATCGCCCGAGGGCGATATAAGCGTGCGTGGAAGCCTAGGAGTCGAGCAAGGAGTCGAAGGTGATTGCGTTTGAGCAAGGAGTCGAAGGTGGTTGCGTTTGAGCAAGGAGTCGAAGGTGGTTGCGTTTGAGCAAGGAGTCGAAGGTGGTTGCGTTTGAGCAAGGAGTCGAAGGTGGTTGCGTTTGAGCAAGGAGTCGAAGGTGGTTGCGTTTGAGAGAGGAGTCCAAGTGGTTGCGTTTGAGAGAAGAGTCCAGACGAGCTTGGTAAAGGCAGAGGAAGGGATCCCCACGGAGAGTTGCGCCTGTTAAGAAGTTGGCTCCACCAGAAGTTGGCTCTACAAGCAGTTTTGGCTCCACCAGCAGCGTTGACTCCACCAGGCAGCTTCGACCCGTTACCCAGCGGGAGCCAGATTGCGGTGGCATCGGTGGCCGTCGAGGTCCAGCCCGACGTCCCGTGAGGGATCAAGCCCGAACCATCTGCCCCAGCTGAACCTTCCCATTCCTCCTTCCAATCATTCCTGCCTGCAAATTCCCCATTCGTGTGAGTCCGTCTTTGTTTGTTCTGTCTTGGGGTATAAGTTAAGCCTGTGTAAATAAGCTAGCATTTCACTGTGTCTCCTTGATTCCTTCTGTCATTATTTTATTATCTTTCCTTCTTCCTTGGTTTCTTTTGGTCCTGTAAATAGTAATAAATAATAGTCGTAGTTCAAACCTTTTTGCCTTCGTCTTCCTCTTCTTCACATCTGTGTCGTCGTTGTCTTTTCCCTCATTGAATATCTGTGGCACGATTTGGCCAACGTTTCAGTATCGGGTCTAGTCTTGGTAAACGGCTCACGCCGCGGTTCGCTTCGCTCGGCGTAACATCCATTACGCTGCGGCCGTGAGCGGGGGGTGTTCCTTCGCGTACCGGGAAGCGCTGGTATTTAGGTCATAGGACTTGTGGGCCTAAAACCCTATCCAGCGCCGACCGGGCGTGGCGTCATACCCCTGGGACCACGTCGGTCAGTAACAGACGAGGGGCTTAATCCCCCCTCGAAGGGGAACCATAGGCCGACGTCGGGTTCCGCAACAATTGGTGCCAGGAGTGGGATACGGACCTGAAGCGCTTAGTGCGCTCAAATTACGAGTGGGCCGAAATATTGTGTTTTATAAAATCTTAAATTTGAAAAGCGTGCCATGGATAGTCAAGGCGGCGGGATGCCGGTGGGGGGAATAGAAGAGGGGTTAGGGGTAACCCAGGACCAGGGGGAAGAAATGGAGGAGAGAAATGATGATGTGGTTGAGGAGGTTTCAGGTGCGCAAAATGGCGCCCTCGCGCACGTGGTTGTAGCGGCACCAAATTTAGCCGCGCCCGTGGTCGCAGCAGCCGAGCCCGAGATGCCAGAGTACATGCGAGTCTTTATGATTCAAATGATGGCAAAAATGGATGCCCAAAGTGATAAATCCACCCGAGAGCGAAGAGAAATGGGTGGCCAGATGGAAGATGGGTTAAACAATTTGAGAAATGATATGGGAGGCCAAATGAGGGCAATGAGGGACGAAGCAAGGGGTACTAGTGAGCAATTAAGAGAAGGGTTAAACAATATGGGAAACAAATTTGAGGGGTTGGACAATAAATTTGAGGGGTTAAACAACGGGATAAAGGAGGTAAAGAATGGGTTAACGGGGGTGGAAAATAGAATGGCTGCCCAGGAGAATCAGATAGAGGGGGTGAAAAATGGGTTAGGGGGGTTAGAAAACAAGATGGAAAACAAATTGCGGGAAATAGGGGAGCAATCGGCCCGGGAAATTAAACAAATGGGAGAGCAGATAAAGGAGGTGAAAATCGGGGTAGAAACCAAATTGGATGCCCAGAGGGATGAGTTGGAACAGATGAGGGTGGCATCTACTAAAGAAAGGGAGGAGATGAAGGAGGAAATAAGAAGAGGTGTAAGCGAGGAGGTCTCGGGGGTACGCGAGGAGGTAAAGCGAGGTGAGAAGCGTATGGAGAAAGAGGTGAGAAATGGGACGGCAAAGTTACAAGGGGGCATAGAGGACCCGACGCAGGAGGTGGAACAGCTGACGGTGGGACAGAGGGAATTAGTGGAGCAGGTACAAAAGAACACTGCGGTACTAGGAGGGTTAAAGGCGACACAAAAAGAACTCAAAAATGACTTGATAGTGATGAAGAGGAAATGTCAGATGGTACGGGAGGGACTGACAACGAGGTTGGACGAGGTGACGGAGGCAATGGAGACAAAGGACCGGCAGGTGAGGACGCATATAGAAACGATCAAGGTGGCCTTAGAGGATGAAATTGAGGAGACGCACCGGGAAATAAAAGAGGTGAAGCAAAAGTTAGAGGAAGTGGAAGAGGGGGTGAATGAAATGAAGAAGAGACGGAGGGAAACTAAGAGAGAAATACAGGAGGAGGTGATGGAATATGTGCAAAGTCGGTGCTCAAATCGTGATGGTGTGCTCGCTAACCAGATAAAGAGTTTGCAGGTGGCGGAGGAGGTGCGGAGACGAGGTGCAAAGGTGAGTGGCGATATACACGGAAATGTATATGGTGTGAGGGGAGCTTCAGTCGGCTTGGGGGTTGGTTTGGACCCGGGTGTTCGTGAGAGGCCGCTGGTGAAGTGTGCGACAGGTACGGAGTGCGAAAGAGGAGGTGTGCGAGAATGTCCGACTCTGGGGTGTGTGAGGAAAAAGTGCGCGCCGAGGAGTGAGTGTGCTGTCGAGAGTGAGTTGGTCGTAGCGCGTGCGCGAGGGGGCACATGGAAGCGCGGGATGGGGAGTGTTACAAGGGATGTAACGGGAGAATGCACACCTGTGGTGAGTGTTACGGAGGGTGTAACGGGAGGGTGTGCGCAAGAGGATGCGCGAGAAAGGTGTGTAAAGGATGGGTGCATGAGGAAAGAGTGCGCTGTCGAGAGTAAGGGTGAATGCGCGACCGAGAGTGGTGGTGAAAGTAGTAAGAGTGACAAGGAGCGTGAGTTGGTTGTGGCAGGTGAGAGAGGATGTACACCTGGAATGGAAGGATGCACACCTGGAATGGTAGAGCGCATATGGGAATGCACACTGGAGTTGGTAGTGAGGCACGTGATTGGGTGTACGGAGGAGAGCACACCTGTCACCGAGGAGGTGACCGAGGAGGGAGCACGAAGAGGTGTGTTGGTGAGGTGTGCGAACGACGAGTGTGTGCAAAAGGTGTGCGGTGGTCAGGTGTGTGACCAAGTCTGTGAGCGGAATGAGTGTACCTGGGTGTGTAAGAGAAGGTGCAATGACGAGGAGCATGGGAACGGCTGGATGTATGAGCAAGGAACGGGCTGCAGGGTGTAAGCATGCGAGTGGAGCATCGACGCTAACCGGGTTAGCGGTTAGAGCGACTTATAGCCGAAGCGGGCCTTCGGTGCGTGCCGGGCAGCTTCGTGTACCGCGGGGACCAGCGGGGATCGTGACCGCGGCGGTTTCGAAAGAACCGCCGTACGCGATCCACGCCGGGCCGCGCTCTGAACGGCCGCGTCCGTGCTCCGCTAGGTGGAGCGGGCGGCCCGGTAGGAAGGGTCGTCATGGCGACCCCCTTTTGTTGAGGCATTCCGGCAGGGCGAGATCGGGCCATTGGACGGCTCCGTGCCGAGATGGTGCGTTGGATCTCGGCCCGAGTAAACCTTGCCTGCACCGAATGCCGGACGGATCCAACCGCCGGCAACAAGCAACCCGCATTCATTGCTCGGCTGTGCGAAGCCGAGCTTTGGAAATGAATTGGCGCACCGAGAGGCTCTAGTGAGTAGACTGTGATGAGGATAGTGTTTTGGACCTGAAATTGAAAAACAAAATTTGATGATTGGCAAAGGATTGGCAGATTGATGATTGGTAGTGATTGGCAAATTTTTAATTGGCTGGAATTTGGTGTGCAAAATTTATAGTGGGAGATACCCAATGTGAGGGGATGGCAACTCTGCCATCCCTCACAACGGGGGCAAAGGAGCACTAGTCTTATGGGGTTTGGCAGTGAAAACAAGCCCGGGAGGGTTAGGATATCGTGTGTAGGGACCTAGAGATTGACAATAGGTAACGGTAAGGTTAGGTAGTGACAATGATACCTGTAGTGGGGACGCAGGTAGATTAGTTTGGATTATAATGACGAGGGAGCGCAATAATGTAAGTGGCGACGGGGAAGCGTGAGTTTTAGCAGGGCACCAGGTAGATTAGATGATGCCGTGTGAGTGTTGGAGGCGTATTCAGAAGTGTATTGTGAAAAGTGTATGAGTGAGTGATGGTGATGTGTGTTGTGTTGACCAAATGGTCCAGGGAGGAAGGAGGGTGCAGGTGGCACCAGGTGATTGCACAGGTGTGCAACTGTAGGGGTATGGAGAATGGTTGTGTGGAATACATGGAGTGTGGAATATATGGAGTATGGAATGGATGGTCGTGGAGTGAGTATGGTGGAAACTGTGGAGTGGAGTGGATGGTGCGAAGGTGTGGATGGGGGAAAGGAGGATGGACCCCATCACGAATACCCGGGGAGGGTAGTTTAAGAGTTAGGTAGAGGGTATAGGTAAATTGTGGTTGGATATTGGCATCTGTGGTGCGTGGTGGAAGAATGGAGTTTGGATGGGTGCATTAGTGATGTGGAAATGGCTGGGCGTGTGGCCTGTTAGTATGTGTAGTTGGTTGAGCACTCCACCACTGTGAGGATGTCGGCCAGGTGAGGCCGCAGGTGGGCTCTGGGAGCCGTTAGAGTTGTGGATGGGGCCCGAGGATCCGGAGGACGGACCCGGGTAGCCCAGTGCCAGAGGGCACCGAGTGGGGAGAGCGCCAGAGGGCATTCCCCAGTAGATAGGTTAGGTTAAGGAGCAGGTAAGCTCGGAGGCAACTACAGTGGTGGAGGTGTGCAGGTGGGTAGACCTGCTGGGAGAGCCACACGACCCAGTCCTGAAATTGTGCAAGGGCACAGGGAGTTGAATCGGGGGAGTGAGATCCCAAATTGATAAGCACCACAGTTTGGTCAATGGGAATTGGTTTTTAGAACCCATAGTGTAAGTTGGCCAATGGATTGGCAGGGAAGACCCCAGGTAGTGTAAAGTGTATTAAAGTCATTTAGAAAGTAGTTAGGATGGAGATCTCCTCGCACCATCTGCATCCACTCACCTGAGGTGACAGGACTCCACACCATGCCATGTTTTTTATTATTTTTGTGCAAATGTTTGGAATGCGAGACGCATCATGACGTGGGTGTGACATTGTGCTTTGTTGTTCCATCTCTCCCTCCTTATGAGGATTGATGATGAATTGGGTGATGGCAAATTTTGGATTAGTGGGATTGTGAAGACGAATTTGGTGTAGGGGAAATATGGGGAAGACGAGACATTAGTAACGAATTTGTAATGTGTAGATTTTGTACATATGGGGTAAGGGCAAGGGTAGTGTAGGTCACATGTGGGGGGGGCGTACGGTAGGGACGAGCTTTTCTCCGCTCCGTCTCCATACGCACCTCGCCTTGCATTGCCTATATTGATGTGTACCCTTGTGACCTTACCCCTCGCTCACCTGTCTTTTCCCCCCCTTGTCTCCCACACGAGGACTGTGCACCACTGGGCGCCGAGGGGAGCGTGCGGGAGTCCGCCATTGTGTGCCCGAAACTCCCGGAACCAGCTGTCTGCATCGATGCACCACCTTATGGACCACATGTCTGTGGCTGAGCACCACTGATGGACCCCATGGGTTGGGGCATGGCCCCTCTGCTGGAACCAGCCATGAAGGCCCGAGATCTTGCTGGCGGACCTTGGTCACAGGGCACCTATGCCCCACAGGTGAACCATCCCTAGTCGGCCCTGTGGGCCATAAATAAATAAAAATGGACACGATTTGTGCACTTTCATTTTATTGCAAATAGGCCGCCAGCAAAGAAGATGACAACAACAAGAAGATAACAATAGCCAGCAGAGGGAGCCGAAGAGGAAGACCAGCACCAGGGTTTGTTGGGTTCATTTTTTATTGAACAGTAATGACTGTGCACCGATTGGTGCTTGAGGGTGTTTTGGTGCGTTGTGGGTGCTTTCTGGTGCGTCGATGCAGGGCAGACTGTCTCCCCCCCCCCCCCCCCCCCTCCCCCAAAAGAACAATCACAGGTCCTGGGTTGCCATTGTAAATAAAGACAGAGTCATTGTAAATAATGCGCCCCCACCGTTCATGTATAGTTTGAAGACCATTCCGCAATTCGGTTAGCTGTGGGCGTGAATCTGTCAGGCAGGGTGCAATGGAGCAGCGGGACATATTTATTTATGTTTTAAAACTGTCAGACTCAGGGTCAGGTTAAATGTAGAGGGAACTACACCTACGTGCCACACTAAATGTAAAGGTAATAGGCCCGGGACGTGACTAAGAGGAGGAGGGTGCAGTGTTGTGGATATGAGAATTGTGTTTTTTTAATTGTTTTATTGTGGACCCTCCTTCCTCCAGTTGTTGTGCATAAAGGTCAAAGGGCGTCCCGTAGTTAGGTCATATACAATCACCTTTAGCCAATCATAGATTCCCTGCTTGTTGGTAGTTATTTCCTTATTCTGTGTATTAGGCTAAGGCTTTGTCTTCCATTAATTGACACTCCATTGCACCGAATTCAAATAGATAGATCCCCTTTTATTCCCAAAGCCCCATTCCCAAAGCCTTGATTGCCAACTGCATTCGCCGCAGCTGCTGGGCGGTTTTCACTGCGACTCCATTAGCCATGAGGTGGGCTCGGAGAAGAAGGGGGAGGAGCCGCCGAATCCAGGGCGTGGCCTGCCGATCGTCATCAAGGGTGGAGCCAGAGAGCCCGTGCCCACCAATCAGGGCCGAGGCGACCTCACCGATGGGCGTGTCCGGGAGGCCGGCGGCTTGATCGCCCGAGGGCGATATAAGCACGCGCGGAAGCCTAGGAGTTGAGCAAGGAGTCGAAGGTGGTTGCGTTTGAGCAAGGAGTCGAAGGTGGTTGCGTTTGAGCAAGGAGTCGAAGGTGGTTGCGTTTGAGCAAGGAGTCGAAGGTGGTTGCGTTTGAGCAAGGAGTCGAAGGTGGTTGCGTTTGAGCAAGGAGTCGAAGGTGGTTGCATTTGAGAGAGGAGTCCAAAGTGGTTGCGTTTGAGAGAAGATTCCAGACGAGCTTGGTAAAGGCAGAGGAAGGGATCCCCACGGAGAGTTGCGCCCGTTAAGAAGTTGGCTCCACCAGAAGTTGGCTCCACAAGCAGTTTTGGCTCCACCAGCAGCGTTGACTCCACCAGGCAGCTTCGACCCGTTACCCAGCGGGAACCAGATTGCGGTGGCATCGGTGGCCGTCGAGGTCCAGCCCGACGTCCCGTGCGGGATCAAACCCGAACCATCTGCCCCAGCTGAACCTTCCCATTCCTCCTTCCAATCATTCCTGTCTGCAAATTCCCCATTCGTGTGAGCCGTCTTTGTTTGTTCTGTCTTGGGGTATAAGTTAAGCCTGTGTAGATAAGCTAGCATTTCACTGTGTCTCCTTGATTCCTTCTGTCATTATTTTATTATCTTTCCTTCTTCCTTGGTTTATTTTGGTCCTGTAAATAGTAATAAATAATAGTCGTAGTTCAAACCATTTTGCCTTCGTCTTCCTCTTCTTCACATCCGTGTCGTCGTTGTCTTTTCCCTCATTGAATATCTGTGGCACGATTTGGCCAACGTTTCAGGATCGGGTCTAGTCTTGGTAAACGGCTCACGCCGCGGTTCGCTTCGCTCGGCGCAACATCCATTACGCTGCGGCCGTGAGCGGGGGGTGTTCCTTCGCGTACCGGGAAGCGCTGGTATTTAGGTGATAGGACTTGTGGGCCTAAAACCCTATCCAGCGCCGACCGGGCGTGGCGTCATACCCCCGGGACCACGTCGGTCAGTAACAGAAGAGGGGCTTAATCCCCCCTCGAAGGGGAACCATAGGCAGACGTCGGGTTCCGCAACATATATATATATATATATATATATATATATATATATATATATATGTATGTATGTATATATATATGTATGTATGTATGTATGTATGTATATGTATATATATATATATATATATATATGTATATATATATATATATATATATATATATATATATATATATATATATATATACATATATATATATATATATACATACAGACGGCATTTAATATGGAATTTTTTTTTTGTGGGGGTGAACTTACTTTTCAAGATGTCTTAGAACCAAAAGTTCATTGGAATTATGTTGAAATTATTCTAGATTTTGTTAATGTGACCTTTAAAAGAAACAAAAACCACATTTGACATTTCGAAACAAATAAATTGATCCTTGAAAGTGATGTAAACTGATATCGAACTCAATTCATGGACAGTACTGTGTCAAACTTCTGTACGTTTTCCAGAAGTATCTCTTTATTTTGCACGTTAGCCAAATTTTTTTTTAACAAAAACAAAAGTTAAATTACGACTGGGATTACGGACAGTAAAATTACAGTTCAGTACTTCGTGTAACCCCCACAAGCATTCAGGAGAGCACGTACACATTGAGGCAAGCTGATCACGAGATTTGCCAAGGTTTGGACAGGAATCGCTTGCCATGCAGTGACAATAGCCTGCGGCAATTCACGCACAGAGGTCGGCTGCTGGTCTAAGTGGTCGATTTGACGCGTTAATTCTGCCCACAAGTTCTCTATCGGATTCATATCCGGGGACATGGCAGGCCACTCCATATGCTCTACACCACGGTCAGCAAGAAAGTGTTGGATCATGTGAGCACGATGAGGCCATGCATTGTCATCTTGGAAGACAAAGTTTCCTCGAAAGACTGCACGAGCAAATGGAAGCAATGTTTCTTCCAGAATGGCCCTGTACTTGAACTGGTTCAGGTTTCCATTCAGAACAACCAGGTCAGTTTTGCCCCCTGCATGAAAAGCAGCCCAAACGGTCACCCCACCACCTCCAGCTTGGACTCTTGGCACTATACAATCTTTGTTGTAGGCTTCATGCACTTGTCTGTGCACTCTGACGTGGCCATCTTGACGATAGACCAGAAATCTAGACTCGTCACTGAAGATCACGTGATTCCAGTGTCCTGGCTGCGATTGACGGTGGTCTCTGGCCCACTGCAATCGGCACTGGCGGTGTTGTCTGGTCAGGCGTGGCTTTCTCATGGGACGCCTGGCACGATAGCCTGCTTGAACCAGTCGTTGGTTGACTCGCTTTCTGGATACAGGCACATTTGTCAGTTGCTGCCACTCAGCCCTAAGCCGATTAGCTGACTTGGTATGGCCGTTGCGGACTAACCGGTGCAGCTGGCGATCATCCCTCCTGGTGGTTCTGCGGGGATGTCCTGGCCTCGGTATTGGAGTAGGGACACCCATTTCAGCATTTCGTTTCAGGATCTTTGACACCTGACCTTGAGTGATGCCATACTGCCGAGCAACAGCACGCTGTTTCATGCCGTAATTTCGTAAAGCCACCACTCCATGACAAACAGCATTGTCGAGTTGACGGACCATCTCCAGAGGAAGCGGCAATAACCGCTTTCTGCCATGATCTTTCTTGGGAAAACCACATTTCCAAGCTGGCCTCCAAGGCCAGTCGCCGACTGGGCATCCTCCGTCTTGCGAAGTCCTTCCTCGGCACACCTGAGCTCCTCACCACATACAAGGCTTTCATCCGCAGCTCAATGGAATACTGTTCTCCCCTATGGGCTGGTGCTCCTGCCTCACACCTGGCTCGGCTTCACGCTATGGAATCCAAAGCTTTCAAAATCATTGGAATCTCCCGCGATGAAGCTATCTCTGAGGGCCTTTCACTCACTCACCGCAGGCAGGTAGGTGGTCTTTCTGTCTTCTACCGACTCCTCTCCGGCCTTGCTCCCCCAGCTCTCTCTGTGCTCTGTCCCCCAAATATTCCTACAGGTCGCACAAGATCTGCCAGCAACCCTCTGATGGTTAAACTGCCGAAATCTCGGCTCTCTGCTCACCTTCACTCTTTCATTCCTCTTTTCTCCCGCCTCTGGAACAAACTCCCACACTCCCTTCAATCCCACTCCTCCCTCCAGGTCTTTAAAACAGCTGTTCACCACCATCTCTTATCTTCCCCCATCCAAAACCTTGATCTTTTCTACCCCCACTAATTCACCTCAGATCCACCTTGTTTGAAATTCCAACTTCCTTCCTGGAAGTCCTGGCAGTGTACATATGTTTATACCTCTCCCACCCCCTCCCCCCCCCCCCTTCACATGCCTCCCCCCCAAAGCCCTCTCCCTCCCACAGATCTCTCGATGTCTCCATGTCTCTCGGTCCCTGCTCTCAAATGTTTTGTTTGTGTCCTTCCCCCTCTCTCCCCATCTTGTCTACCGCTCCCGATGTTATTTGTTGTATGTGTCTGTTTGTCTTTCTGTGTGATTAATGTTCGCTCTTTCACGAGCCTCGATCTTGTATGCAAAAAAAAAAAAAAAAAAAAACTTTTGGAGACGTGCAGCAGTTGTTTTCCACTAATACAGAACGCAACAACCCTTGTATACCCGACTGTGAAGCCAATCATCAAATGCATCTGTCCGTACATTTTGCCATGCCACCTGTGATATAATCCTGTTGTTGACTTCTTGCTGCGACAGACAATCAGTGACATGGTTCTTTTAACAAATAAATCACCAAAGTGTAAAAGAAACTCACCAGATTGATATACTGAGTTAAGAAAGTAAACGCAAGTCAAGAAAATATATATATATTCCATATTAAATGCCAAGTCTGTATATATATTGTTGCGGATATGAGAACTGTATATTTTTTTTATTGTGTGAATTGTTATTATTGGTTATTCTGCGCCCCCCTGCCTCCGGAGCTGTGTAAAGGTGAAAGGGCATCCCATAATTAGTCCACAAGCATACATGTCAGCCAAATAATAGAATACCCCTGTTTGATAGTTATCTCTTATTCTGTGTTTTAGGGTAAGGCTGTGTCTCCCATTAATTGAAGTACTCCATTGCACCAGTGAAAGAGAATAGATCCCCTTCCATTCCCATCCCCAAAATCTCCATTTCCTATCACATCCCCTTTCGTCATTGCCAAGCCTCGATTCTCAATTACCTCCCCTCCAAAACCACCATTGAACATGTGCTCGAGTCGGGGAAGAAAGGCGTGCCCGCCCGTCGTCATCAAGGGCGGAGCGAGAGGGTCGCGTGACCAACCAGGGCCGAGGTGAGCACACCGATGGGCGTGTCCTGAAGGCCGGCGGCTTGATCGCTGGAGGCGTTATAAAAGGCGCGCACGCAAGAAGCAAGAGAGTTGGTCGGGAGTGGGTCATGAGTTGGTCGTCAGTGGAGGGTCAGTGGTTGCGTTGGTTGCGGTGGTAAGAAGTCGGTGGTGAGAAGTGGTGGCGTCGAGTGGTCAGTGGTTGCGTTGGTTGCGTTGAGTTGTCGATGGTGAGGAGACACCAGGGCCAAGAGAGAGAAGGTTCAAGGTCAATCACCAGCAGTTGCGCCAGAGACGGCAGACGCACCCTGAGGTGAGCCAGAGAAGCAGCTTTGGCTCCACAAGCAGCGTTGACTCCACCAGGCAGCTTCAACCCGTTACCCCGCGGGGACCAGATAGCGGTGGCATCGGTGGCCGTCGAGGTCCAGCCGACGTCCCGTGCGGGATCAAGGCCGAACCATCTGCCCCAGCTGAACCTTCCCATTCCTCCTTCCAACATTCATTCCATTCCATCCTTCTTGTGTACGTGAGTTTGTTCTGTTTGTTCTGTCCTGGGTTAATTAAGCTTGTATAAGTTAATAATTGCACTGTGTCTCTGATTCTTCTGTATATTATTTTATTATCTTTCCTTCTCCTTGGTTACTTTGAGCATGTAAATAGTAGGAATAAATTTAGTAGTATTTCCAACCTTTTTGTCTTCTTCTTCTTCTTCTTCACATCTGTGTCGCCTTTGTCTTTTCCCTATTGAATAGCTGCGGTGCGATCTGGTCAACGTCGGGTGGAATCGGGCCAATTGGGGATCCTGTAATGGTCGCGGTTGGACCATCCGCTCGGCCCATCATAACATCTAAACCGCGATCAGTAACAATATATATATATATATATATATATATACTAGCCGAAAGCACCCGGCGTTGCCCGGGTTCTTTTTGAATGAATTTACTACTATAAATCCGCTTTTACCCGCGGCCGTAGATGATTGACTACTATAATTCAGCTCAGCTTTTAATTGCGAAATGGGCCCAGCCCGGCCAAGGTGGGCCTCGACCAGCCTCGCCACCGAGCCTATAACCTTCCCGGGGCCCATCCCGGCATTTTTTGTTTTAGAGGTTTCCTCCTATCTTTCACCATTCAGGAGATTAGCGCGTGCAGACAAACAAACAAACAAACAAAAAGTTTCTTTTATATGTATAGAAGAAGAAGATATACATATATATATATATATATGTGTGTGTATATATAATTATATATATATATATATATATATATATATATATATATATATATATATATACTCGTATATATTTGGAAGTTTCCCGCCGTAGATGTACAGTCATATACACCACCTTATTCAACACGTTAAATTAGTTATTCACTTCTGTTGTTTGTGTCCTTTATGACATCATGAAAAACAGTTCGTTTCCTGTTTGGAATGATTTTCAAATTTGTTTGACTGCCAGACAGGCACAGACTAAAAAGATTATCCTATTCCCCTGTGTGCATATGCAATCGGGATGAGAATCCGTGCAATTTGCCAAATTCAGAGCCAAAGTATTGCTGAGCTCCAGGTTTGTGTTACGAGGTTCATGTTCCGATTCGTGTTCTACAGTTTTCAAAATATAAAATTCAATTGACATGAAGTAGCTCCTTGATCCTAGAATGATGTCTGTAGATGGGCAGAGTGAACCACGTCCTTAACCCCAATTTGTGCTTCGCGTGCGGGTTAATAACCAGCAGGGCTTCACATCTCTTTTTTACATGTGCTTAAAAAAGAGTGAGACGGAGTGGGTTGGGGAACATGTTGGATCAGGTGTACACAGGGAAAAGACAGGATGGGGTGGAGGATGTTTATGGACCAAAGATGGTTAATCAATGAAATTTACATCACGAGCTGCCAGTTTCCTGTACATCACCAGTTGCCATATAGATCTGCTGAGCTTCTGGTAAATTTTTATGACACGTGATAACTAATCTATAATCATGTTACTGTGATTCGGTGCTAACATTTACAGCACATACATGTGAGATTTTAAAATAATATATATACCTACCTCAACATTCCGCTATGAGTACCAAATAATATATACCTACAGTTGTTGAATTAGCACTATATTTCATCCTTCAAAACATGTTTTCGAAGAACATTTCAATTACTGTACTTGTATATGTTTATCCATCAATAACTTATCAACGAAACCATACAAATACATCGAATCGTTCAATATGTCTGTAAGGAAAATATTTAAATAATATGTGAAAGAATAACTACAGACTCCATTTTCAAACTTCATCCCCACTTACATCTCAATGAGCTTGTAGAGGAGCTCTTTTCCTGGAGATCGTTCCGTTATGAGTACCAGGTATTGTGGGGTCACATAGGCCTCGTGCAGTGCCAGGATTGTGGGGTGCCTGAGTGCCTTTAACACCTCGTACTCACGCAGGGCTGCCATCTTGCCTTCAGGAGTGTAAAGCACCACTTTGGCTGTAAAAACCTTTCCGGTTGTGTTTTCCCTGCATTCCCTGATCACTCCAAAGCGACCTCTGTTTGGCAAAATGAATTAGTAAAACAATAACAATGATAAGTAGTAGTAGTAGTAGTAGCAGTTGTGGTATACTCGGTGGTGGTATACTCGGAAAAACACGAAATAACTAGAATTTTAGGGCTTGTATGAATTTTTATGGCATGTCCAATCATATTCATATTCTGTTGAAAGAGAAACAGCACACAGCTTTGTCAAATACTGGGTTTTAGAAACTTTACAACTACATTGTTTATTGTTTCAATTTGTCTGGCTATTTGTTTTTGAAAGTTCTGTTTATAAGCTTCTAGCATACATTAAGTGTTGCCATAACTTTATAAAGCATGCCCAACAATGCACGAGGAGGTGTTGTCGTCACATGGCACATCGGAAAACAATCCCATGGCTATTAAAGGTGTCACGGAACCATCAGGAAATAATAGGCCATTGTCCTTTGGAACCCCAACAAACTTCTCAATTTCTACTGCAGAGTTCCATTGGAAAGATGAGGTCAAACACCCAGTGTATTCTTCCCCAATAAACTACTTTTAGCAACAGGTGCTGTCACACTAGCCGGAATCGTATTTAATTTCCAGTTTAGCAGATGTTCCAAAAGGAAAAAAAGCTAAATTATTAGGCTGCAGTGATATGGCATGTAAAAGGTGTTTGTCAACCAATGCTTCAGTTAAAACGGATTGTGTGGTGGATGGATGCAAGTGGCTTTCTCCACTGCAGTAGTTGCCTTGAGTGTCAGTTGCCAGCAAAGTTATGTCTACATTCTTGTCAATCAATCAAATGTACCATAATCTTGACAGTGTTTGGCCTTGATTATGCTGAGTCGTTTGTCATTGCCACCCCAGCAATCAGTCAAGGTATGAATTTGGAACTTGGGCAGGGAGTTGGTGATAACTCACTTATTCTTTGCAAATGACCGTGGTATCTTTAGCATCCACCAACGTCCACCAATGGCAGATGGGTTCTATAGGTTAACGTCCTTCCAATGGAGGGTATGCACATTGACGCCTTGCCCTCCATGTGAAACACTAGGGTGATGGTTCATAGCTTTTTTTTAAATTAATATTATTTTTTATTGGGATTTTGCCCGCCACAAAGCCGACAAGGCCACTCGAGGTCTGGGCTGGGCCGAGGTTCAAACTCAGGGCTCGTCGTCCGGGATTGAATGCCCTAACATTCCCAAATGTGACATTCCCTAACATTCCCAAATTTGACAATTTTGGGGTGAAGGTTAACAGGCTTGCCCCATTTTTTTTTTTTTTTTTTTTTTTTGTATACAAGATCGAGGCTCGTGAAAGAGCTAAGGTTCAAACTCAGGAACCCAAACTCAGGAATATTGACGAACACTGAAGTGTTAAGGAACCCAGACCAGAAATTAGGTAATTTGATGAGGGAACAACAAGAACAATTATCCAACCTAATTTCTGAGTTTGTGCATTTGTTCACAGATGTACCTGGTCATACCGATCTGGTATGTCATGATATTGATGTGGGGGAGGCCACTCCATGAAACAACACCCCCACCGGATGAACCCTGTTAAGATGAAATATCTCCAGCAGGAGGTTCATCCAGATTGAATTAACCTTGAGGATTCCTGTGCATTGTTTGGAAAAAAAATTTGGCTTACGGGATTTGAGCAGCCATAGTTTTGATTTGTAGTTGTTGGGTTTGAGTATTACTTTTGGTTGTGAAAGATACTTTTTCTATGGAAAGAAAGTTTTCACCATGTTCAAACTTTCTTCCTTGAAGGTGGGGAGTGTTACGGATCCATCACTTCCGCCTTTGTTGTTACCCAGCTAACGCAACACCGATGGACCAACGTTGTCATTTAGTCAATTGGTCGCAAGCGCATTGTTGACGTCGGGGTGACCATACCTATTTGTTATAATTGAGACGTCCATTTTTCCAACGTTGACCTAAAGTTTACTATTGGTTTTAAATGCGACGTCTATTATCCAACTGAAGTTGTCCACTGGTTGCATTTGCAACGTTTATTTTCCAACATTAGCTTGACGTTTTCGATTGGTTACAATTTCAAAGATTATTTTCCAAAGTAGGCTTGACATTGTCCATTGGTTGCAATTTTGACACTTATTTTCCAACGTTGGCTTGACATTGTGCATTGGTTGCAATTTTGACGTTTATTTTCAAACGTTGGCTTGAAGTTGTCCATTGCTTGCAATTTCGACAATTATTTTCCAACGTTAGCTTGACGTTGTCGATTGGTTACAATTTCAAAGATTATTTTCCAACGTCAGCTTGACGTTGTCGATTGGTTACAATTTCGACGCTTATTTTCCAACGTTGCCTTGACGTTGTCCATTGGTTGCAATTTCGACAATTATTTTCCAACGTTGGCTTGAAGTTGTCCATTGCTTGCAATTTCGATGATTGTTTTCCAACGTTGGCTTGACGTTTTCCATTGGTTGCAATTGCGATGTTTATTTTTCCAACGTTGGCTTGAAGTTGTCCATTGGTTGCAATTTTGACGATTGTTTTCCAACGTTGGCTTGACGTTGCCCATTGGTTGTAATTTCGACAATTATTTTCCAACGTTGGCTTGACCTTGGCCATTGGTTGCAATTTCGATTATTGTTTTCCAACGTTGGCTTGACGTTGTCCATTGGTTGCAATTTCGACGTTTATTTTTCAATGTTGGCTTGAAGTTGTCCAATGGTTGCAATTTCGACGATTGTTTTCCAACGTCAGCCTAACTTTGCCTATTGGTTGCAAACGCGACGTCAATTTTCCAACGTTCGCCCAAAGTTGTGTATTGGTTGTGAAGGCGATTCCAAACCGAACTAGATGGTATTCATAGAATATTTACTCTGCGCAGTCAGCTTGGTGTGAGCCAACTCTTCTGTTTTTGAATGTTTCTTTTTTTTGATCCAATATGGCTGCCAGACCACGTGAGCGATCACATCATAAATGTATATTCTCTAAATAATTGTTGCATAGATCATGCTCAATAAATTTCAAACTGATCAGACTAAACGTTGTCCCTGTCGAATTATGACGTCATAATTATGGCACCAATGACATCATCATTAAAATATCTTATTCCCCATGGGGAGTACTTGACAATGAGCCATGTTTCCATTTTTCCCATTGAGCGGTTTGAGAGATATAGAGGTGTAACGTTTCTCCAAGATGGCGCCTGTACCACGTGACCTATGACGTCATAATAGTCATTAAAATATTCTACAGGAGGAGGCCCTCCTATGGTGAAAATTTAATGTCAATCGGACCAATGGTTGCCGATAAAATGAATTTTTAAAATGCAGATACGGCACACGGCACACGACACATGTAACTGAATGCTTAACTCCGCTTTTCGCTTCGCGAAGGGTAATTAGTTTATTGGTTTAGGTTTGCCTGGATAGTTGAAAACGACCAAAGAATGTAGTTTTTTAATGAACATTTTTTTAAAACAAGATGCAGCACACAAAGGGTTATTGAGTGTTATTTGATGTGAAATCCTCCACAGATGACTGACTGGTGGGTACCTTAATGGGTTTACAAGTTTGTATCTTGGTAGATTTTTTTTGGGAGGAATTGTGTGTCATATTAAGCTCGCACTCATTTTGCAAACCTTGGAAGAATGACAGGCTGAGTCAACCCACGCGGTGTTAATTTAACGACATGACAGGGGGGTTGAACTCAGTTGACGTGACAGTGACGTTTATACTGTTTCATTGAGTCTATTATAACAAATTCGTTCCCCCCCCCCCCCCCCCCCAACTTGGACCAGTCCATTATCCTATGTCCCCCCGGGCACCAAGGGGAATAGAAGAGTCTTGTTTCTCACAGTCTGAGAGTCCTTTAGGTGCTTTTTTGCAAACTCCAAGCGGGCTTTCATGTGTCTTTCACTGAAGAGAGGCTTCCGTTTGGCCACTCTGCCATAAAGCCCAGATCGGTGGAGTGTTGCAGTGATGGTTGTCCTTCTGGAAGTTTCTCCCATCTCCACACAGGATCTCTGGAGCTCAGTCAGAGTGACCATCGGGTTCTTGGCTTCCCCTTGGTTCTTGGCTTCCTTTTTTGTGGGCTTCTCCAAATCTGTACCTCAACACAATCCTGTCTCTGAGCTCTGCAGGCAGTTCCTTCGACCTCATGGCTTGGTTTTTGCTCCGATATGCATTGTCAGCTGTGAGACCTTACATAGACAGGTGTTTGCCTTTCCAAATCATGTCCAATCAATTGAATTTACCACAGGTGGACTCCAATCAAGGTGTAGAAACATCTCAAAGATGATCAAGAGAAATGGGAGGCACCTGAGCTAAATTTCAAGTGTCATAGCAAAGGCTCTGAATACTTATGGCAATGTGATATTTCCGTTTTTTCTTTTTAATAAATTTGCAAAACTTTCTAAAATCCTGTTTTCTCTGTCATTATGGGGTATTGAGTGTAGATTGATGAGGGAAAAAATGAATTTAAACGATTTCAGCATAAGGCTGCAACATAAGAAAATGTGAAAAAAGTGAAGGGGTCTGAATACTTTCTGATTGCACTGTATATGTTTTTGATTTGATTTTAATAATGTTTTGAATAAATGTTTTTTACAATTGTTCTTTGAAGCTCTTCATACTGTATGGGTGAGGGTACTATGACGTCAGCCTAACGTCGGGCAAATGCTGGATGGGAGCATTGGCCCAACGTTGTGCAAACTTCCCCTCCAATGTCTGATTAATGTTGGCCCAACGGAGGGACAGCACTTCCTACAACATCTGATTAACGTTGGCCCAACGGAGGGACAGCACTCCCTAAAACGTCTGATTAACGTTGGGCAAAAGCCCCCTACAATGTCTGATTAACGTTGGCAAAACGGTCGGACAGCACTCCATACAACGTCTGATTAACGTTGGGCAAACGGAGGGACAGCACTCCCTAAAACATCTGATTAACGTTGGGAAAAAGCCCCCTACAACGTCTGATTAACGTTGGCCCAACGGTGGGACAGCACTCCCTTCCAATGTCGACCCACTGTTGGTCCAACGGGGAAAATTACGTCGGCCCAACCTTTTTTGGACGTTGGCCCAACGATATAGATGACGTGACGTAGTATCGCCTGGTGACGTAGTAATGTAGGGGCGATGATGGCTGGGCCATAGTTTTCAACGTTGGTCCAACGACGGGATGACGTTGGCCCAACGACAGCCCAACATTGGAACAGTACTTCTTTCCAACGTCTGATTAACATTGGGCCAACACTTCATTCCAACGTGTGACCAACGTCTGTCTAACGTTGGTCCAACGTTGTGCCACCTCCCTTCAAAGTTCGGAACCCCATGGAGTCCCTGGTGATGTAAGGGCGATGTTGGATGGCCTATATTTTCGACGTTGGTCCAACGAAAGTGCTGCCGTTGCTCCAACGTTGGCACAACGGTGTTGTGTTAGCTGGGTATTATATACTTGTAGGATTTTTAGTTTCAGGTAATATTGTTGTTAAGATTTTTGTGTGAAATGGAGATGACTTTAGTAAAAGGTGAAAATAAGTGTTTGTGGAGGAAAAAGGAAAACGTGGCAAAGAAACTGGAAGAAGAGGGATGGAGAAGGGCAGAGAGAGGAGGAGAGAGCTGTGAGTCACGTCGAGGCTGCGAGCGGACTTTTTTTTATATTGGTCGCGAATGAGTTGAGGCTTTCCGTGAAAGGGATTGCCCACGACATCGTCCTATATTGCGATTGCAATTGCACCTGCATCTCAGGTTTTATTACCAAGCGTGAGTTATTGTTGGAGAACAAGCAAGAACCTCCATTACAGGCTTATACACCATTTTGTCCTCAAAGAGGCTGTCCGCTTGGTGCATCTTGTTTTGTCGTTGGGATTTCCATATCGACCTCACCGTGTGGATTGCCATTGGTTTACCTATCGGCTCAATTCCCATATCGACCTCTCACCTCGTACCTCCTCATCCACAGCCGTGCCAATACCTGCCTGTTGTTTTGCCGTTCTGCACGATTTCGACCTTCACCCCACGTGGAGATTCGTGCATGGAATTTAGGGAATGTTACATTCCACTCGCTTTTGGCGTATCGTGAGTTTATTGCTTTGAGAGCATTGGGGAATGATGGTACCATCATAGGTATTGTTCATTTGATGCAAGTGATATATTGCTTTGAGAGCATTGGGGAATGATGGTACCATCATAGGTATTGTTCATTTGATGCACGTGATATTCTCATTGTACTTTCGTTAAGAGTGTTATTATTGTGTATGTGAGAGTTCTTAATACAATTAATTATTTTGTTCTACAACTGCATTGGTGTGGTTTTACCATGGTTTATTAGAACACTCAAGATAACAAATCTTTCTGCCGTGTTCCCGCTCCAGACTCTGAGGTCCACCGTAACCGGGGTATTACCATACGTAACACTAGCAGATCAAAGGAGAATGTATATATATATATATATATATCTGTTCTTCCAGGCCCCTACATTGTTGCAACAGGTAATAAAGTCAATTACCTGGTTAGAATTTTCCAGTGACTATGATTTTAAAAAAGTATTACCTTGCCCGCTCTTCCAGGAAGGTGTAAGGTTTCTGGACCGACCCCTGCTGCGGCCCAGAAGCTTGTTCAGTTGAGCTGACTGTTTTCCCACCATCCCTTCCATCAGCACCTGGCACCACATCAGTACCTGAATATTACATGAATGAAGTCTGACCCTTAGACAATACTTTCCATCAGTTGTATCTCTAAGACATGATGCCCACCTGGGATAGTTACTTTACTGGAAGACAAGCTGGCCTGACCCTGGCCAGCTTTGTTGACACAGCTCACACGGAACTTATAGATGCCGCCCGGGGTCAACCGGGTTACATTATGGTAAGGGTCTTCCAAGTCAGCGGCCACAACGGCCCATGAGTCGACACCTGCACAAGGCACTATGAAAGATTAGGCCCAGGGATATAATGGATTTTCCTTCATCTGCTGCACTTAAAGGTCGTTCATAAACTAGTTATAAATGCCAATGTCTGATGACAGCTTGATATTTCATATTTTTTTTAAAATGTTTTTTGAGCAAACGGCATAATATTGTGACATCTTCTTTCATAAAACCATCAGGTAAAGTATATTGAGTCATCAGCTCATCACCCAATTTCTTTGCTTCCAATGTGTAGGTAACATGTCCTTGAGACTCCACAGCCTTCCACACAACGAGCGCTCCTTCCTTACACACTCGTGGAACCTCTGGTTGTTTTGGCTTTCCAGGAAGCTCTGGGAGAGGAGGATACATATATGGAGAGTTAGACATATACCTGAATGGCAGATGGATTGTAACATCAATTCACCTCAACATTGTCAGTATAGGTTCAATATGGTCACAGAGGAGCAATGTCATGCATCATGCTCTATACAGCATCAGTTCTACCAAAGCAGTTTCTTGGATTGGCTAAGGTTACAACCATGAATGAGTTGCCACTCTGTCGCAGGACACTTGACTGAATGTGCAGGAATTTGTAATTTGTTCATGGTGCCAGCGATAGCTCATCTACTCTTCAAATAGGAAACCGTGGGATCTTTAACGTCAAACACCTAATGCCAGTGGACAAGATGCCCAGTTTAACGTCCATCCAAATTGATGAATCACCTTGCCTGTGAAACACCAGGATGAGAGTTTACAGCTGGGTCGAGATTCAAACCCAGGCTAAACACCGAAGAGGTGAGTGTGCGTACCTGTATGAGTGTGGTGAGTGTGCGTTACTATTCTCAATAGTTTTACGGTATATCTACAAAACTTGAGGTCAAGGCAAGCAAACATGCCAATTTTGAATCCAAGCAAGCTGCTGAAGATCCTGTTCAGGCGAATGAGTCGTTAAAGAACAAAGATCACAATGTAACTCCAGGGACTGAAGTGACAGACTCTACAAATAGTTAGGTCCACAAGTTAGGGGACTTGAAGAGGTCTGATTCTCAACAAACTTCATTCATCGACTAAACAGACCTCAAACGATTTGGGTAATCGACAACAGAACCTCCCTAAAAAGGAAGGCAGTGGTACCTGAAAGGTGCAACAAAAGTTTGCACCTGAAACAACGAAAACGAATTTTCCTGAACAAATCCAATAATTTTCAAAACAAGTTGAAAATCGATGGCCGCTTCCGTAAGATTCATAGATGACTAGTATACATGCTACTGAGAAAAAATGGGTTCAAGATATTCCGTCCTCTTGCATAGAATAAGCATGACACGATGGACTAAAACGCCCAAATGAAAGGCCGATAGGATTAAAGAAGGGTGAAAAGAAATCTGGGCACTCATCCAGAAATAAACACACTGCTTAAGAGAAGACTGAAAAAGATGTACAAAATGTGCTACAAATGGCAAAGCTGAATATAGACTTTGAATTCGGATTCTGTTCCACACAGTTCACCTTCCAAGTGAACTGTTCATGTGGACAAACCCACGCACCACTCTAAATCTCTTTCTGACATACCAATCCATTGGCTGAATTTTGTTTTTATTATACAAAGTCTCACCCACAAAATAATGAGGTCGATGAATAAGCAACCTCCTTGTTATTCTCAATGAGCCAGTGAAACAACACATGGAATGGATACAAAAGGACGAACTAGATATCTGCAATCACAAAGTGATCGCCAAGGGTAAGCTTCCAAAGGCGCACGCAATCCAATGATGGCCATTCTTTTTTTCGGACCACCATGTCACCTTGACCTTCAACATTTAGGGATAGAGTGTAAATTAAGAAAATGTGTCCCCATCTACAATCTATCAATAAAATTCAACATCATGAAAATCGGAGGGAAATTATTCAAGTTGTAATCAAAAACGTGTTTTTTGTTAATTAGGTCACAATCTGAAAAAGTAGGTCAAGGACACAAATAAAATATCAGGTGCACAACTTCAGTGCTGGTATACTATTATGATGCAAGAACATCTGGGAAGGCCAAGCGGTCGGTCTTTAAGATTCCGCATTGCCAAAATTGAGTGATGGCAAAAAAACTCGTTTTTTTTTCAGACCGCCATTTCATCTTGACCTTTAACCTGAAGGGGTATGATGTAAATTAAACGAAAATGTGCCCCTGTTCTAGGCTATTTCACATATACATAAAGGTCAATTTCGTTCCGATTGGACAAAAGTTGTCAAGTGAAGGTAAAAAATGTTATTGTATCGTGCAAAAACAAAAATCTATAATTAGGTCATGACCTTAAAAATTAGGTCAAATTCAAACGAGGTTATGTCAACCCCGCATACTTTTTATTCCCATTATTGCTGTACAATTTCATTTTGAAAGTCCTAGCCAGCTCTGAGATACAGCTCAGATACTGGCACAAAAAAATTGGTCTAAGGAACTCTGGTGTAGCATTAAAAATTTGGGGCACTTATTGGCGAAACAAACCCCACAACAGGTATAAACCTCCTCCTGTCCTATAGAGAAGAGTAAAAGAATGGCTGAGGCCTACATACATAAAGTGCTTACACCCTTAAAATCTACACAACGGGAAATTATACAAGAGCACAAAATAAGTGCATGGAAATGCACAGGAATGGACACGTGGGACAATTATCAGTGCGAGTAACAATCAAAGAGTTAAGCGAGACATCTGGAATGGTGGCCTCACCTTTGGAGGGTGTTATACGAATAATCGGAACAAAAAGAAGCACGTCTGAATGCAAGGTAAGTCGGAACCGGAATGTTTTGGCCGATTCGGCAAATATGGAACTTACGAGCCAGGCACACGCGACAAGATGACGCCTCCGTTCCTTCGCTGTTGGATGCAACGCACTCATAAGTACCCACATCCTTCTTCGTGGCTTTGAGAGCAGTGAGAATATGCCGGCCATCCGCTCCACTTGACGTCTTAATATGACCATCACTTGACAGTGGCTTCTTATCTGGAAGGCAGGCAGGTGGCCATTACAGAGGCATGAACAAATGAAGGACCTTTCTGATGGATTACAAGGGAGTGGAAAAGGAGGTGTAAATAATGAAATGCTCACGCTTAAAACAAATTGGACACACACAGAAAACCAAGTATGTCCATTGCTGCCCCAAATTGTGAATGTAAAGGATGCTCATGACCTCACATGCCTTTGAACCAACGGATGCTTAATGGAGGGGTTCCTTCGGGGAAGCAATGCAGGGTAAATGGCTGCCCCTCCACAATCACCTCATCTTTGAGTTCCAGGTGGAACTTTGGTTTCACACCTTTGAGAAAATAACAGATATTGAAGACTGCGCTAGCTTCTCAGAATCCAAATAATGCAATGAGCAAGTACCTGCTTTGCACAGTCATATCCCTGTAACATCCTGGTACCTACCTGCTGTGGTTTGACTTGAGGGCTCAGAAGCAGCAGTTTTTTCTTGATTTATACTGGAGGAAGGTGTTCCTAAGGGTTCTTTGGCTTTTTTTCCTCGGCCAATCTCCCAGCGATTCCAAATTGACCGTTTCTCTGGCTCAGCTGGTAGTTTGCGAGACAAAAAAACATTTGGTTGTCCGCATCCTTCCATCAATCCCGAAATTAAAAATAGAATTGTCAGAGGTTAAGAACAGGTTGAGTTGGTCATCAAGTGCTTATATAATCTGAGTTATTAAAACAAAAGTCTTTTCAAAAACTGAAAATAACAAAATCACATATCTGCCTCATCCTGTATGAAAATACTCGTACAAGAATACGACATAAACTAGAGCGAGGTCAATGGCGTGCCATCACAAATCCCCCATGCTTCCCACCTAGAACAAAGTAAAAAAGATGGCAAAAACTTCCACCAGGAATGACCCAATATCAAAATTAGAAATTTGAGTTAAATCCCAACTCCCCCACTTCCCACTTTCTGGGGTATAAATCGAGGGTAAAAAAAAAAATCGGTACATATTGCAGGTGTCCCCCAATGTTGATTGCATATACAAAGCTTCTTTTTAAAATTTCCAAAATGTGCCCCCAGTTGCATTGTTTGGTATTTGACTTTTTGACCCCGCCCTTTGGGTGGGGCCAAAAATGCTCGTGCCATGTGTTGATCATAACGACCAAGTTTGGTGAATTTCTGCCCAACCATTTAGGAGGAGATATCGTGACAGACAGACAGACAGACAGGTAGACGAAACCGATTACAATAAACCCGTTTTTTTTTTTTTCAAAAAGTGTGGGAATAATAAAATTATACAACTGAGCATCAATTTTCCACTAGTTTTTGTGAAACAGTAACATCCTGTCCAACACTGGCAAAATGACAGCAAGGAGTAGATCCACAAACACAAATGTGACATTAAAAGTGTTTTATGCTATCACATTTGTGTTTCCTTTACTTGGAAACAGTGAAAGCACGTGTACACCAGTTCCAAATACAAATATGTAAAATCGATCAACAAGTTTTTCACAGTTTTGCTATTTGATGTAATCATGCATATTAATCATTCTGCAAATGAATACATACCTCGAGCCAATGGACCACTGCCCAGACACTCCGTGGAGGCAGCCAAGGGTGCAGCTTTAAGTAACCTTTTCGATGTTGGCTCAGGCCCACCAGCTTTTTTGTTGATGAAAATCTCAGAGCTCGCCCTTTTAATCATCCCTGGGGTCCCTTTGGCTCCAAACTTGCTCTTCATGGTTCGTCCAGCTTCCCGGCCTGACCGATCTTCGGGATTGCTGCGACTGAGTGCCATTGACAATGATTCGATCCTCTTTTTAATCCCCTGACTCAGTGACAAGGACTCTTTGTGCAGAGTACGTCCATCGTTGTCTTCTTCAACCTCTTGCTCCTTTTTTATCCTGTCGTCTTTGGAGGCTCTGCGAAGAAAAGGCACTTTCTTCCCTACATTGTCTGTCTGTTCCTTCTTGGCCGCATCTACATTCAGCTTGGAGTCCTGCGATGGCGTTCTTTTAAACCTCGCTGATAGCCTGCGTGTTAAGGTCTTCTCTTTTTCTGGTCCTTGTGAAACCTCAGAAGCAAGCGATGTTGCTGATGATTTACGTGAAATCTTTCCCTCAACTGCTACGGTATCCAAATGGTTTTCCTTTAACTCTTTATCTCCAGCTTCATCCAGTATCATTTCTACTGGTGTACCTTGTTGCCTTGGTCTGTAAATTACCTCTTCCTTATCATGATTAAGACTTTGAATATGTTCCTCTGACCTCATCCTGCCTGTGATGCCAAGGTTACGGCTTAAGGAAGACTCCCGCTTCTTTTTAAATTTTGCTTCGAATATCTCCTCAGAGTCAATGTCTACAATGCGGAGGATTCGCTCTTCAGAAGGAGTACGATGTCGAAGTTTGGGCAGTGATGTTTTCCAATCCTTGACCTCACCAGGAAGAGATACTGTTCCACTTCCTCGACGGTAAGGTAAGTTTCGGCCTACTGCTGCTGGTGCACTAGCCTCTGAGCCAAGATCTGCGCTCCCAAGCGAATCAGTTTCCATGCTGGCACCCATTTCCCGTGACACACCAAAGTACCGCAGCTTGGCGTCTGAACGGTTCTGAATCCGAGAAACTGATGCCGATTTCCTAATGGTAGGAAACTCAGACATAGGTTTAGCTTGCAAGATGGTGGATGGTGGTTGTGCATTGTCTGGGGGAAGCGCTGTGTCGACAGATGGAACTTTTGGTACTAATTGCCTCTGCTGTTTTCTCTCAGCAGCTAAAGCTTTCCCTGGCTTTAACCCTTCTAGTGTGTTCTTGGTGTCACTCTGTGCCTTTTGTACTTTTAAATATCCATCATTTACCTCTTTTTCATTTTCACAGATACCTTCAGTAGCAACTGTTGTTCCAAAAGGTCGTTTCACCAAAAGCATCTCCTGAGGTCTCACTTCGGAAGGCAACTTTGTAGTTCCTGCCACCATACTTCTGCAAGGCCTCAACGGCTGAGAAGTGCCCTGCTTTGGTGTATCTTTCTCAACTCCAAGTTGGACAGCTTGTGAAATGCAAGGCTGTGATTTCTTGTTTTCAGTAAATGAAGAGGGAATTTTAACTGTTGTACTATCTGGTGTGCTGACTTGTTCTGATAACAAGATGGGGGTGACAGTTGGCTTTAGGAGAGCAGAGTTGTCTATGGAATGAGGAGTCACACTTTTTTTAGAATGCACTGCAGCATTTTCAGATGAGATATTTTTGCTTTGCGCAGGTGCTTCTTGAATCTTGGTTTCTGCTGCAGATTTACAATTTCCAGACACGACCTTCGCACCGCCCTTTAACTTCATTTCTGCACGAGAATTATTGTGTAGTACGGCATCCGCACGAGCTTCTTGCTTGATCAGGGGCTCTGCCAGCTCTCGGAGAGCTGCTGCAAGTGATGATGGCTCTTTCTTGTTATCTAAGTAGGATTGTTTGTTTGGAATTTCCAGTGGCACACCAGCCAAACGGCGATGCGATGGCACCTCTTCAGTGAATGATGAACTCTTTTGCATTCGTGATTTTGAGCGCAAGGATGGTTGATCAAGTGATCGTGATGTTTGCATGAGGCCTATCTTCCCAGGACCACTGCTTTCACAACCTGCATGAAGTTTCCTTGAAGCCTGCATCGCTGTGCGAGATCTACCAGAAGATGCAAACCCATTTTGATCTTCACCCCCAATTCCTAGATGTTCTAATAAAGGCCCACGTAGACCACTTAGCTTTTCAGCAGAGCTGGTGCGTAACAGCCGTTGTCTTACAAGGGCCAAGCGAAGGGAATGCTCATCACCACCACCTTCCCCAGCTGGCACCAGCTTCCGTCGTAAACCTTCATCAGAATGTGCTGCCGCTATGGATGCCGCACCTGGTGAGTCCAATGAAGCAGTGGACCGCAGCACTGCCTTTTCTCCTTCTATTGTGCCACGCTGTTCATCTGTCTCAGGGGGAAGAGCACTATCAGCTGAACTGCCTCGGCGTAGTTGACCTCTCCGCGTTTGCATTGACAAATCAGTATGTTGACGGGTGGCCATAGTAATGTCGTCATCAGATGATGAACATGGTGGTTCTGACTCGGCTGAGCATCCGCGAGGTGAAAGACGTTTCCGGTGTCCTCGACCTGATGCCAGTAAGCTTGATTCAACATTAAGCTCTCTTCCCATTGATTCATCACTGCCACATGACACCAGGTGTGTGGTATCTTGTTTGAATCCCTAAAATAAACAAGAGCTTCCTTAAAGTTTCATAGATTATAACTATTGTTGATGTTATTATTATTATTATATGTCATGTTTTCAGGTGGAAAACAGCCCACAAGCAGTCACAAACATGCTCATAGCTGAAAAATAACCATGGATGCTTGCTTGAAAAAATGCTTGCCAAAAGCCGCCTCCACTCAACAGCAGGAATTCAGAATTTGTTCATGGAACTGGCACACAATGGCCTAATATTTTAAAATATACTATAGGAGGGATTTTAAACATTTGTAAGTGGATACTCGCAGAAAGTTCAGTCAACTTAAGGCCTCCTCCAAAAATGGTGTACTCATTGTTGCAACACCCTGCCGAGAAGCAGCAGGATGACAGTTTATAGTTTGAATGGCAATCAGACCCAGACTATATCATGAAAGCATCTCCTGAGGAGATATCGTTTTTCAAACCGCGAGGCAGAGCGATTCTTCACCATCAAAGTTAGGCCACCACTTATGAGATGCAGTCAGCATACAAGGGACATTCAAATTTTTATATGAACAAGTTATTGTACTCATAGTAGTCCAATAAATGCCAATGTTATGTATTTTTTCAATTCTGCCCAGAGATAGTGGACAGATGGACAGAGGTTATGTTTTCACCCCTGTCTGTTTGTGTACAGGATATCTCAAAAAGTTGTGGACAGATTTGTATGAAATTTTGTGGACAGGTTGGATGTGTCACAAGGACGAATTGATTAGAATTTGGTGAAGATTCGAATTAGGATCCGGATCCAATAACTTTTAAAGTGATTCTTCACCATTGAATGACAAGGATAAAACGATATATAGCACGATATCTCAAAACGTTATTGACGGATTCGGACGAAACTTGGTGGACAGATTGTGTGTGTGACAACCAAATCTGGATACGATAATTTTTAATTTTTAAGTGATTCTTCACCATTAAGAGATAGAGCCAAAAACGATATGTGGCATGGTATATCAAAAAGTTGTCGGCGAGTTATGACAAAACTTTGTGGATGAGTTGGTTAGGTGACAAGAACAAGCCGATTCGACTTTTGTTGAGGTCCGGATCCAGATCTGGCCTACCAGTGGGATACAAAACGTAAACTGTTTAGCCTGGCGGAGTATTTGCTCTACCAAGTGCCTTATAGTTCAATATATAATTATATATAATTAGGAAAAGAAATTCCTATGAAGTGTATGTACAATAAATGAATGAATGCATCGTTTTAAGGCTATGTTTCCCCGCTAGAGCGGGGGTTAGCCTTGGGGCCCCATGACAATCATGGTTCCCTGTTTGAGGCAATGTTTTTATGGCCGGATGCCCTTCCTGATACCAACCCTTAGTCGCCTCTTACGATGCACAGGGATACGGTGTACCTATTCTAAGCCGGGATGCACACCGGAATCATTCATCCCAGCAAGCTGGTACTCAATTTGCCGACCTCGGAAGGATGGCAGGCTGAGTCAACCCCCCTGGCGTTAATTCAGCGATCGACCGGGATTCGAACCCAGGATCCTAGGATCCCAAGCCTGCGCCCTAACCGCTAAGCCAACACCAGGCATTACGAAGTGTATGTACAGTACTTATAAATGGGGAAAAATTTATTAAATTACCATTTCTCAGTCGACTATGATTATTGTCATTTGCAGAACATTTTGTACATATTATAACAATAATATTAATTTCAAATTGAAACAGCAAAATAGCAATGATACACAGATGTCAGTTAATTGACAGTTCCTTGAGTGAGCCAGCCTCTGAATGAAGGCGAGTGGCAAAAATCAGCAAATTCCATCCAGATCGTCTTTCATGGATATTCATATGAAATTAGGCGTATGCGTACTTGATTAACTTTAGAAGAAAAAACTTTTCAAATAAACGTTGACGAACCTCCTTCCTGAGACTGCCAACAATCTCCCGATGCTCCACCTCTTCTGAATGTTGGCCCGGTGGTGGAGTCGGAGTCTGAGGTTTGGGTGTGGAATCGGCCGTGCGCAGGCTGAGCGCCAATGCAGCCAAGTCGTCGGCATCATCGGAGTCGGAGCTGGAAGATGCACCTACAGGGTCTGCCAGACGTCGTGGTACTCCTAGAGACTGCTGACCCACCGGGGCTGATTTGAGCTGTGCCACGGAACGCATCACTAGCTTGGAGCCATGTGCAATGAGAGAACGCTGGAACAGGAAGAAAATAACATTTTCTCCAACAAGCAAGGCCTTTTGTAAAGGGCTCTCATCTTTAAAAACACCATAGCAATAGATTGAGATACTTTCATTCATTATGATTGGCTTATCATTCCATTTGCTCTTTTATAGTGTCACCCTTCCTTCCAGTATTTCAAGGTGGTTGATCTCCAACATCTCCCTTGCCAATTTTTTTTTTTTTTTTTTGGTATACAAGATCGAGGCTCGTGAAAGGGCTAACATTAATCACACAAAAAGTCAAACCGACACAAACCGACACATAAAACACAAAATAAGAGGAGCGGTAGACAAGATGGGGAGAGAGGGGGAAGGACACAACACAACATTTGAGAGCAGGGACATCGAGAGAACTGTGGGAAGGAGAGGGCTTCGGGGAGGTGGGAGAGGTATAAAACATATGGACACTGCAAGGACTTCCAGGAAAGAAGTTGGAATTTCGAAAAGGTGTATCTGGGGTGAATTAGCGAGGGTAGAAAAGATCAAGGTTTTGGATGGGGGAAGATAAGAGATGGTGGTGAACAGCTGTTTTAAAGACCTGGAGGGAGGAGTGGGATTGAAGGGAGTGGGGGGGGTTTGTTCCAGAGGCGGGAGAAAAGAGGAATGAAAGAGTGAAGGTGAGCAGAGAGCCTAGATTTTGGCAGTTTAACCATAAGAGGGTTGCTGGCAGATCTTGTGTGACCTGCAGGAATATTAGGGGGACAGAGCACAGAGAGCTGGGAGAGCAAGGCCAGAGAGGAGTCGGTTGGAGACAGAAAGACCACAAACCTGCCTGTGGTGAGTGAGTGAAAGGCCCTCGGAGTTAGCTTCATCGCAGGAGATTCCAATCATTCTGAAAGCTTTGGTTTCAACAGCGTGAAGTCGAGCTAGGTGTGAGGCAGGAGCACCGGCCCAGAGGGGGGAACAGTATTCCATTGAGCTGCGGATGAAAGCCTTGAATGTGGTGAGGAGCTCAGGTGTGCCATGGAAGGACTTGATCATGATCTGATCATGATCATGATCATGATCAATTCATGATCTTCACTCTTCTATTCTCTGTAACTTTGTCTGCAGCCTATTCTATATCTACCCCTTCCCCATGAACTCTCTTTTGTCATTGCCTTAACCTCCCATGACCCTGTGTCATTTAGTTCCTCCATTAGCTTTCATAACATCATTCAAAAAGGTCATTGCTGACTGATCCAACATTCTTCGACTGATCAGTATTCTTGCTGCATACTCTTTCTCCTGTATATTCCTCAGGAATGTCTACCTAATATATATCCCGCTCTGTCATAAATATAGCTGACACAAGCTTTGTGTATTTTCACATCGTGAAGATGTCATTTGCTGAAGAGTTGGTTATACCAATACTTGGTAATGATGTACAGCATCATTTTTCCAATTGCAGATGTCCATTAAATAAATCACCAAGCCTGCAATGTTCACAGGCGGCATTCCCGCAAGGTTTAAAGTCCATTCACTAGTAGTGATCCATCAGGGGTTAGCCTAGCACATGCTCGTCCACTCGGCCCTTGCACTGGCCCACATGGTCGAGACTTTGCAGTACAGGCAGCTGCCCATTCAGGAAGTTGAGAAAGTTCTCAAAGTATTTTGATGTGCAGAGGCACAACCATTTATCTCAGGTACTTCTCCAAATATTATTGGCTTCGTTTAGAAGCTTTGTGCACCATTTTAGGTAACAATCCTTACCGCACAAGCACGTTATGCTTTATGGCGCCCCGAACACCACCATTTCTAGGGGTTTCTGCGCATCCGCACCAAGCATTCTGGGGCGTATTACGTCATATCAAAAGTCGCGTATTGTCCAATACTAGTGCGTGCCCGTACGTGCGGGGAGGTAAGTACATGGACATATGTACGTTGACGTACATACCAAAAATAAGGCCTTACTGTCCGGAAGTTCGCATATCGCAGTTACGATTAATCGCAAATTAGTTTTAATGGCCAATTCTTCAATTAGCGCCAACATATTTTGCCATTTTGCAATTTCATCGCAAGGAAAAGCACAAAGAGAAGAGAACAACAAACACACACGTGGTTCCTTCGCTGTAGCTTGACCGTACGTGCAAAAAAAACAAATTAAAACTTTCATTGTTCCTTCGGTCTTCGCTCTCGTCCTTCTCCATTCCTTCGCTCTCATCCTTCGCTGTATAAGATAGTAAGATACTAGTGTTACATATTTATGTGAATGTATGTAAATTACCATGCAGGTCTTTGCTTCCGTGTGTAGTATATTAAGTTGTTGTGTAGTTGTTGTGGTTGGAGGGTCAGGAGCCCTTCTGAAAGAGTGGCAGGAAACGGAAGTGGCCGGAAGCGGAAGTGACGGGAAAGGGAGGAAAAAGACACGAGGGAAAGGAAGGTTTCTTCTTCCTCGCCCCGCGACGACGAGAAGGTGGAATCGACCTTACGCTGCGCGGAAAACGCGCCGTTGCGAAACGTCTGGCGAGAGGAGTTACCTGGGCGGTAAATACCTTTTGACACGTCCAGTCACCGTGAGTTCGTGCACGAAACCAAGCGTCCGGGACAGTTTGCCCCGTCTACAAAGACGCGTACGGGTCCGCACGTGGGGCCTCGCTCGCGTCAGAAGCCGCGCTGGGTTTTTGCCCATCTACAAGGACGCGTAAGGATCGCACTTGGGGCCTCGCGCACGTTGGACGCCGCGCTGGGTTTGCCCCGTGGCTTGGCAAGGAGGTGCGCTGCAGCCGCGGCCCCAGTCCGAGACGGCACGTTTAGAGCACGTCCGCCCGGGGCTCGTTCAACCGCCCGTGTGCGGAGAGGAGAGACATTGACCACGGAGGGAGTCAGGAGTGGGGCTCACGTGAGGAATGTATTAGTATAAGATGGCCATCTTAGAGTTTGTGTAGATGAGTTCACATGGTTGTAATATTGATTGTGCATTGTTGATGGTTGTGATTGCTCAGTGAATATATTATTGATTATTCCGGATCCTTGGTGTGGGGTTTCTTCTTGACCGGAATTCATATTGATTGCGTTACGAAAGCGTATAAACCAGATATCTTTCTGGCGGGGTCCCTCCCACGGTCCGGGGGTCACCAAGACCAGGTAGTTACCGGGAGGACCACGTAACAGAATTGGGGGCTCGTCCAAATTACGATTTGCGGTTTCGCAATTGGGTCTACGTCCGGGATCTAAAAGTGTATAAAATAATAAAGTAATAATATTTTTGGTAATTAAAATTTATTAATTAATTATTAATTGGTAATATTTTTTTTTGAGAAATTGGGGAAAGTCTTGGGGTGAAGGTTAACAGGTGTTAACGATAGGCACCATGGCGTTTGTGGCACAGAACTTTGGGGTAACCCCGAGTGAGGCACAGTTCCGAGCATTGCTAAAGGCGGATCTCTTGAAATTGGCCAAACATTTTAACTTGGACGTCCGAACTAATTTGAGGAAGGCAGAGTTGCAGGCCACGGTGATACAATCTATGGTGGGATTAGGAACATGGGACGAGTTAGCCTGGGAGTGGCTACCCGAAGAGCCAGAAGACGTGGAGCTCCGGAAACTGGAGTTGCAATTACGGAGCCAGGAACGGATCAAAGAAGAAGAAAGGAAAGCAGAAAAGGAAAGAGCAGAAGAAGAAAGGAAAGCAGAAAAGGAAAGAGCAGAAGAAGAAAGGAAAGCAGAAAAGGAAAGAGCAGAAGAAGAAAGGAAAGCAGAAAAGGAAAGAGCAGAAGAAGAAAGGAAAGCAGAGGAGAGGAGAGAAGAGAAGCAAGCAGAGGAAAGGAGAGTGGAACGAGAACTCCAGGAAAGGTTAAAAGAAGAAGAAAGGAAAGCAGAAGCGAGGAGGGAAGAGAAACAAGCAGAGGAAAGGAGAGTGGAAAGAGAACTCCAGGAAAGAAGAGAAAAGGAACAAGCAGAGGAAAGGAGAGCTGCAAGGGACCTCGAAGCAGAGGAGAGAAAAGCGGAAAGGGAATTAAAGGAACGTGACATGGAGCTTCAGCAAGAAATCAAAGTCAAGGAGCTGGAGTTAATGAGAGAACGGGGAGAGGCACCACCCTTGCTGACGGGGTCGACACCTAACCAGAAAACCTGGGATGTGGGCAGACATGTGAGGCTGGTTCCACCGTTCAGTGAAAAAGAAGTCGCGAAATTTTTTCCACACTTTGAGAAGGTGGCTCGACAATTAAACTGGCCGGAGGAGGCATGGACCATACTCGTGCAAAGTGTGCTGGTGGGGAAAGCTCAGGAAATTTATTCGGCGCTACCAATGGACCAATGTGCAGATTATGAGGTACTGAAGAAGCACATCCTCAAAGCCTATGAGTTGGTTCCGGAAGCTTACAGGCAAAAATTCAGGAATGCCAGGAAGAGGGAGAGTGAGACCCATGTGGAGTTTGCCAGAGTGAAAGAAAACATGTTTGATCGGTGGTGTGAGTCAAAAGGAGTCGGGAAAGACTTCGAAACATTGCGGGACTTGATCCTGGTGGAGGAATTCCAGCAGTGTGTCCACGAGGACATCAAAGTGTACCTGCAGGAAAAGAAGGTACCAAAGTTGTGGGACGCAGCCACCATGGCAGATGATTATGCCTTAACCCACCGAATAGGGGTCCACGAACCTAACTCCTCGCCTAGATCTCCGCAGGGGAGGTGGGGAACAGCAGGTGCGGAGAACGACCATACATGGCGGCGGCCTCGAGATGATTATGGGGACAACTATGATACCCCACCGGTTCGAAATCAGAGGGATGCGGGCCCAAGACAAACTTATAGTTCGGGGGGCCCGAGGCAGACCCCGAGTTTTTCCTCCGGGCCTACTTGCGCGTTTTGCAAAAAACCTGGACACTTGATGTCCAGTTGTTACCTCATGAAAAGGGACAACCCAGAGCGGAGTCCGACTATTACGACTCCGAATGCGATGGCTAGCGTAAGAAATCGCCATCAAGAGGGTTACCAACCATTTATTTCCGAGGGGTTTGTGTCACTGGATGGAGCCTCGACTAACCGGAGACCGGTTAGGATATTGAGAGACACAGGGGCCCATCAATCTTTAATGCTTGAAGGCATTTTGCCATGGTCCGAGGAGACGGCAACGGGGGATAGTGTTCGTTTACAGGGGATCGGGGGCGGTGTTAGTGCTCCCCTTCAGGTCATCCAGTTGGAGTCCGATTTGGTGTCAGGACCGGTCACCGTCGGTTTACAAGCCACGTTTCCTGTAGAGGGTGTATCTGTGGTTCTCGGGAATGATTTGGCCGGGGGTCAAGTTTATGGTAACCTGAGGGTTGATAAAGAGCCCAGCAGGAAAAATAACACCACACCAGCTCGGGATGGTGACAAAAGTGCCAAGTTATTTGTAGGGGGACTGAACTTCAAAACAGAGGAAGAAGTTCTGACCTCTGTCTTCAACAGATATGGGCCGCTGGTGGAAGTGCGGTTGGTAAGAGACTGGGAAACGCAACAGTCAAGAGGGTTCGGCTTTGTCACGTTTGCCAGCACAAAAGACGCCAGAGAGGCAGAGAAGAATTGGAATGGCAAGGATTTGGAGGGTCGGACCATAACAGTAGGGAAGGCATTTCGTAGGCGTCGAGAGGTCTACAGGAGAGGACAACTGGGCGGTAGTGTTGGTGGTGGCCGCAGTCAATATTATTATGGAGGCTCCCTGAGTTACGGCCGCTCCCGAAGGAAGAATTGGCAAAGTAGTGGCCGAGAAGAAGACCGGTATTCAGGGGACTACAGGGACCAGTGGTCCCACCCTAATTATTAGGGACGTTCTGAGAAGTTGAAGCACTGAAGGCGGCGGAGCCGCCGAGCCAAGATTCCTACACGAATTAACCGTGAACGCCGTTCCTAAAGGCGTCCATGTAGTGAACTTTCCTGCACGGACTAACCGTGAACTCCACGTTCCTCAAGGCGCCCATGTAGAGAACTTTCCTGCACGGACTAACCGTGAACTCCACGTTCCTCAAGGCGCCCATGTAGAGAACTTTCCTGCACGGACTAACCGTGAACTCCGCGTTCCTAAAGGCATCCATGTAGTGAATACTCGGCTTGGCCTCCCGGAAAAGTGCTATCGAGTGGCTTAACTGGCTTTATTTTTAAGTGATAACTGTGCCCGGGGGGAACTGATAATGTGGGGGGGGTTGAGTGATCTGGTTTGTTTCTCCAAATTGGCCGGCAAAGAAAGTTTTCGCTGGGTTCAAACTTTCTTTCTTGAAGGGGGGGAGTGTTACATATTTATGTGAATGTATGTAAATTACCATGCAGGTCTTTGCTTCCGTGTGTAGTATATTAAGTTGTTGTGTAGTTGTTGTGGTTGGAGGGTCAGGAGCCCTTCTGAAAGAGTGGCAGGAAACGGAAGTGGCCGGAAGCGGAAGTGACGGGAAAGGGAGGAAAAAGACACGAGGGAAAGGAAGGTTTCTTCTTCCTCGCCCCGCGACGACGAGAAGGTGGAATCGACCTTACGCTGCGCGGAAAACGCGCCGTTGCGAAACGTCTGGCGAGAGGAGTTACCTGGGCGGTAAATACCTTTTGACACGTCCAGTCACCGTGAGTTCGTGCACGAAACCAAGCGTCCGGGACAGTTTGCCCCGTCTACAAAGACGCGTACGGGTCCGCACGTGGGGCCTCGCTCGCGTCAGAAGCCGCGCTGGGTTTTTGCCCATCTACAAGGACGCGTAAGGATCGCACTTGGGGCCTCGCGCACGTTGGACGCCGCGCTGGGTTTGCCCCGTGGCTTGGCAAGGAGGTGCGCTGCAGCCGCGGCCCCAGTCCGAGACGGCACGTTTAGAGCACGTCCGCCCGGGGCTCGTTCAACCGCCCGTGTGCGGAGAGGAGAGACATTGACCACGGAGGGAGTCAGGAGTGGGGCTCACGTGAGGAATGTATTAGTATAAGATGGCCATCTTAGAGTTTGTGTAGATGAGTTCACATGGTTGTAATATTGATTGTGCATTGTTGATGGTTGTGATTGCTCAGTGAATATATTATTGATTATTCCGGATCCTTGGTGTGGGGTTTCTTCTTGACCGGAATTCATATTGATTGCGTTACGAAAGCGTATAAACCAGATATCTTTCTGGCGGGGTCCCTCCCACGGTCCGGGGGTCACCAAGACCAGGTAGTTACCGGGAGGACCACGTAACACTAGTAAGATACAATCGAGACAGTAAGTCGTCACTATCCCTAAGTCCGGAATTTAAGTCCTCACTGTCCGGAAGTTCGCATATCGCAGTTACGATTAATCGCAAATTAGTTTTAATGGCCAATTATTCAATTTTTCAAACCGCGAGGCAGAAACAACAAACACACGTGGTTCCTTCGCTGTAGCTTGACCGTATGTGCAAAGAAAAATTAAAACTTTCATCGTTCCTTCGGTCTTCGCTCTCGTCCTTCGCCGTTCCTTCGCTCTCGTCCTTCGCTGTTCCTTCGTTCACGTACAAAACATATTTGTTTGCTAAATAAATGGCCATAACCTGGTAACCACTTGTCCGATTAATAGCAAACCTTGAAAAGGCACATCCTCAGGTCCCCAGCAATATACCTGGCAAGTTTCACTTAGATCGGACCAGTGGTTGTCGAGAAACAGCCGTCACAGACATACACACAGACAGACACACAGACACACAGAGATTGCTTGCATTATAGAGAGACTAGTGCGTGCCCGTACATGCGGGGAGGTATGTACGTGGACATACGTACGTTAACATACGTACCAAAAATAAGGCTTCACTGTCCGGAAGTTCGCATATCGCAGTTACGATTAATTGCAAATTAGTTTTAATGGCCAATTCTTCAATTAGCGCCAACATATTTTGCCATTTTGCAATTTCATCGCAAGGAAAAGCACAAAGAGAAGAGAACAACAAACACACACGCGGTTCCTTCGCTGTAGCTTGACCATACGTGCAAAAAAAAAATTAAAACTTTCATCGTTCCTTCGGTCTTCGCTCTCGTCCTTCGCTGTTCCTTCATTCACATACAAAACGTATGTGTTTGCTAAATAAATCGCCATAACTTGGTAACCACTTGTCTGATTAATAGCAAACCTTGAAAAGGCACATCCTCAGGTCCCCATCAATATACCTGGCAAGTTTCACTTAGATCGGACCAGTGGTTGTTGAGAAACAGCGGTCACAGACATACACACAGACAGACACACAGTCACACAGAGATTGCTTGCATTATAGAGAGACTAGTGCGTGCCCGTACGTGCGGGGAGGTAAGTACGTGGACATACGTACGTTGACGTACGTACCAAAAATAAGGCCTCACTGTCCGGAAGTTCGCATATCGCAGTTACGATTAATTGCAAATTAGTTTTAATGGCCAATTCTTCAATTAGCGCCAACATATTTTGCCATTTTGCAATTTCATCGCAAGGAAAAGCACAAAGAGAAGGGAACAACAAACACACACGCGGTTCCTTCGCTGTAGTTTGACCATACGTGCAAAAAAAAAATTAAACCTTTCATCGTTCCTTCGGTCTTCGCTCTCGTCCTTCGCCGTTCCTTCGCTCTCGTCCTTCGCTGTTCCTTTGTTCACGTGCGTGGCCGTACGTGCAAACAAAAAACGTATGTGTTTGCTAAATAAGTGGCCATAACTTGGTAACCACTTGTCCGATTAATATCAAACCGTGAAAAGGCACATCCTCAGGTCCCCAGCAATATACCTGGCAAGTATCAAAATGCCTCGTGTTCAGTGTCGTCTGCCAAGCGAGCAGCTCGTTCTTCATCCGTTTCGTCTGCACGACGCCTTGTCACACGTCCAGTGTTGTCTGCCAAGCGAGCAGCTCGTTCTTCATCCGTTTCAGCTGCACGACGCCTTGTCACGCGCGTAGCGTCGCGTGTCAGGCGAGCAGCTCGTGCTTCATCAGATTCCATTGCGCGTGCACGACGCGCAGTTTCGTTCCTTCGCTCTCGTAAACGACGAATGGATTGGGGCATTGTGTTTAACTACAATCAATCTATAATATAGACTAAGTATATAGACAGTAAGTATAAGATAGATAAGATAGATAAGATAGCATAAGATATATAAGATAGTAAGATAGTAGTAAGATACAATCGAGACAGTAAGTCGTCACTATCCCTAAGTCCGGAATTTAAGTCCTCGCTGTCCGGAAGTTCGCATATCGCAGTTACGATTAATCGCAAATTAGTTTTAATGGCCAATTATTCAATTTTTCAAACCACGAGGCAGAAACAACAAACACACACGGTTCCTTCGCTGTAGCTTGACCGTACGTGCAAAGAAAAATTAAAACTTTCATCGTTCCTTCGGTCTTCGCTCTCGTCCTTCGCCGTTCCTTCGCTCTCGTCCTTCACTGTTCCCTCGTTCACGTACCAAACGTATGTGTTTGCTAAATAAATGGCCATAACTTGGTAACCACTTGTCCGATTAATAGCAAACCTTGAAAAGGCACATCCTCAGCTCCCCAGCAATATACCTGGCAAGTTTCACTTAGATCGGACCAGTGGTTGTCGAGAAACAGCGGTCACAGACATACACACAGACAGACACACAGACACACAGAGATTGCTTGCATTATAGAGAGATGACTACAAAATTAAAAACGTGTTCTTCATGTTTTGAGACAAAATATCCTCAAAAACATGCACGTCTGCACACTGGACAATAAACTACTGGTTTTGTGTCCAAACTCTAGGTTCATGGAAAAGTGAGTTGACAGAGAGCAATGTACTGACAGTGGCACTGATGTGGCACAATGTACTAATGTACTGACAGTGGTACTGCTGTGGCACTGATGTGGCACAATGTACTGATGTACTGACAGTAGTACTGCTGTGGCACTGATGTGGCACAATGTTCTGATGTACTGACAGTGGCAGCACAGATTGGCCCGGTGGCGGAGTAGGAGTCTGTACTGACACTGACAATGTACTGACAATCAAGGGATGAATGAACAGGAAGAGAGAAAAGGAGAGGGGAAAGAGAGAGAGAGAGAGACTTTGACTTTTGAAGCTCTTTTATTATAAAGGTAAGAAAACCACACAAGTCATGCAAATAATAAAGTCACTACAATTCCAAACATGTGCAGCCGAACAACAACAATAAAAACACCAAACACTAAAATAAAAAATTTAACAAACCATTATCAAGTTTACAAAACCCACCCTTTACACACCATTTTTCCACAAAGGTTTGTAAATCATCTTTCATTTGGCAAAAAGAAAATTCCAAGTGCAACCTTGCCATGACCAGAGCCTTAAACACAATTACCACATCACATAAAATATCAGCATTTGCCAGGAGCTTTGCTTTTCTTGTCTTGTAGATTGCTAATTTTGCAATAGAAATTAAGAAATTAGCAAGAGCAGTCTCAGAGCGTTTTTTGTAACTAAGTGGTATTCCAAAAATAAAAACCCGTGTAGAAAAAGAAAAGGTCATGCGATTTAAAAAAGTTGATAAAAAACCAAAGAAGGGAGAGTCTTGCACAATCTACGTAAGCATGGAAAAGGTCTTCAGAAATCATACAAAAAGGGCATTCCACTGAATTATCCTCATTAAAACGATGTAATAAAACATTGGAGGGCAACACCATATGAGCGAGTCTCCAAGCAATATCATCAGTTCTTTTAACAATCGGTGAAATATACATTGCAGACCATTGCGGATGGGAGGGAGACCCAGAAGGCAGTTTCTCTTTCCATCGAGCCCCAAAAGAAACCGGCTGTAACGAGGGAAACCGGATTGAAATACACAAACGATACAGTCTGTTTTTATCCTTGCTGGAAAGTGGCGATGAGGATAACAAGATAGATGTTGTGGCGCTATCAGCCGGTAGGCTAGAGCTAGCACAGATCTGTGGTGGTGTATGGTGGTCACCAATGTTGGTGGTTGAGCTCAGGCCCAAGTGCCTAAAAACACACAGGATTTCCTGTAGGACCTTGGCGACGCTCCTCAAAGATCTGATACCAGTTCTTACTTGAAGATGTCCTGCGGAGAACCAACTGTTCCTGTTACAGTCACGAAAGTCCCGAGTCGTTTTCACGCCAGCACTCAAAAAACGTTGCACAAAAGCACGTGAGTGAGGAATAGCAGGAAAACGGGCATTGTAGAAAAAGGGTTCCCAGAGAAACCTTTCACTGTTGTATGTCTCCATTTGCCGAGTTACCGAAATGGACCGCCAGATGTGCAAGACATCTTGGTAAAAGTCAGGGAGCAGCGAAGCGACATGTTGCAGCTCCATGAAAAAGAGTTCACAATTGTAGCCAAGCATGCCGGCTTGTTTTAATATACAGTTTGCAGTAGATTTCCAGGGCAAGGCCTCCAGAAATATAAAACGACGAGCTGAAGAGACTCGGAAGGCCATCACCCGACAAAGAATGTCCATAAGTCCGTGACCCCCTTCCGCCAGTGGAAGGCAAATAGTCTCTGGCTTTAGCCAGTGTTTGCCATCCCAAAAGAAGTCAAGTAAGCATTTTTGGATTGACGACACTAACGTTGCAGGTGGCTGCAAGGCAATCATTTTATGCAATAAGAGAGGGGCCACCAGGTTGTTAATGACCAGGGCACGACCTCGAAAAGACAAGGTCGACAAAATTCCTCTCCATCTGTTTAATTTATTGCTAATTTTGTGGAGCAAACCATCCCAATTCCTTTTGACAAAACCAGAGGTTCCAAGATAAACACCGAGGTATTTCACACCTTCTTTTCCCCATGTCAAATTCATAGGGAGAATTGGAAGGGCAGAAGGTGGCGTACCGCCGACCCAAACTGCTTGGCATTTCGACCAATTAATTTGCGTTGTACATGCTTGAGAGTAGACCCGTAGGCACTCAAATAGCAGAGCAATGTCATTATTGCTGCGAACAGCAACACATACATCATCAGCATAGGCCGAAATGATAACAGGCTTTTCTGATGGAGTCACTGAAAAGCCCATAAGAGAAGATCATAAACGAATCAAAAGGAGCTCAATGCAAAGAGAGTACAAGATTCCAGATAAGGGACAACCTTGCCGAATTCCCCTCCCAATCCGCAAAGGTGAACAGAGACCATCATTGATTTTGATCAAGCTAAAAATGTGATTATACAATAAGGATACATAAGAAATAAAAGATGCCCCAAAACCAAATTGCTTTAAAATGTGAAACAAATACTCATGATTAACAGAGTCAAAAGCCTTTTCTTGGTCAATAAAAAAGAGATTGGTATGTTGTTGTTGAAATGCACACACATCCCACAGGTCTCGCACCAAAAAAATGTTATCGTGCATAGATCTGTGCATAACACAGTACGATTGATCCTGATGTATATCTGTGCTTAAAACAGTCTTTACACGGTTAGCAAGCGCTTTGGCAAAAATCTTGTAATCTGTGCAGAGAAGAGAAATTTGGCGCCAGTTCTGTATCAATTGCAGATCGTTTTTCTTAGGGATAAGGCAAACAACTGCACGTCGACAACTAAGGGGTAACAATCCCTCACGCAGACTGTATAAAAACACTGAGTGCAAAGCAGGACCAAGCATGTCCCAAAAAGTGTTATAAAATTCAGCTGGTAGCCCATCAAAACCAGGAGCCTTATGATCAGCGAGGTCATCTAGCGCAGTTTTAAGGTCACCGAGAGTAATGTTCTCATCCAAGACATGCCGCTGATGCTCATCTATCTGCAGTAAATTGGTCGTAATATTCTGCATTGCAGGCACATCATTAGGCTTAAAGGAAAACGCATTCTCAAAATAAGACCGAACAAAATGAACAATCTCCGTATTATCACTAAGAATATGCCCATCACTAGCCCGAAGACTAAGCATTTGCTGGCTCGCCTTGGTCATCTTCTCAAACTCAAAGAAATCTTTACAACATGTGTCTGAGGACAGAAAACCATTGACTCTCAGCCTGACTAAGGCACCGATACCATTTTCTCGAATTAATTCCTTAAGCAGAGTTTGTTTTTCAAAGAGGAGTTGACACCGTTTTTCATCACTAAGGACCTCAGCACTTTCCTGCAATTGTAGAATTTCTTGTTCCAACAGTACATAATTGTTTACTTTGAGAGCAATTGGTTTTGTATTGCTCACAGAAAACAAGGATCTGCGCTTTAGCATAGTCCCACCACTGACAGAGATTTAGGAAACGATGTTGGAAATACACAACCTTGTCCCAAAAAACCACAAAATATGATTTAAAGAAAGGATCGCTCAGAAGGGAGGTGTTAAAAGACCAATACAAGGTGCGGCATTTGAAACGAGGAAAAGAAAAGCACAGTTTTACCAAAGAATGATCAGGGAAACCAGAAGGGACAATAGCCATATACAGTCACGTGAAAAAGTAAGTACACCCCATGTAACGTTTTGACTTTTTCAACATATTTCAACATACAGCTATTTGATTCTCATTTCAACAATATTGATAGATAAAAGTGATATAATATAACAAATATCATGAAACATTTACATTTTGTAGTCCATTGTATAATTTAAATAAACATAAATGCAAATTTTGCATGTGGAAAAAGTAAGTACACCCCTACATTTATCACTACTTCAAATACATAAAATTTGAATCAGGTGCACCAGCTCAGGTGCAAATGATTAGAACATCATTAGAGAGGATCTTGGAGGAACCTGTCTTATTTAAACCTCAGACATTTAGTTTGGTTTGCTCTTTGTTGTTGAAGTGTGCGGCGTCACCATGCCTAGATCAAAAGAGCTCTCTGAGGCCTTCAGAAAGAAGTTTATAGATGCCTACGAGTCTGGGAAGGGATTTAAAAAGATCTCCAAACATTTTGAAATCAATCATTCGACTGTCCGGAAGATCATCTACAAGTGGAGAAGATTCCAAAGAACTACCAACTTGTTCAGGCCAGGCCGCCCCAGCAAGTTCAGCCCGAGAGCAGATCGCAAGATGCTGAAAGAAGTCTCGAAGAACCCCAGAATGTCATCATGGGACCTACAGGTAGCTCTTGCCACTGTTGATGTCAAAGTGCACGAGTCTACCATTAGAAAGAGGCTGCACAAATTTGATCTACATGGGAGGTGTGCCAGGAGGAAACCTTTGCCGTCCAGAAAGAACATCAGGGCAAGACTAAAGTTTGCCAATGAACACCTAGGCAAAGACCAGCACTTCTGGAACAATGTGCTCTGGACAGATGAGTCAAAGGTAGAGCTATTTGGCCACAGTAGCAGAAGACATGTTTGGCGAAAACTAAAGACAGCATTTGACCACAAGAACCTGATACCAACTGTAAAGCATGGTGGTGGAAATATTATGGTTTGGGGCAGCTTTGCTGCATCAGGGCCTGGGCAGCTCACCATCATAGAATCCACTATGAATTCTTCATTGTACCAGAGGGTGCTTGAGGATAATGTGAGGCCATCTGTCGGAAAGTTGAAGCTCAACCGAAGGTGGACCTTGCAACATGACAATGAGCCTAAACATACCAGTAAATCCACCAAGGAATGGCTGAAAAGAAAGAAATGGAGGGTTCTGGAATGGCCAAGTCAAAGCCTGGATCTAAATCCCATCGAGATGTTGTGGGGGGATTTGAAACGAGCTGTGCATGCAAGAAACCCCTCAAACATCGCATAGCTGAAAGAATTCTGCATGGAGGAGTGGGCAAAAATTTCTCCCAGTCGATGTCAGAGACTGGTAGACAGTTATAAGAAACGCCTACTTGAGGTTGTTTCTGCCAAAGCGGGCAATACCACCTATTAGAGCCAAGGGTGTACTTATATTTTCCACATGAGAAATTTGCATTTATGTTTATTTAAATTATACAATGGACTACAAAATGTAAATGTTTCATGATATTTGTTATATCATATCACCTTTATCTATCAATATTGTTGAAATGAAGATCAAATAGCTGTATGTTGAAATATGTTGAAAAAGTCAAAACTTTACATGGGGTGTACTTACTTTTTCACGTGACTGTATGTCACAAGATTGATAGCAGAGTTAGGAATATAAAATTTATCAAGACGAGCAAGTGAAAGATGATTTAGTAAAACCCGACACCAGATAAATTGCTGCAGGTTTGGGTGTTGTTGCCGCCATACATCGTTGAGGTCATGCCGCGAAATTATACTGGAAAGAGGCCTACTTGAAGCTGGATGTGGCTCTGCACTGTTCCTATCTAAAGTTGGGTTTAAAGTACAGTTAAAGTCACACCCTAAGCACAACAACGTATCAGAAGAGAGGTGTCTCAGGAAATTAAAGGACTGATTTTAAAAAGTTCCTCTATCTGTACTATCGCTTGGAGCAAAGACGTTAACAAACATAAATCGTTGCTGATTGTATTCAAACTCTACAGAGGCTGGATAGCCTGGTACAATTTCCTTAAAGATAGGGGGGGAGACAGACAAACGTGTACTGACAAAAAAAGCAATACCCGCACTCACAGAATCTGTATTACTAAAAAACCAAGTGCCAATCAGCTGTTGCTGCCAATCAGCCATGCAGTCTGCAGTGGCACGAGTTTCTTGCAATAAAAGTACATCAATCTTTTCCCTCCTGGCTAATTGCACAGTCTGGGACCTACGCAGCTGACTGTGCCCACCATTAATGTTCAAACTTGCTATGTTCATAAAAACATAGGCAGCAACACAGCCATTACAGGTTTAATTCTGTCCTTGCTGTGACAAGGTACCTCTGAAGTCTTTTCAGTGATTTATCAGAAATATGAAGGGCCGCAGATTGTTGTACAACTTCCTGAGCCCCAATAATGAAGGCGTGAGTGTCAACGAAGAAATCTCAAATTTTCACGCGCCTTTTACGGTAAATTTTTTGTAGGAAATCCATGATTTCAGCAGGAGGGACAGAGTCTCCAGAGACATGCTCCAATGAGAAGTCGGCCTCACCATCACTCAGTGAGGCAACGGAAGAACCCCCATCAGTCACAATCATTGCATTGAGAGTCCATTGCTGAAGCAACGGGCTCATCAACGCGACAATCTGAGACTTCAGCACTATCACCCTCCTGACCATGAGCTTGACAAGGCTCAGCTGCCTCAATGGAGGATTCGATCACAGACACATCATTAGTTCCTACACACTCACCACTCCCCACAGAGGGAGGGTGGCACAATCACCACAAGCTTCAGGAAGGGACACACATGGAGGCTCAACTTCACATGGAGGTTTACCCTCAGAACACCGGAGCGACTCAGGTGCTGTCTGGCCAACACATAAATTTTCAGCATTTATCACATTACCCTCAAAAGATTCTCAAGGCAGAGGAGGTTGAGGATTTTCCTCAACTGGAGGCAACTGCTGAGGAGGAAGATGTGCTCCATCGTCACCTTCACTAACCACTTGAGCGTAGGTTGGAGAACCGGCCAAGACCTTATTTTCCGGCCCGTTGAGGTCGCTAGAAGGTGGGAGGGTTATTTTCCTGGTTCTCTGTTTGTCTACAATGGGGTTTGTGTCAGCACCATCCATACTGTTTACATCATCGACAACGATCTCAGTAGAGCCTTGCTGTTCATCACCATTCAGGCTAGTGACTCTATCCGTGGACCTTTTCGGGCACGAGTCTTTTAAATGACCATATTGACCACACTCAAAACAAACTAGAGACTCTGTGGAGACAAAGACCCGATAAGTGTGACCTTCGACCTTGAAGGGCAATACCGCATTTAAAGAGGTTACACCACGCGGTGAGATCATATAAACAAAACGACGAAAGGACATGACGTGTTTTAAACGGTTATTTCCCCCTCATATAGGAACCATAGTAACTGAAGAGACGACAGAACCAAGTTTGTTTAGTTCAGTAACCAGGTCTTTGTTCTTAAGGAACGGAGGAGCGTTCGAGAGAGAAACCCGACCTGTCGGCGTGTCAAGTGGACAAACCTGAACAAACACGTCGGGAGCAAAGAATAGCCCGTGCTCGACTATTTGAGCAACCATGGGCACTGTGGAAACAAAGATTACCACACGTTTATTCATGCGGGAAGCCACTTTTACATTATCCAAACCGATTAACTCTCCGACGGCAAGGATAATGGCCTCGACGTCGATTCCCGACGGAGGTGAACAAACTAACCCATGCTTCCGGGTTAGCGCTTCAAGAGACGTGTAACGAGAGCTATCCGCCATCGTTTCCACGTTTAAACAAAGGATAAATGTATAAAGGGTTAATGAAGCCAAAAAGCTCCAATAAACAAACAAAAAATAAAAATAATTACGAAAAAAGAAACGGAAGAAAGTATTATGATTTGTAACACGAAGCGAAAAAAACCGAAGAGGGAACCGCCCTAAGAGGGAACCCTTACCGGTCTCACCACGTGTGCTCCCTCACTCTCACTCTCAAGAGGGGGGAAGGGATGATAACGTGGAAGGGGGATACACAAAAGATGGCACAAAGGTGAGAAGAGGAAAGGGGAGGGTAAAGATACAAACCATGAGCACGGAGCTACAATGCCAAAACACGAGCAGACGCCATGACACCCGCACCCAATGCACCGACAGCCGACAGGTGTAGAGAGAGACAGAGAGACAGAGAGACAAAGAGAGAGAGACAGAGAGAGAGAGAGCGATAGGAAGAAAGAGAAAGAGAAGCAAGAAAAAGCGAGAGAGAAAAAAGAGAAAGAGAGAAAAAAAAGAGAGAACACAGAAACAGAAACCTGCAAGAGATTTGGGTTAGGTAAGCTTAATGGCGATTTTTAAAAATCACAGATAAGGATGGGGGTTAACATGAGAGTGTGGTGCACTGCCAGCTTGAAGCCCTAGAGCAGCGGTCGGGAACCTATGGCTCGTGAGCCATATATGGCTCTTCCGGTGACGGCATATGGCTCCCAGACAATTTTGAGTTGAAAAAAAAAAAAAAAAAACAGTTTGGAACTGATTTTAAAATACTTGTGATATTTCTTAATAATACTGTGTCATTTTAAAGTAAACAGAAATTAGTTTTGAAGATAAATTTCACGGGTCACGGGTCACCCGTGGGTCGGGTCGGGAACCAATGGCTCGCGAGCATGTCCACGTCATTGTAAAGGTGAAGAAATCAATTTTATCAGATAGCCAACTAGTTTATCCGCTTCAACCCTTGTAACGGAAAAGATGGCGAAAAGAAAAAAAGACGATGATTACCGTGCATTCCAGGCTGCGTGGACAGAGGAATTTGCATTTGGTGAGAGAGCAGGATCTGCGGTATGTCTAATATGCAATGATAAAATTGCATCGATGAAACGGTCAAATATAAAGCGGCACTTCGATATGCACCATGCTTCATTTGCATCGAAATATCCAGCGGGGGACAGCAGGAAAAGGGCATGCGAGGAGCTACAGCGGAGAGTGCAGACGAGTCAGCAGCAACTACGTGTGTGGACCAAGCAAGGTGACGGGAATTCCGCTAGCTTTGCGGGTGCTTTGGCAATAGTAAGGAATGGAAAGCCATTCACAGATGGCGAGTATGCCAAAACATTCATGCTTGATGTGGCCAATGAACTGTTTGATGACTTCCCAAATAAAGACAAGATAATCAAACGAATAAAAGACATGCCCCTGTCAGCAAGAACTGTGCACGATCGTAGCATCATGATGGCAAATCAAGTCGAGGAAACACAAATTAAGGACATAAACGCCGGGACATACTTTTCTCTCGCGTTAGATGAGTCAACAGACGTTAGCCATCTATCTCAGTGCAGTATAATTGCCAGGTATGCTGCAGGTGACACACTGCGTGAGGAAAGCTTGGCTGTTTTGCCAATGAAAGGGACAACAAGAGGAGAGGATTTATTCACGTCTTTCATGGAGTTTGCTAACGAAAAAAAACTACCGATGGATAAACTTATTTCTGTCTGTACTGATGGTGCACCCTGTATGTTGGGGAAGAACAAAGGATTTGTAGCGCTTCTCCGTGAACATGAAAAGAGAGCCATCCTAAGTTTTCATTGCATCCTGCACCAGGAGGCGCTTTGCGCTCAGACGTGTGGCCAGGAGCTTGGTGAGGTGATGTCGCTGGTCATTCGAGTGGTCAACTTTATTGTTGCCCGAGCTTTAAATGATCGCCAGTTTAAAGCTCTGTTAGAAGAAGTTGGGAATCATTATCCCGGTCTGCTTTTACACAGCAACGTGCGTTGGTTGTCAAGGGGGAAGGTGCTCAGCCGTTTTGCAGCTTGCCTGAGTGAAATCCGGACTTTTCTTGAAATGAAAGGCGTCAAGCATCCTGAGCTAGACAACACTGACTGGCTCCTGCAGTTTCACTATCTCGTGGACATAACTGGCCATCTGAACCAGCTCAATGTGAAAATGCAAGGTATTGGAAATACAATCTCATCCCTTCAACAAGCAGTGTTTGCATTTGAAAGCAAGCTGGAAGTCTTTCTCAGGGACATTGAAACAGGTCGTCTTCTGCACTTTGAAAGACTGCAACAATTTAGAGATGCATGCTTAGCAAGTGACTCCACTCAACATCTGGATCTCCAGCAGCTAGCTGGCTTTACGTCCAATCTCCTGCAGTCATTCAAAGCACGTTTTGGAGAATTTCGTGCGCGCACTGGTCTTTTCAAGTTCATCACTCATCCACATGAGTGTGCAGTGGACAAAATCGACCTGACATGCATCCCCGGGGTCTCTATCGGAGACTTTGAGCTGGAAGTTGCTGACCTGAAGGCATCAGACATGTGGATGAGTAAGTTCAAGTCACTTAATGGAGAGTTGGAAAGTCTTGCGCAACAGCGACCAGAGCTGGCGAGGGAACACAAGTGGACAGAAATGAAAAATCTTCAACCTGAAGACCAGCTGATTCTTAAAACTTGGAACGAGCTTCCTGTGACATACCACACAATGCAGCGTGTGAGTATTGCCGTATTGACCATGTTTGGCTCTACATATGCATGTGAGCAGTCATTCTCGCATATGAGGAACATTAAGACCAACCTACGCTCACGTTTAACTGATGGAAGCCTCAACGCCTGCATGAAGCTCAACCTCACCACGTATGAACCAGACTACAAGGCCATCAGCAAAACCATGCAGCACCAGAAGTCGCATTAAAAGTAAGACATATTTAATTTATTATACGTTAAAAATACTATATGGCTCTCAATGAAATATATTTAGAAATATTTGGCTTTTATGGCTCTCCCAGTCAAAAAGGTTCCTGACCCCTGCCCTAGAGGGAAGAAATTGAACAGCCTCAGGAAGACAATTCTACAAAGCGGAGAAAAGAAGAATAAAAAGCGAAGGTGTGCAGTAAGCCTGGACTTTGAGAGTTTAAGCAGGAGGAGGTTACTGGAAGAGTTATTGCACCTTGGAGGAGCTGGGGAGGGTCGGAGGTCTGAGAGAGCAGAGGGAGAAGGACTGAGCACGAGACCGTGTGCTTTCCCAAAAGTAACACTGTGCAACTACAACTTAAACCACAAACTTCAGATGCTGCAACAACTGCAAGAAAGAATGATGTCATATGTCATGGCTGCTTATAGGAGCAAACATACATGGCAAATGTAAGATACTTAAAATAAAAACCATTGTACACCAGGTGACATACTCTTTATATTTTAGTTTGGTAAATAGAATGTCCAAGCACGTCATACGGTCATTTGGTGGAACTAAAATAAGCAGGCCAAGGGTGAAACTTCACTGTCCTGTTTCATTGATGTGGTTTAGCGGTTTTGTGAGAATTGTACCATGCTAAAAACCCTGCCTTAATGAATTATCCCTTTATTGTGAATTTAATAGAAGGAAATGTAAATTTGATGATGCAGATGTCCATGTGAAGTGCCATTATAAGTTGTAATTGTGGCTCTCACAAGGGGGTGCAAGGTTTTTTTCGCTTTTTGTTTTTGTATACAAGATCGAGGCTCGTGTAAGAGCTAACATCAATCACAAGAAACAATAACGAACGGCCACACAAAACATACAAAAAAGGGAGCAGGAGACAAGATGGGGAGAGAGAGGGAAGCACACAAGTACAACAGCAGAGAACAGGGACAACGGAAGATCCGTGGGAGGGAGAGGGCTTTGGGGAGGAGGCATGGGAAGGGGGGGAGGGGTGGGAAAGTATAAAACACATGGACACTGCTGGAACTTCCAGGAAATAAAAAAAAAGTCGGTATTTCAAAAAAAAAGTGGATTTGGGGTGAATTAACAAGGGGTAGAAGAGATCAAGGTTTTGGATGGGGGAAGATAAAAGATGGTGGTGATCAGCTGTTTTAAAGACCTGGAGGGAGGAGTGGGATTGAAGAGAGTGAGGGAGTTTGTTCCAGAGGTGGGAGTAAAGAGGAATGAAGGAGTGAAGGTGAGCAGAGAGTGTTGATTTTGGCAATTTCACCATAAGAGGGTGACTGGCAGATCTTGTGTGACCTGTAGGACTATTAGGGGGACAGAGCACAGACAGAGCTGGGGGAGCTAGGCCGGAGAGGAGTCGGTAGAAGACAGAAAGACCACCAACCTGCCTGCGGTGAGTGTATCTGGTCCTCGGAGTTAGCTTCATCGCGGGAGATTCCAATGGTTCTGAAAGCTTTGGTTTCAACAGCGTGAAGACGAGCTAGGTGTGAGGCAGGAGTTTTGGGTTTGCCCAAGATGGGATAAAGCAACTTTTTCTTAACCTCAACAACTGTCAATAATTTTACAGAAATTAAACATAAGACATTTATATCTTCTTCAAAGCTTAAGACTTTTACTTTTTTGCAATTGCAGTGATTGTTAAAATAAAATTACAAAGTCCACCTTGGATGCCATTGCATCTTGGGCAAACTTTCGCTAATAAGTGTAATATGGCAACGTCACAGGAAAGTGGGGATGAAATTGGTATCCAAGTTTCTCAATCACCATGTTAACCACCAGGAACCTAATTGCTTTGTCGTATTGCTCTCATCACAGACAAGCCAGTGGCTTCTGTATATCTACAGATTCTACTTGCCATACCACAGAAGAAGAAGACTGCCTTCCCTCCAGTCTCCCTTTGAGTTTCCCTCTGCTCTCTCGAGCTGGATTCTGGACACCGATGGGAAGGACATATTTGGAGCTTGTGAATATACAGCGTAAGATTAAAATGATGATATTTACTAATCATGTCGGGGGCGGGGTGGGTTGGAGATGGGGGTTGGAGGGGAGTGTGAGAGCTACAGGAGCTGTGAGAGCTGTTATTGTACACCGCACCTTTCCTATGCCATCTCCAGGCATTGCAAATCGTCATTGCTGGGCACCGAAGGGGGCTCGGCAGTGACGCACGCTGAAAGGGAGTACTCAGTTTTCACTCTGGTTGTTTGTTGTACACCGCACCTTTCCTATGCCATCTCCAGGCATTGCAAATCGTCATTGCTGGGCACCGAAGGGGGCTCGGCAGTGACGCACGCTGAAAGGGAGTACTCAGTTTTCACTCTGGTTGTTTGTTTGTTTGTTTGTTTTCTTTCTTGTTTGTTTGTTTTCTTTCTTGTTTGTTTGTTTGTCCGGACGATATCTCAGCCATCCTTTGAGCTAGGAAGCTGAAATTTCGGCACAGTAGTGAGCAAGTCCTTTGTCAAAAACAGTATTTTTTGTTTTTTGAATAATCAATTAATTGAAGAGTTATTTAATTATTAGCGATTAATTAAGTACTTATTTAATTAATCAAATTTCCTTTCTCTTCTGACCATTAACTCAGGCACCTTTTGAGTTAGGAAGCTGATATTTGGACATGCCAATGACCAGGTGATTTGGCTGCAAAGGCTATTTTTGATTTATTAATTAATCAATTAATCAATTCATCGATTAATTATTTAATTATTCGATTAATGACTAAAAAATTTTTTTTTTTAAAGTTACAGATTCTGATGAAATGGTGGTGGTTTATGTGTTCTCTGATCGAATTGATTAATAATTTAATTTTTTTATGATTATTATTTATTTATTTTCATTATTAATCATTTATTTATTTTCTTTCTCATTTGGCCAATATCTCAGGCACCTTTTGAGCTCGGAAGCTAATATTTGGACATGAGTGACCAAGTGATGTGGCTATCAAGGATATTTTTGATTTATTGATTAATCAATTAATCAATTAATCGATTCATTATTTAATTATTCGATTAATTACTAAAAAAAAAAAAATATCAGTCACACATTCTGATGAAATGGTGGCGGTTTATGTGTTCTGTGACCGAATTGATTAATAATTTAATTTTTTAATGATTATTATTTCTTTCTTTTCATAATTATTAATCATTTATTTATTTTCTTTCTCATTTGGCCAATATCTCAGGCACCTTTTGAGCTGGGAAGCTAATATTTGGACATGACAGTGACCAAGTGATGTGGCTATCAAGGATATTTTTGATTTATTGATTAATCATTTAATCGATTAATTATTTATTGATTAATCGATAAATTATTTATTGATTAATCGATTAATTTATTTATTGATTAATCGATTAATTATTTATTGATTAATCAATTAATTAATTATTTTTTTATTAATGACTTATTTAATCAAATTTCTAAAAGATACATCTTCGGATGAAGCACGAGTGGTTTCGTTATGCTATTAGCCAATTGATTATGAAAATATTTTGTGATAATCTTTTATTGATTTTAATTATACAATTAATCAATCAATTAGTGTGCACCTCTCCCTCCCAATGCAGCCTCAATGAGCTGCACTGCGGTATTGCCGGGTGCCGGAGGCGCCCCGGCAATGCCGCGCTGTATGATATTGAATTATTTGGCATGGGGGCGGTGTACTTTGAATGTATCTGTACTTGTTATAAATGTATATTTTGGATGGTTCCGGAGCCACAAGAGAAATTATACTAGATTTTTGCATCTATCGGTAAACGTTGAACTGTTCGTCCATCCAAGGGTGTGTATGTATCTGTGTGTATTAGTTATAGCCATGGAAGACACTAGGATGTACTAACATGAAATGGTATGAACCCAGACACCTATAATCCATGGAAATTTCTCATATTCCTGTATTTCCATGTCTGATTTGCATCCAAGAACACAGCAATTATGGTTTACCATTTTGAAATTGCCACCCCATCGTCTAAATCAGGGGTCGCCAACACGTCGATTGCGAACGACTGACAGCTCGCATTAAAACCTGAATTAAATTTTATTTTTTTTAAACAAAAGGAGAAAACGTTGCCAGACACTAAAGTTTTCATGGACTCAAGAATCGAAGATACCACCAAATTATCAAACGTTGCATGGCTGCTTGATTTGCCATTTTCCAACAAATAATTTGAATGCCCTGAACTGTGGATCGCAAGGGAAACAGAAGATAATTGCCAACATGATTAGTGCAGTGAAAACTTTTAAGTCAAAACTTAACCTTCTGATATATCATGTCCAAAAAAGGAAAAATGTAACACTTTCCTTCTATGTTCCAAACGCGAGCAGAAAGTCAGGTTGCTGTCGGAATTGTGGACATCGACAAATACGGTGATTTCCTGACCACGCTCGGAAAAGAGTTCAATGACAGATTTAATGATTTTTAGGTGATGGAGCACTGTGTGAAATTCACTTCAAATCCCTTCATGGAAGTTGATGTTAATGACATTTCTGAACAAGTTAGGATGCTGTTTGACCTTTGATTGTATTCCTTTGTAAATGGAGATTATCAGCCTTCAAAATGACATTCAGTGAAATCAAGGCAATCTGCCACAAACTTCTGGAGAGTACAATAACATCCGCAATGTAGCGATGAAAGTGGCTTCCGTATTTGGCTGTAACTGTATCTATCTTTGTGAATTCGCCTTTTCTGACATGAACTGCATCATATTTAAATTTCAAACTCATCTGACAGACAAGCATCCGAAGGACTCCATCACAGTTGCCCTCTCAGGATACACACCAGATTACGCAACACTAGTGGAGAACATGCGGTGTAAAGTTTCACACTGAAGTAAAGGTAAAGATCAATTTTCCTTCACTTTAAATATGAATTTTTGTAGTTTAACTGTAATGACTAAATTTGTATCCTTATCAGTTCATATATTTCCAATTTATGTTTTAATAGCACTTTAAATATTTCATTAATCAAAAGTAGCTCACATTGAAAAAAAGGTTGGCAAACCCCTGGTCTAAATTTAAAAGAAGATTTGAATTACAGATTTTGTGTTGGTAACAGCAGGTTAAAAGTGCACAACAAGCAGAACGGAATCAGTGTAAACGCATACAGCGCATGTGTGAAAGGCCTCATTTAGCAACCATACGTCATTTTGAAAGTCCCGTATTATTACAGTAATATTACTCGTATTACTTGCAGGTTAATGTATTACTTGCAGGTCCCGTATTACTTGCAGGTTAACTTACAAACACCCCTCCTTTGCTCTTTCCTACTTCCCTGTTCCTTAATTCCCTCACTTATAGTGTCCAAATGTTTCCCTACTGTCAGATCGTTGCATTTTCACCCTCCTTGCCTCACTCTTCCATGAGCCTCGACCTTGTAGAGAAAAAAAGACTGTCAAGAGATAACACAAACATTAAGTCCAAGCAAGGCCCATTCCCATGCTGCCAATTCCCTTGCCAAGGCGGTCCACTGTTCCACTTGGAACAAATATGTTGGCGCTAATCCCAACTGGATTACATGTTCTAAAATGTCATCTCCCATAATAACATGATACCACAGCCTGAGGAATATAAAAATAGGGAATCACATGACTTCTTAAAGCTTCAAGCTCGAGAGAAATCACCTCATCTTAAAGGGATCTTACAGGGAGGTGGAAGGGAAGGAAGGAGTGAGGTGAAGAAATGGTGGTCAACATTCTATAATGTGCTCCTTATGGTATGGTGTCCACAAGGAGCATGGAGGAACATAGAGCTGGGTTTCCTGTTTGAAATGTGAAAATTACAATAATTATTTTTTATCATTTTCAAAATCCCTTATTCCTTTCCACTGAAATGCTCCAGAACACCCGAATCTCTTCCACGGTTTAAAGGGAACGATCATGCCTGTCCTGAGAAACTTGCATCAACCATTAACAGGATTACTGCTACACACTCGTGATTCCTGCATTGTGTCAGTGATTACTCAAATCACTGGCTTGAGATCTTAGGGTCCTCATTTACAAGATCTTAGGGTCCAGGCAAAATGAGTACCAGCGGACAGCGGAGAGAGGACATTGCATCAGCAGCAGCCGCACCCCCGGAAATGATGCAACCAACACCAACAACAACAAATAAGTTCAAAATGAAAGGAAGATTGTAAGTAAATTGATTTGCAACAAATTAATTTTAAAAAATCATGCAACACCATCGCACCAGGTATGATTTATGTACCTGCCACTTGCGACGAGACAGGAAGAATTTGAGACGATTGGTGGTGATGCTGTTTCGTCTCCATGCTGCGGAATGCCCAAGCTGGAAAACATTATTGACATTTATCCAATGTGCCCCCGACTCTTGAGTAACCTATCAATCAATCAATCATTTAAATTGCCATCTAATTTGGTTTCTTTAATTGTAAGTTTTTCACTATCGGCCCTCATCAACACCTTGTGTTAGTAATGGTGAATATATTTAAAAATACTTTATATTTCAAATTCCACCACCAATGATCTTTAATCTGATGTTTCCCTATGACATAAGCCACAGTGTGCACGTAACATCGTTGTCATGTAAATTAGATTGTTTACTCTACCACTTGTATACTTATTACATAGGTTGTATTTTCACCGCTGTCTGTTTGTCTGTATGTCTGTGAGCAGGATATCTCAAAAAGGTGTGGACGGATTTGGATTAAACTTTTGACAGGTTTTGAGTTTGAAAAGGATGAAATGATTAGACTTTGGTGAAGATCCAGATATGGATCCAGATACTATAATTATTTAGTTTTCATGTGCTTCTTCATCATTGAGGGCTGGGGCCAGAAACGATATACACGGTAATATAGCATATCTCAAAAAGTTGTGGACGGATTTGGATTAAACTTTGGACAGGTTTTGGGTTTGAAAAGGATGAAATGATTAGATTTTGGTGAAGATCCAGATATGGATCCAGATACTATAATTATTTAGTTTTCATGTGCTTCTTCATCATTGAGGGCTGGGGCCAGAAACGATATACACGGTAATATAGCATATCTCAAAAAGTTGTGGACGGATTTGGATTAAACTTTGGACAGGTTTTGGGTTTGAAAAGGATGAAATGATTAGATTTTGGTGAAGATCCAGATATGGATCCAGATACTATAATTATTTAGTTTTCATGTGCTTCTTCATCATTGAGGGATGGGGCCAGAAACGATATACAGTACACGGTAATAGAGCATAAAAACCACCGTTTAGAGGCCATTTTTCCCCGCAAAGCGGGGGTTGGCCTTTTCGGGGACCGTGGTAGTTGTTGTTTTTTGGTCCCCTTTTTGAAGCAATGTTTTACGGCCGGATGCCCTTCCTGACGCCAACCCTTTTTGCCGCCTTCAACGACAAACAGGGAATTACCAGTGAACTGGTACTCAATTAGCCGACCTCGGAAGGAATGACAGGCTGAGTCAACCCCCTTGGCATTAATTCGGCGATCGACCGAGATTCGAACCCAGGATCCTAGGATCCTAAGCCGGCACCCTAGCCGCTAGCCCAACACCAGGGATGCAGTACACGGTAATAGAGCATGATATCTCAAAAAGTTGTGGACGGATTCAGACAAATATTGGTGGACAGGTTGTGTGTTTGTGACAAGAACAAGCCGAATAGATTTTGGTTCAGGTCCGGATCCAGTAGATTGAGAAAGTAGGTGGCTGGATTTGCCAGACGGTCCTTTTGAAGAGTGAGAGTGTGAGATTTGTCTGGATTGAAAGACATATTCCAAGTGTTTGACCAGCTTGTGATTTTATAAAGGTCTGAAGCCTGCCTATCTGAAGGATGATGGATGCCCTGGCAGAGTGTAGAGTCATCAGCATGGAGATAAAGAGGACCTTCCAGAGAGTCAGAGATCGTTGATGAAGACTAGGAACATGACCTTGAGATCAATTCTGTGCCAAATTAATGGTATTTCCAGTCTGTATGAGACAAGTTTAAATGTTTTACGAAGGCATAATTTCACGATAAGTAAAAATATTTTAAACAAACTTTTAGGAATTACAGGTACACCGAAATCAATTTAGTCCTTTATTGAGCCACCAATTTATGAGTCCAGGAAAAAAAGTGACTTCAGTCTGTCTTTGCTGGCAGATTGTGATGTGAAAAGACATCAAGTATGTCACCTGTGTGCCCACATGGCTATATCAATAAATACACCTACCAAGAGATATGCTCGGACCTTGATTTAGCTCTTTCCACATGCTTCTTCTTCATCGCTGACCTGAACAAACTCATAATTCTTCATCACAGTGTTTTTGATTGGCTGAGCACACCAAAGCATTGTCTGGTCACGTGGTACATTTGAGAAAGCACTCCTATGAGCTGGCTGCCACACCTTGCTTTGCTGACATTTTAATTATTTGACTTTGTGCACATGAAAAGGCTTCTTGACATTTAAAACAGCTTTACTGTTCTGTAATTTATTATCTTGTTGATCGTATATATTATTTCTTTATTTTTGTTGAATGTTTTGCATGACGAATGATTTGAGCTCGGCCTAAATAAGAATGGCACCTTGTGAAGACAAAATATATACAACTTTTGACAGCAAACATTCGAAAGACGAATTTTTCATTGATACTCAATAGTTCCATTGCAAAGTCAAAAAAATGAATTGTAACACCATATGATTATATCCTTTTCATCACATAATGTGTTTTCCACCAGCAAGCCTAATAGGATTGGTTGTTTGTACAAAATTTGAAACTGAGACACTCAGGAGGTGTGAAACCGTTTCTCACTGACATTGGAGAGGTGTTACTCGAGGAGGACGGTAGAGGATAAGGAGGAGTGGGGTGGGGGGAGGGAGGGGGATGAAGCAGGGTGATGGTTTACAAGAAATAAGAAAACACTGAACACGATGATAAAACGCCCAACACCGTTTTAAACCAAATTTGAGTCACTCTAGTACCCAATACAACTCCAAATTTCCTTCTCAATCCTTCATAGTCCTCCAGTGGGTGCGGTATTGTACTTATATTGATAATTATCAAGCTACGTATTGTCGCGTTAGATGATCGGTTAACATGGTCTGATTGAGCCGGGAGTACAAGACCCCTGTGGATGACCAAAATATGTTAAAGTAGAGCGTCCAACTAATTCAAAGATTCCCCAAGGTTCATGCAAATTAAGCCGAACACTGTGGTGAAACGTGAGCGAAAAGGAAAAAGGCGCAAAGACACTTCATGTAATTAAAATGAGGTTTATTAAGATATAATATGGGAATATAAGCATAGAAAGGACACTGAATAAATAAACGAGATGAATCAAGTGGTCGACAGACACAAGTAGGTATGAGGGGCACGCAAGCTTATGTACAAGGGGAGAAATAAAGTGAACCACCTATTGGTGAACCAACTAATGGAACCACCTACAGTGAACCACATACAGTGAACCACATACAGCGAACCACTGAAATACCAGATTCACACATGAACAAAGGGGCAGGTGAGGGCCTGAGGCAGACACAAAACTGGTGGCTTGCATGTTGTTGGTGCACAGTGCTGGCGTGGCTAATGGTGACGAGATGAACGAGGTAAAGGCAAGAGATTTGGAGGTGGCGGCCTCATATCCAGTGAGGTCCTACTAACTGGATGACAAAGCAAAAGAGAGAGGTCTATTGACTCAGGCGAGGTCCAAGTCCAACTGATTTGCGGTAGTTTTTCCACAGAGGACCCGTCTTTCTGCACGGCGGGCACTCTGGCCCGCCCTCACTACATGGTGGGCTGTCATTGGCCTCTGCTTCTGGTGAGCAGTGCCACATGCGGCAGCGTCCCACCCCTCTCCAAAGCTCCGCAGCCAACCTCGCCACCGTTTCCCACAGTTCTTGGCCAAACGGCACGTGTGTTCAGTGTTGTCCAATTAAATGCGTGAAAGGTGCTTTCCTGTGTGCCCTTTGTCTTAAATGTCATAAGTCCTCATGTAAAAATAGGAGGTTTACATGGCCCAACCATACTGATATATTCTGCTCTGTAATGGACACTCACTGCCTCCTCAGTGCACATTTTACAATTTGGAATTGGAGAAGGTGGCTACAAACCAGAAAGGGGGTGCGCCTTTAGTAATTGAAAGCAAAGCCATTGACTACATCACAAACTAAGTTTTCACTATTTGAATTCAAACACCATCTTTATGGCATCCTCTATCTATTCACACTCAGCAGAGAAACTGGAGACAAATTTCCCCCTTCCCCTGGATGCCAACTATGCTCTATCATTTAAATGGCTGAGTGTCAAGTACCATTTCTAAAGTGTTTAGTATGACTTGTCCAAGATTAGGATCGAGCCATTGGCCTCGCAGACTCAGAGCAGACGTTCATATTTATGTTGATTGTAAAAATGCATGCCGTCCCGTCAGGGCGGACAACTTAAAAGCTTAATGACAATGGGTGTAGTCACAAAGCTCAACACCTTCTATATCACGTTTGCTGTCCACAATCCATGAATTTAATCTATCAATTTACTCAATATCAACATACTAACTCCATTCTCACCATCAATTTATTCTAACCTAACAACAACATCCCTTTGTAATCAACTTGCGCATCTTGCCCATTTGCAATACTCATGCAACTTTCTTAAAACTCCCTTCCTCGCCCAAATACCATCACTACCAAGAACCCCTCCCCTTGTTTTGGTGTTTACATTTAAACTGTTCATACCTACCTCAATGTGACCTTTGAACTTTTATCAGGGGAAGGTCGGGTGTTGACAAGTACATCATGCATTACAAAATGCATTTAAAAAGACATCATTTCAATTTAAAAAGATCACTTTGGGAAAACTATTAGATATTACTTTAAAGCACAACTTGAAGTCAAATCAGAAGCATCACATAGATGTCGGTGTTGGTGCCTAAAAGAGGGAGGGAGTTTGTAGATGTATAGAGGAGGAGAGGTGGGGGTTAGAAGGGGTCAAGATTTCTGCCATATTTGTGTGCCTAATAAATAAATGGCCCTTTAACCCACCAATTTAGCATGGAGGATTTTCGAGTCAGCAGTACAGCATCCGCACTTCTGATCCTTACCTTAAACCAGTTGTGATCAAATGATTCTAGTGCAGAGGGCCTCTTCCTGGCAATGAAAAAGACATTATGAGGCTGACTTTAATGGCCTACATTGATACCTAACAAATCAGTCACACAGGGTACAATCTAGAGATGTGTAAAATAAACGTCGCATCTTACGAGGGCTCCATCACGAGTAATGACGAGATGAATTCCATTGCCTGATCGGAAAGATGATGAAAACAGCGATCAAATGTAAACTTGCCCTGCTGAACGCGGAGAAGGCTGGTGCGGTCATTTTCACCAGCGAAAGGTGATGTCCCACTGAGACTGACAACAAAAGCGAGGTGGATGCCATTTGGAATATTTTACTAAATCACCGATTCTAGTCTACATCAATCAGTGCATCAAATGCTTACCAAATGTAGGTGATTACTCCGACAGACCTAAAAACAAAAAAGAGAAAATGGAAGACAGGTTATAATCTGTTTTAGACAATGAATATGGTGTGGGTGGGCACATTGCACAGCACATTCGGAAACACGAATTGTAATCTCAAAATGCCGAGGCAAATATAAAAGCTACTTGATTATGATGTTAAGGCAACAATAGAAAAGTCTCATTTTAAAACCGATTCGAGTCGCCACTTAAGACTGTCTGCACCTGCACAGATTGGCCTAATGTGACCAGCTGTAGGAGTTTGGCCCTACCAAAGACTAATGTGACCAGCAGTAGGAGTTTGGCCCTACCAAAGACTAATGTGACCAGCAGTAGGAGTTTGGCCCTACCAAAGACTAATGTGACCAACTGTAGGAGTTTGGCCCTACCAAAGACTAATGTGACCAGCTGTAGGAGTTTGGCCCTACCAAAGAGTAATGTGACCAGCTGTAGGAATTTGGCCCTACCAAAGACTAATGTGACCAGCTGTAGGAGTTTGGCCCTACCAAAGACTAATGTGACCAACTGTAGGAGTTTGGCCCTACCAAAGACTAATGTGACCAGCTGTAGGAGTTTGGCCCTACCAAAGAGTAATGTGACCAGCTGTAGGAATTTGGCCCTACCAAAGACTAATGTGACCAGCTGTAGGAGTTTGGCCCTACCAAAGAGTAATGTGACCAGCTGTAGGAATTTGGCCCTACCAAAGACTAATGTGACCAGATGTAGGAGTTTAGCCCCACCAAAGACTAATATGACCAGATGTAGGAGTTTAACCCTACCAATGACTAATGTGACCAGCTGTAGGAGTTTGGCCCTACCAAAGACTAATGTGACCAGCTGTAGGAGTTTAACCCTACCAAAGACTAATGTGACCAGATGTAGGAGTTTGGCCCTACCAAAGACTAATGTGACCAGCTGTAGGAGTTTAACCCTACCAAAGACTAATGTAACCAGCTGTAGGAGTTTAACCCTACCAAAGACTAATGTAACCAGCTGTAGGAGTTTGGACCATTCCAAAGACTAATATGACCAGCTGTAGGAGTTTAACCCTACCAAAGACTAATGTGACCAGCTGTAGGAGTTTGGACCATTCCAAAGACTAATGTGACTAGCTGTAGGAGTTTGGCCCTCCCAAAGACTAATGTGACCAGCTGTAGGAGTTTAACCCTACCAATGACTAATGTGACCAGCTGTAGGAGTTTGGACCATTCCAAAGACTAATGTGACTAGCTGTAGGAGTTTGGCCCTACCAAAGACTAATGTGACCAGCTGTAGGAGTTTAACCCTACCAAAGACTAATGTGACCAGCTGTAAGAGTTTGGCCCTACCAAAGACTAATGTGACCAGCTGTAGGAAATCGACTCAAGAAATTGTTTTATGAAGAGTACCATCATATGTCCTTATTACTTAAAATCACAGATTTAAAAGTTTAGATTTAGAATATGAGCCACTCTTGCATGCTCAAAGTCATGCCACAAATTCTTGTTTGTGATCGGTGGTAATGATCCTGCAGTTGGTGGTAGGAAAAAAGAAAAGCATCAAAATATGAGATTGGAAATATTGGAAAACAGCAAGAGATATGAAGTCCAGGACCTACTTATCCAGACGTTCCAGCAAAGTAAAGAGAGTAAAGAAAGTCAATAACCTCATTTTATTTCTGCAAGGCTTCTTCTGCTCAATACCCGCTCCACCCCATCATGCATCTCTGCCATCAAATCAAATGGACTCCTCCGACGACCCAGGTACATTCACCGTGGCTCCGGTCGCAAGTTTGTTTATTTGCAATCAGGTCACTCCATCCCCGTCCTCTGGTCGGCTCAGCGCACTCTCACTCTTCGTCCCAGCGCACCTGGTCACAGCAACCCACACGATCGCACCTCTTGCCTACGAACCCTGGCTAAATCACCTGAATTCATCCCTGCTGTTCAAAACAACATCAAGCTCACCCTGTTCAACACCCGGTCCCTCAACAATAAATGCCTCATCCTGAACGAATACATCCTGGATAACAAACTGGACTTTCTCTGTCTCACCGAAACCTGGCAACAACCTCTGGACTACTACACACTCAACCTCACCACACCCAATGGATATTCCTACGTCAATAAACCACGCTCGGAGGGCCGAGGTGGTGGAATTGCCGTTATCCACCGTCAAGACATCAAGACCAACCTCATCTCCATCTCATCTGCTCCATCATTTGAACACCTGGCTTTAAAACTCTCTGGTCGCACGCAGTCAGTCATGGCTGTCGTCTACCGCCCTCCCAAACCACACCCATCATTCCTGTCTGACTTCTCCTACTTTCTGACCCAGCTATGTTCCCTCTCCCCCTCAATCCTCCTCCTTGGTGATTTCAATATCCACATGGACTCCACTGACTCCACAATAACCACTGACTTCACTGATTTACTCACCTGCTTTAACCTCACTCAACATGTCGACTTTCCTACCCATATCCGTGGTCACATTTTGGACCTTGTCTGCTCCACTGGATTAAATTTGCACCATCTCTATGGCTCCGACCTCACCCTCTCTGACCACTTAGCCATCACTCTGACCATCAACATCCCCGCCCCAACACCAAGGCATTATCGCACAATCAACTTCCGTAAGCTAAACGCTCTTTCACCTACCTCATTCTCATCCACCCTCTCTGAAAAAATGTCCACTTCTCCCTTCATTGACCTCCACACCCCTTCCGACCTCACTGACTACTACAACCACACTCTCTCCTCCTGCCTTGACCAGCTTGCGCCTGTAAAAACCAAAACAGTTTCTTTCACCCATTCTGCTCCCTGGTTTACCCCTGAACTCCACCTGATGAAAACTCGTGCTCGCCAACTTGAAAGACTCCGCAATAAAACGGGTCTCACAGTTCACTCCCAAGCCTACAAGGACCACATACAACACTACAAAGATGCCCTCTCCCGCGCCCGCTCTGCCTACTACTCTCAAATTATCCACTCTGGCTCCGGAAACCCAAAAGCACTCTTCTCGACAATAAACAAACTCCTCCGCCCCCTGAACACCACCACCCAGTCATTCACAGTAGACAACTGCATCTCCTTCCTCTCTTTCTTCCAACGCAAAATTGACAACATCTACAACAGCTTGACCACCGCCGCACCCGCTCCCCCTCCAACCACCTGCCCCCCCTTGTCCTGCCATCCCCTGTCTCGGTTCTCCCCAATCTCTCCTACTGACCTCTCTGAACTCCTCATAGGAATGAAAACTGCCACCTGCACTCTTGACCCCATCCCCTCCAGCTTTGTCAAAGCCTCCCTCCCTGCTCTCTCTCCACTTATCATTGCAACAATAAACTCCTCCCTGTCTACAGGCATCGTCCCACCTTCCCTCAAAATTGCTGCTGTTACCCCCATTCTAAAAAAACCTGGTCTAAACCCTGACACCCTAAACAACTTCAGACCCATCTCCAACCTACCCTTTCTGTCAAAAGTTTTGGAACGCGCTGTAGCCACTCAACTCAAACATCATCTCTCTGCCAATAACTTGTATGAAACATTCCAATCCGGATTCCGCTCCAACCACAGTACTGAAACTGCTCTCCTCAAAATCACCAACGACCTTCTCCTCTCCTCTGACGCTGGCAACCTCAACATTCTCGTCCTCCTCGACCTCAGCGCTGCCTTTGACACCATCGATCACACTATCCTCCTCACCCGACTTGAATCCACCTTTAACGTCACCGGCACTGCCCTCTCTTGGATTAAATCATACCTCTCTGACAGATGCCAGTTCATCTCCATCAATAACTGCAAATCCCCCACTGCTCCCCTCCCCCAAGGTGTCCCCCAAGGTTCAGTTCTTGGCCCCCTCCTCTTCATCCTTTACCTGTCCCCGCTCGGTCACTTAATCCGCCGTCATGGTCTCCAATTCCACTGCTTCGCCGATGACATCCAGCTTTTCATCTCCACCAAGTCCGTCTCCACCGACACCCACTCTATCCTGACAAACTGCATCACTGAAATAAAATCCTGGCTTCAAATCAACTTCCTCAAGCTTAACTGTGATAAATCTGAAATAATCATCATTGGCCCAAAAACGCTCACAAAATCCACCCATAACTTTGCCCTCAACATCGACGGTATCCCAGTATCCACCTCCCCTCACATCCGGAATCTTGGCGTCATCTTTGACCAAACCCTTTCCTTCGACAAATACACTAAACAGATCACAAAGTCAGCCTTCTTTCACCTGAAAAACATTGCCCGTCTCCGCTCATCCCTCTCCTCCACGGCTGCAGAAACCCTCATCCACGCCTTCATCACCTCCCGTCTGGACTACTGCAATAGCCTCCTCTATGGTTCACCCTCAAAAATCACCAATAAACTCCAATACATTCAGAACTCCGCTGCCCGTCTACTCACTCATTCCCGGACCCGTGACCACATCACCCCCGTCCTTTACAAGCTTCACTGGCTCCCCATCCCCCAGAGAATCCAGTACAAAATCCTCCTCTTGACATACAAAGCCCTCCATAACCTGGCCCCATCCTACCTGGCTGACCTCCTCTCCAGACACACTCCCACCCGCAACCTCCGCTCTGCCGGTACCAACCTCCTGACCCCCTCCATCCGGACCAAATTCAGATCCTGGGGGGACAGGGCCTTCTCCATCGCTGCTCCCACCCTCTGGAACTCACTACCTCACACCATCAGAGACTCCTCCTCACTCACCACATTCAAAACATCACTAAAGACCCACCTGTTCAACGCTGCATTCAACATTCAACCCACAGCATTTAACCCCTGACTATCTCTTCTCCTTCTCCCTCCTTTTGCTTTAAATATTTCCCTATTGATTCTTGTCTTGTCTTTTTGATTCTTGTCTTATATATATGCCGTATATCGCTGCTGTTTGTTTTCTTGATTCTTGTCTTTTTGCAATTGTTGTTTTCATGTATTGTTATGCATTATGTTTTCCACTCTGTCAAAGCGCCTTTGGGCTTCTGGAAAAGCGCTATACAAAATAAATGAATTATTATTATTATTATAAAACCATTTCCTTTCTGTTTATTAATTATCAAAGAATTTTGAATCATCTGACTTCCCTTGAACACGTCGACAGTGGCACGCCGGTTCATTTTCCTCCTCAGGAACCACACTACCAACAGTTCTCCTCTTCGTGGTGACTTCTGGTTCACTTGGTGATTTTTTCCATTGTCCAGGAATTTATTGGATACTATACTGCAATTGCTTGCCACTTATACATTGGCCATTTTACCATCTCTGCTACGTGAGACTTTATTCTTCACGATAACTGCCATTTCCAATTTTCGACAGAATGGGATATATGACTAATCAAAATGTGACACCTGGTATTCTGCATGGAGAGTGATATATCATAGAATAAGCCATTATTTAGGAAGGAGTATTAAGCCTGCTATCCCATCTGCAAACACTCAGTATTCACTATATACATGAACGGTTCTCGGCACCTTTCAAAAAAAGTATGCCATTTTGTGCTGGTACCATGAAAAAAGTGCAATTCCTGCCTTCTAAAATGCAACATTACTCATACTTTGAAATCGGTCTTGTTTTACCAAGATATACAGTAAATATTAAGACTGTGAGAACAGTTCTTTGGCTACAACTGCAAAGTCATTAAAACCCCTTCCCAAGTGCCCCATTTTGGGAGTGCTGCTAAAGGGCCTATCTCATTGGCCTGGAGACTAGGTGGCGACCTGGTGGCGACTCGAGTCTCCGCGACGTCTCCTGGAGACTAGCCGGGTCTCCGGGAAGTCGCAGGAAATTCAAACATGTTCGATTTTTCGGCGACGTCGCGGAGACTAATTTTGTCCGCGACTGGGGAGACGTCTCCGCGACGTCTCCGCGACCTGCTGGAGACCAAGGAGACTGATGAGACGTTGCGGCGACGTTGCGGCGATGATGCGGCGACGTCTCCGCGACGCTGCTTGACGCTGCTTGACCCACTTTAGAGACCACGTGACTGAGCGCGTGCTGGCATCATCGAGACGCCTTCACTCCTGGTCCAAGTCAGGTACAGGATCCGGTCAAGGTCTTCATCATTTGGTACTTGTTCCTGCTACTGCTGCTGCTCCTTGTAATGCCTTGGAAGAGGCCCCACCATCTTGTCTTGCCAGGGGACAGCTCCAACTCCAGAGTAGTACTGTCCTTCCACCATGCCACCCAAGGGCAGTGGGGGCCGGAAGGGCAAGAAGAAGGAGGATGAAGCAGTTGTAGCAGCTTCAGCGCAGTTTGTGGATGCTGAGGCAGCAGTTGATGCTAGATAAGATGAGGAACATGGTTCTAGCGGCGATCCGACTAGAAAACAATATGATTGGAAAGAGGGGCATCAAGAGGCAATGGCTGACTTCTGGGAGGATCATCCGGAATTTTACGATAAATCGTATGCAAGATACAAAGATAACCAATACAAGAAAGCAGCGGTTGAAACCTTCCTTGTTGATATGCAGAACATCTTCGAGGAGATCAAGAAGCCCCTACCTACATGTGAGTGTATATTTAAATTGCATTGAATTTATATTTAATTGCATTAAAATAAATACATGCAAAAATATGTAAAAAAAATGTAGCGAAAGGAGTAGTGATGAATATCATCGCCCTGGCGTAGACGTCGCCCTGGCGTCGCCTTGGTGAGAGCGCAAGCCATTTTTTGGTCTCCCGAGTCGCCCGAGTTTCCCGAGTTGCCGCGACTGATCAGTCGCGGCAGTCGCGGCGACGTCTCCGCCAATGAGATAGGCCCTTTAGTCATCAGCAAAGGAAGACATTCAGGTAGCAAGAGAAGGCCTACTATTCAAAGTGCATCTGTACATCCAGACATTATCATTACAACTAATAACATATTCCTCTTTTTGCAAGGATTAAAGCTAGTAATGTCTTATTATGCACAACAAGATGTATATTGGGAGTGATGGATGGTGGTGGAATCCCATAAGCCCTATGACATAACTTAGGGTGCTCATGACAAGTTGTGAGTGTTTCTAAGGCTAGAGTTACTCCATGAAAGGTCACCATTCCATCTGAGGAATGCACAAACGTTTCGCTTAAAGGTGCACAGATATGCAGAACATTTTTGACTTATTTGTATGAGTATCCGTTTTTTAAAAATAGAAATCGATTTCTTGTAATAAGTAATAGCTAAAAAAAATTTATATAATTTTTTTCCTTTCCTTTTTAGCGCTCTTGCACCCTGCTAAGCCCCGCCCTAAAAAAACCCAGAATTTCACTGCTACCAGATCACATGACGTATGACGTCACATCCAGAACGAAGTCCATGCCGTCTCGATTCGCTATGCTTCGGCCCGCGATCCGTTCCGTGTAATTTGTACGTACTCTACTTTTGATTTGCTTGATCTTGATCTGAGGTATGCTGAGACATGTGTGTCATGCCTCGCCTCGTTGATAAGCCCGCAAGGTCGCTCCATGGAGTGGCCTGCACATATTCAACTATGTGTGAATTATATAATTAACAACTCACGGTCTGAGGTAACTCGGCTAAAAATTATCCGATTTGCATCAAATAAAGTTTATGAATGGTTGCACAGACCCATACTTCTCACTAAAAGTGGAAACAGAATGTAAATTGGATTTAAAACAAGTGTTTGATTTGTATCAAGCAAATGCACGTGGAGCATACTTGCGAGTGAGCTGCGTTCTGGAGGTGACGTCACATGGATTACGTCATCGGCTTTGAGGTATGGGGCAGAATTTTTAGGGACGTTTCCAAGTGGTTCGGTTTTCTTTCATTTTTAATGTTTCAGAGTGAATATAACAAAAAATCAATGGCATATTTGAATTCACCATTTAAAGACTCATTTAGATGACATCAAATGCATTTTGAGTGAGATTCCGTGGCTGTGGACCTTTAATAGCCATGGAAATAGAATTTACAGTAGTGAGGGTTAATCAGCAAGGCTTTACCCATCCACCATAGTGCTGCTCATGTAAGTATACTGGTATTTAAGTCTTTTTGCAGGTCTACAAGAGCTCCACATGGTTGTTATTGTGGTTCTTGTTGGGGGTCGATTTTTGAACAGTGCACCCGTTGGCCGGACATTTGTAACGACTTCATCCACCATGGAACCCATACGGAATAATATGGCCGCCATGTTTTTCTGATGGGCTGAACACATTAGGCCTGTAGGCTTCTGCTGATTATACACTGCCTGAATTTTTATGCATCAGATTACCATTGACTTTGTTTGAGTGGAATATTACTCACGATGAGGGACCCCGAAAAATCAAATCAATACAACAACAACAACAACATGCATTTTAAATGGCCATTTTCCCTACTAGAGCGGGGGTTAGCCTTGCGGTCCCCATGACAATCTGCTCCATTTTGCCCTATTTTCTGCATCTCTCCTTGTTAACCCCCTTGCCCGCATTTCTTCTTCCACCATCTTTAGCCAAGTCTTTCTCAGTATTCCCCGACCTCTACTTCCTTCTACATTCATTTCCATCACTCTTCTCAACCAGTCACTTTCATCCTTCCTCAACACATGACCAAACCATCTCAACCTGTTCCTCTTCACAGCATCAATCACAGGCTCTATTCCCTTCATCTTTCGCAATTCATCATTTGTCTTCCTCTCTCTCAACGATACTCCGCATTTCCACCCTTTCTAACCTTCGTTGCTGCTCTACATTCATTACCCATGTCTCGCTCCCATAAATCATAACACTTCTCACACATGCAGCATACACCTTTCCCTTCAGCTTCAACGACACTCCCCTCATCATCAGCACGCCACTCAGTTCCCGAAACTTCTTCCATGCACATCTCACTCTAGCAACCGTTGCCGAGTCTGATCCACCTTCTCCATTCAGCATGTCTCCGAGGTAGCAAAATGTTTTCACACCTTCCAGCTTTACGCCGTCTCCAAGATCCAACTCAACATTTCCTCCATCTGCAACTCCCTCTGTACACACCTTACATTTGAATGTATCTGCCACACTGGTTAATGACCCTCTCAGACCACTACATTTTTGATGAACCCACTCAGCGCACATTGTACATTGAATGGAGTTCACTCCGACACCCTTCCTACACACAGCACAGGGCCACTTCCCAGTTCTTTCCACCTCACCACATGCTTTACCACTTGCCATCACCTTCGTCTTTCCGATATTCACCTTCAGACCTTTTGTCTCCATACATTCCTTCCACTTGTTCATATTTTCCTTCAGTCCATCCATACTTTCCGCAATCAACACCAGATCATCTGCATACAACAACTCCCACGGTAAACCCTACTTTACGTTCCGAGCCAGCACCATCACAGCTACAAATAGTAGTGGACTTAGGACCGACCCCTGATGCACTCCCACCTTCACCTCAAACTCACCACTGTTCCCGTCCTTCGTCCTTACAGCTGTGCGTGCTCTTTTGTACATTGCCATCACTACTCTGATCAACCATTCCTCCACTCCTAACTTCCTCAATGCCCATGTCAATACTTTACGTGGAACTAGGGCTGTCAACCGAGCCGAGACCGGGACGAAATCCCGGCGGTTTCGGCTTTCGAGACGGTCTCGGGACGGTCCCGAGATAAATTGACTGACGCAATTTCTCGGTAAAAAAATCCCGGTTAAAATTCCAACTTCTTGCAGATATTTTCCATAATAGAGGCATTTATTGAGCCTTGCTTTCATTACTCTGCTTCTGCACAAGCATCATTTTTCGCAAGTGCAGCTGAACTGACACAAACGATGATAGATAAAGTAAACTCACTGTTCCAGGATTTTCCCCTCGTCAACAAACAATGCACTGCAAACGAATCCGAATTCCGAATCCGGATCTTCACCAACATCTAATCATGTCGTCCTTGTCACACACGCTGCATCTCCACAAAATTTCGTCCGAATCCGTCCACAACTTTTTGAGATATTGTGTTCACAAACAAACGGACAAACAGACAGGAGTGAAAACATAATCTCCATCGACCTTTGGTGGCGGAGGTAACGAAATCAGGATAAAGGTCCCAATGAAAATCCGCCTCATCACGACTTTACTTAAACCGTTGAATCCTTCCGCTGTATCACTCCGCCTCGCCCCGCCTTACGCTGCGGTCACGTGTCCGTCCATGGAGACGAGTTACGGAATGTGGTTGCTATGGTCTTTTGCACATTAATATCGAGGGACTCGCTCGAGGCCCCGTGATTGGAGGGACGATGTTTATTTAGATTAAAAACACGTTTATAACGGATTATTCTACACACAATGTATTAATACAAGTACAATACATTATGTAGTTTTATGAAATGAGTTTTTGATGAACGTTTATGTTTAATTGCAACGCTAAATCTATAAATTGTAAGAATCCCTCGGGGTTTGGTTTGACGGTTTGAATGTGAAAGTATTTTGGTTATCTTATCTCCACTTTAGGCCTGATAAGTTGATTACGGTTACTTTAGTCACAGAGTCAAAATAAGGAGGGGGGGGGGGGTGATCACTACACCGCCTGCTTTATAATTTACTAGCAGAAGAACCCGGCATTGCCCGGCGGCGGAGGGGAACGGGGGGGGGGGGGGGGGGGGGAGCGAGCCCCTTGGCGATCACAACTCACAAAATGATAATGAAACTCCAACCGGGACTCGAATATGCCTGGACAGAAACATTTTCTCCCTCTCTCTGACATTCCGAGCAAGAAATTACACGACAATACAAACTGTAATGAGATAACCCGGTCCCATCGGTGGCCGATCATCTGCATGTAGGCGGTGTATTTTATTTCATCCCGGTAAATGGAAGCTAAGTCGGAATTTAAGTACTCAACATCAGAAATGAATTTTTTTCATTGTTGTTTATATATTGTAATGAAATTCCATTATTTTTGAAGCCTTATTATTTTATTTTATTTTATTTTTATTTTTTTTTATTTTTTTTATTTTTTTTACTTTGCTGGGAATCGAGCCGAACCGAGATCCCGTTATGAAAATTGAAAATTTATCGAGACGGTTCCGAGACGGGATTTTGAATCTAGCTAACAGCACTAGTGGAACCCTATCGAATGCTTTCTCCAGATCAACAAACCCAAGAAACAACTTCTTCCTCTTCTCCATGTACTTCTCCTGCAACTGCCTCACAATGAAAAGCGCGTCTGTCGTTCCTCTTCCTGGCATAAATCCAAACTGCATTTCGTCATTCTTCACTTTCTTCCTTATCCTCCTCTCCAACACCCTTTCCAATACCTTCATTCCATGCTCCAATAACTTTATCGCTTGGTACGAGCCACACTCCAGAGGGTCACCTTTCCCCTTGTATAGAGGGACGAGGGTACTCAGTTCCCAATCCACTGGAATGCGGCCTTCTTTCACCACCAGATTACAGATCTCTGTCATTCTCTTCACACCCCAACTTCCTGCTGCCTTCAACATATCTCCCACAACTCCCGTCGGCCCTCCCGCTTTTCTACCTTTCATTGCTTTTATCGCTTGCTCAACTTCCTTCTCAGTTATCTTCTCTGCCGGTCCTAAAACTGGGTTACTCTCTATGTTGCCATCCCATTCATTCTCTGTATTCAACAGCATTTCCATATATCTTTTCCATCTTCCTTTAATTCCATCTGGGTCGACAACGATTTGTCCCACTTCATCCTTCAAGCAACTCACCCCCATCACATCACACCTCTCTTTCGCTATCTGCTTTGCAATCCTGAATACTGCTTTCTGACCCTCTTCCGAATCCAAGCGTTCTCCGAACATTTTCCTACATGCCTCCTGCGCCTTTGCTACCTCTTTCTTTGCAGCCTTCCTGGCTGCCTTATAACTTTCATGCTCTGCTGTTTCTGCTCCCGTACCCTTCACCTTCTGCCACTCCTTGAACTTCTTCCTCTTCTCTTCAATCCTCTTTCCAACTTCATCATCCCACCACCATGTTTCCGAGTGCCTCGGTGGTCCTTTTGTCCATCCACATACCTCACCAACGGCTCCCAACAGACAAGCTTTCATTGACATCCAACCACTTTCAAGCTCAACCACATCATCCTCGACCCTACTCACCTTCTCTTTTAATGCCTCCCTTACTGTCACCTCTTTCAACCTCCACACCTTCATTCTCGGTTGGTACTTCACCCGCCGAGCTCTCCTCGCACCTTTCACCCTTATGTCGCAGACAACCAAGTGGTGCTGTGAAACAGCCTCCTCCCCCGGGATCACCTTTGTGTCCCGGAGGTGCCCCCTATCTCGCCTACGCACCATCAGGTAGTCAACGGTTGTCGTCGACCCACCTGACGTGTATGTAACAAGCTTATTATCCTCTTTCTGGAACTGAGTATTACAAATCAACAAATCAGCTCCATCAGCAAACTCCAAAATCCTTTCACCTTCTCCATTTCTCACACCATATCCGTAACCCCCATGAACTCCGTCAAAACCATCCATACTCCTTCCCACATGTCCATTTAGGTCTCCTCCTACCACAACAACTTCCTCATCTTTCACGTTTTCCATCAGCTTCTCTATCGCACACCAGAACTTGTCCTTCTCTTCATCGCTTCGACCAACCTGCGGAGCATATCCCGAGATGACGTTCACCAAGAGCTTTCCAATCATCATTTTCACCATCATCAACCTATCACTCACTCTATTCACACTCACCACACTGTCTACAAACTCCTCAGAAAACAGGACACCAACACCATTCACGCCCTTCAGGCACCCTTGCCACATAAACTTGTATTTCTGTCCCTGCCTACTAGGCCATGGGCTACCTAGACCCCTGGTGCACCCCCCCCCCCCCCCCCCACCCCACCAACCTACCACCCAAGGTTTTTTTTAAGCCTTGGGGTGTCCTGAACACGAAATTGAATGTTAACAGTGAAAATATAGGGACGAACTTTCCTGCGTCAAACACCATGGTGACTATCCGTTAACACCTGTTAACCTTCACACAAAACTTTTCCAATTTTTGAAAAATTTGGTAATGTTGGAAAAATTTCCAAATTTGGGAATTCTGGGAATGTTAGGGAATTCTTTACCGGACGAAATTTAGGGAATTTAATCCACAGTACAAGATTTATGGAATTTAATCAGCAAAGCCGAGCCCCCAATACAACATATGGAATTTAAGGCCGCCAACGCGATTCATGGAATTCATGTTTTCTCCAACACTCTTTACGATTATTCGCCATACAGTTTTTGTTTTCAGTTATATCTCCTGTTGTACATGTGAAAATATAGTTAAGTTCTACCCAGGCAATTCTGAAAGGACTTCGTCACAGGTTAGTTAAGTTTTTACTAATACATGTCGTGTGACATGGCTATGAAAATTCACAACAATTGTAGTTAAGTTTCAATTTCCAGTGTACCATTCAACCAAGTGAATATATACGTCTCCTGATTCTCTTACCTTGGTTTTACACATAAATACTAAATATTACACATATATTTGATTGTCTTCTGTTTCTAAATATGACTTTAAACGTGTCTTTTCAGGTCCAGTGTGAATGCACCAAATGACGCAGCCTGATCATGTCTGATCCTACTGACCCCTCCACGCCGATGGAGACTGGTCCACCTCCCCAGAAAAAAGACACGACACGATAGTGGTTCTACAAGTAATGAAGAAACACAGACACAGAAACATATACCCGAATGCATTGTCCATGTTCCAGGATTAAAGTATGGACCACTTCAGCTTCTTTCGAGCACCAGTACCGCCGAGAACAAATTGTCGAAGTTGCAGGACATCAGACAAAGACGGCTTTCCCAACCAGTGGATTCTACACACAGGATGAAAGGATCATGTGATCTAATACCCAGTACCCTGTCAGACCATCATGGTTATCACCGACAATGTTACCAACGCTTCACTATGAATCTGGATCGCCTGCAACCATCTGAACCATCTGACCCACTTGAAACAGGTACTGCCCCCAGAACAAGTCGGTCGTCCGAAGGTGATCGCGTCCTCTTCAACCCCGACTGTTTATTTTGTAAGTCTGAAGGGAGGAAGCAGATCAAATCAAGTGGATCATGGACATCAGAAGGTTTGTCAATGTTTGAATTTGACGGAGGGAAAAATGTTGTCGCGTCAGCTGAGGAGCGAAGTGATGAAAGCTTGCTACGTCGGATCAGAGGGCATGACCTGTTCGCATGCGAGGCCAAATATCACAAGTCCTGTCGGGCCAAATATGTACAGAAGCCGCAAAAGTGGAGAAGCACTGACGATGAACAGCGGAAGAGGCAAGCCGACATGGAGAAGGCACACGGAGAAGCATTCAAGGCTGTCTGTAGCATACTGGACACAGATGTCCTCGAAAAGAAACAAATTCTGAAACTAACGGATTTACGCAACATTTACATATCATCCCTGCAGGATTCGCAATACCCTAATCCAGAATACAGGAGCGAAAACCTGAAAATAAAGCTGCAGACGCATGATCAATACAAGGACAAACTATCATTCTGTAACATGGGCTGCTACAAATCATTCATAGTGTACAGCTCCACTATCGACACGGATACAGCTGTGAAGCATGCCTACGAGCTTGGATCCGCTGATCCAAGCTCGTAGCACTGACGATGAACAGCGGAAGAGGCAAGCCGACATGGAGAAGGCACACGGAGTTGTGTGAAGGTTAACAGGTGTTAACGGATAGTCACCATGGTGTTTGACGCAGGAAAGTTCGTCCCTATATTTTCACTGCTAACATTCAATTTCGTGTTCAGGACACCCCCAAGGCTTTAAAAAAACCTTGGGTGGTAGGTTGGTGGGGGGGGGGGGGGGTGCACCAGGGGTCTAGGTAGCCCATGGCCTATACCCTTCACCATTCTCACACCACTTCCCTTCCATCTCGTCTCTTGCACACAACATATGTCCACTCATCTTCTGACCAATACTTCCACCACTTCTCCTGATCTCCCTGTCATTGTCCCTACATTCCATGTCCCAAACCTCAGAAACCGATCTCCACTTCGGGCTGTACCCTGCCCATATGTAGTTGTAATTGTCATGGTTCTCTTTTTGAGGCAATGTTTTTATGGCCGGATGCCCTTCCTGACGCCAACCCTCTTAGTCGTCTCTTATGACACGCAGGGATACAGTGCACCTATTCTAATCCAGGGTACACACTGGGAAACGTTTAAAACATGGAAATTCTTGGGGGGGGGGGGAGGGCGGCGTCAGCATCACGGCTGCGGTTTAAACATATTTAAATAATATTTAAACATAACCATGAAAAACAATCTGGGAAAAGTCTCTAAGTGAGAACGTGGATTTGAGAAAGCAGGAGCAGAGGTGGAAGAAAAACGAGATATAGGGGGCGGGGCACAAGTCGAGACGAGGAGGAGAGCGAACAAGCACGTGTCCGGGAGGAGAGAAAGAATTAATACATAATTTTTTTTGTTTATTTGTTTGTTCTGTTTTCAAAACGCTGGACAAAGGGTAAGATGTTCGTGAGAGGTAGGGGGGAGAAAAGAAAATCAAAGAAACAAGCAAATTCTATGAAGGAAAGAACCCATATTCACAAAACACTGATGGGGGCGGGAGGGAGCCTGGAGAGACCAGGCCGCACGAGGCGCACGAGGCGCGAACAAAAAAACGACTAATTACACACAAATTTGCAACAACGACAAAACCAAAACCAAATAGAAACACACAATAACACATACACAACAAAATACCCAGCGGAAATTTGACAAAGAAACGAACGGGAAAACACTCAAACTTTGATGCCATGGAGAGATCGAAGCAAGCCTCGTCGCTCGAGGGACCGGAAGTACACATATATCTATCAATGTCGAATAAAAATTATTAGTAAGGTTTAATGAAGCCCATCAGCACGAATGGTACAATCCTCACTAAAAATAGTGTTATGTAATTTTTGAATGGCCCCATATTGGGGTTAAACAATCCCTGACCATGTGACGAATCAGCTCGTTCTGTTATAACCGTGGGGAGGGTGACATGGATGAGAGTGATCGAGTTAATCATTTAATAGCGCATTAAATGTGTGTTGCCCAATCATGCTGTTTATCTTTTAAGAGTGCTTTAAATGTGCGTTTCCCAATCAGCCTGTTACCAGATTTTGTCACAAGTTGTGACCACAATGCGGTCATTCTTGTTTTTTCTTTGTATACATAGTCGAAGCTCATGGAGGAGTAAACACAGAATGGAACTAGATGGAACAAAACAAAAAGAAAAAGTGGAAAGGTGGGCTGGGGGGGAGGGGGAAGGGACACCAACAGCAGGGTAGAGGGAAAAAATAGAGGCAGACTTGGGTAAATAAAGGACAGGGAGAAGAATGAGAAGAAGGAGATGACAGAGGGAGTAAACAAAATGTATACAGCTGCAAACTCTCAATCACAGAAGTGGAATAGAAAACTGGGAAAGAAGCAGAAATGAAACAAAAAAAAAAAAAAAATTACATAGATATGATATCTGCTAGCTGTTGTATTTCTCATTGATCTTGATCTTCTAGTTTACTTGACTTGTCAATGTAGATAGCCATGTGACTCTCACCACAGGTCTGCTCTGGGGGAGACAGGCTTTTGGTTGACAATTTCGGGTGCGATGAACTCTGGCGTACCAAACAGGCTGTACTGCTCCTGTTCCGGGATCCACTCTTGGGCAAAGCCAAAGTCGCAGATCTTGATGTCATCATTGTCAATAGATTTCATGAGGATGTTACCTGGCTGGGAACAAACACCGATTAGCTCATCCTGAGACACACAACTTTTCGAATTATATTTGATTTATGAGGAGACGGAAGATAAACAAGGAGGGAAATATATTCTAAAAACAATGTTATTTTGTCCTTAATTTTTACCCTGTGCACAAAGCAATAAGGCACTTTTGAAATGATGTAATCCACCCCAGATTACTTAGCACGCATGGACAGAAACCCCTAGTAACGAAGTAAATCAGGGCGGGCTGGACATATTTCATTCCTCCCAGATAAGGAGTAGAATGAAATGACGAAAAAAAAACTTTAAAGAAGCCGAAAGTACTTGTAAGCGTACCTGCGAGACCTATGGGTGTGCATCTGCATAATGAAACAGTTGGAGAACTTCCTGATCAACTCGTCCAAAAAGGTGACATATTGCAGTCAGTATTGCAAAAAGTTCCGACAATGTAGGCCCGTAAAAGGCCAAAGGTTTGTAGATGGGTGTTCCATCCAAACCTCCGTGCTTTTAAAACACCAATGGGAAGGTCATATCTGAGATTTGTCGATGCACAGGGTATAAGTTTAAAATGATGATATTTACTGTTAATCATGTTTGGGAGGATGCCTGGTGTTGGCTTAACGGTTAAGGTTGCTGCTGGATTGAGATCGCAAAGTCCTGAGTTCCAGCTCACTCCTTTCTCCCTCCCCCCCCCCCCCCCCCTCCCCCACCCACCCCTGTCATGCCCTTGAATTAACACCAGGTGGGGTTGACTCAGCCTGTCCTCCTTCTGAGGTCAGCAAAATGACTATAACAGCTTACTGGGATGAATGAGCCATTCGGGTATCCTGCGTCAGAGTGGCAACCCATCCAAGATTGTGCCCAATAGCCAGGAAAACTGCTTCGGCAGCCCTATGTATCCGATGATGCAAAAGGAGTGGTCATCATCATCATTATGCTTGGGAAGAATGGGTGGGAGTGGGAGTTGTATGGGCTGTGAGGGCCATTATAAATATATGTTTCTTTTGTTTGGTTCTAGAGCCAAAAGAGAAATTATACGAGATATTTGCATATATTGGTGAAAGGAGATGCGTCTGTTCATGTGTGTGTGTGTGTGTGTTTATGTGTGTGTGTGTGTGTGTGTGTTTCTGTGAGTACAATTTGCATTCAGGAACAAAACAATTACAGTTAACCAACCAGAAATTGCCACTCTATCGTCTAATTGCTGAAATTTGTGTGGGATTTAAATCCCAGATTTCACTCCAGCAACGGCAGCTTAAAAGTGCCCATCGAGCAGAAGTGAATCGGTGGAAACACACAAACACTCAATACATGCGCAAAAGGCCTCAGTTAGCATTTATGCATCATTTCAAAAGTCACGTGTTTGTTCACTCTGTCTATCAATCTATTTCTATGATCGAGGAACTACTTAATTTCAGTTGAATTTTATATTTTGAACACTGTAGAACACTAATCAGAACATGAGTTGGAAGATGAGCCTGCAGTTTGACAGTACTTTAACTTTGAATTTAAGAAATTGTATGGAATCTCATCCAGAGAGTGCATGCGTGTAAAGCAATTGCTCCAGTTTGTCTGCCTGTCTGCCATTCAAACAGAATTGAAAATCATTCGAAACAGGAAACTTACTGTTTTTAGGGACATCATAAAAGACAAACAACGGGCACAAATAACTAATGTAACGTGTTAAATAAGGTGGTGTAAAAGACGCTGCATAAACAGTGGTAAACTTCCGAATAAATGCTTTTTTGTTTTTTTTCTAGAGCCTTTAAAACTTTTATCTTATTTCATTGAATTATATATCTGAACACTTTGTATGGTTGCCATCGTACCTGTTATTCAAAGATCACAAACCAAGCAAATATAAATCACGCTCGGAAAGGCAAAGCAAGAGTTTAAAAGGTCCCTTGGCCTTTTTTCTCAAGACTGCTGAGGGTAAGGTGTTCTTTCGTCAGTAGTTATAGCTATGATCATTTCTTTTCCAATTATCCTTCCAATAGCATGCCCACATGGTTTCAGCTGTTAGTACAAATCGACGACAAAATTTCGACATCACACGTAGCTAGGGCAGACAGATCCCTCCCTCCTTTACAGTCATTAGAGAGCCAGCTGGGTTTTTTTTTACTGTCATTCCATCTTATCGATAATTATGTAGAAAGTGAAATTTTTCAGAAGCTGAGAATCCGAGATCTTAATTCGGTTCAGGGATACCAGTCGAGTGTCCTGACAATTAGGGACATGGTGGTGGGTGGGGTCCGACGTGGTGGTGGGTGGTCGAGCGGGGGGAACTGTGGACGGGGGGGCGGCCTCGTCGCGGAGGAAGGGCCAACCGTGGTGGTCGGTCGACGTCCATGTGCGCCGGTTTGAGGCGGTCCACAGAAATCCGGTCCGGCCGGCCGCCGAAGTCGACGATGAAAGACTTGTCGCCCCGTCGCAGGACCCGGAAGGGCCCGTCGTACGGCGGCCGGAGTGGCCCCCGGTGCGCGTCATGACGCACAAAGACGTACTCCGCTGTGCGAAGCGCCGGGGGGACGTAGGACTGGGGGCCACCGTGGCGGGACGTCAGCACGGGGGCAAATCGTCGGGCGGCCTCCTGGAGGTCCGAGCGCTGGCGAGCGGCGGACCAGGGACTGGTAGCGTCGGGCACGAATTCGCCCGGGACGCGGAGCGGCTGGCCGTAGACGAGCTCGGCGGCGGATGCCTGGAGGTCTTCCTTGGGGGCCGTGCGAAGGCCCAAAAGGACCCACGGCAGCCGGTCGGCCCAACCGTCGTCCTGAAGGCCGGCCATGAGTGCGGCCTTCATGGAGCGGTGAAACCGCTCACACAACCCGTTGGCTTGGGGGTGGTAGGCCGTGGTGCGGTGCAGCGTGACCCCCAACGAACGGGCGACCGCGCCCCAAAGCTCAGATGTGAACTGTGGGCCGCGGTCGGACGAGATGTCCGCTGGTGCGCCGAAGCGCGCGACCCAGGTGGCGATGAACGCCTGCGCCACGTCCGCGGTGGTGGTGGAGGCGAGGGGCACGGCCTCCGGCCACCTGGTGGTCCTGTCCACCATGGCGAGCAGGTGGGTGAACCCCCGCGAGGGGGGCAGGGGACCCCCCAGGTCCACGTGGACGTGGTCGAAACGCCGTTCAGGCACGGCGAAAGGTGCCAGCGGGGCCTGGGTGTGGCGGTGGACCTTGACCCGCTGGCAGGCCGTGCAGGCGTTGGCCCAGTCGCGGATGTTTCGTCGAAGGCCGTGCCAGACGAAACGCGCTGACACCAGCTTCTGAGAAGCTTTCCGGCCCGGGTGAGAAAGGCCGTGGATGGAGGTGAAGATGCGGCGCTGCCAGGAAACGGGCACGATGGGGCAAGGCTGGCCCTGGGAGACGTCGCAGAGCAGGACGGTGCCCGCGAAGTGAATGTCGGCCAGGCGGAGGCCCGTGTCCGCCGCACGGAGTGCCTGCACTGAGGCGTCGGTGGTCTGGTCGGCCGCCATGAGCGCGAAGTCCACGCCGAGGTGGACCGTGTTCGCGCTGGCCCGAGAAAGACAGTCGGCCACGGCGTTGTCTTTGCCGGCGACGTGCCGGATGCCCGTGGTGAACTCCGACACGGCGGAGAGGTGGCGCTGCTGGCGGGCCAACCACGGCTCCGTGACCTTAGCCATTGCGTAGACCAACGGCTTGTGGTCGACGAAAGCCGTGAACGGGCGGCCCTCCAGGAGGTGTCGGAAATGGCGAACGGCCAGGAATAGCCTGAGCAGCTCGCGGTCGAACGTGCTGTAGTTTAACTCGTTCGGCCGGAGTTGCCGGCTGAAAAAAGCGAGTGGCTGCCAAACCCCGTCCACCCATTGCTCATGGACGGCGCCCACCGCGTAGTTGGAGGCGTCCGTAGTGAGGGCGATGGGCGCGTTGAGCACCGGGTGAGCCAGCAGCGTTGCGTCGGCGAGGGCCCGTTTGGCGCTGGCGAAGGCCGCGTCCATGGCCGCGGACCAAACAATGTCATGCTTGGCCGGCTTGCCCCGGAGGGCCTCGTAAAGGGGCCGCATGAGCTGAGCAGCGCGGGGCACGAATCGGTGATAAAAATTCACCATGCCGAGGAACTCTTGGAGGGCCTTGATGGAACGGGGACGCGGGAACGTGGTGATGGCCTCGACCTTGGTCGGCAGCGGCACGGCCCCGGGCTTGGTGATGCGGTGGCCCAAAAAGTCAACGGTCGTCGCGCCGAAGTGGCATTTGACCGGGTTGACAATTAAGCCGTGCTCGCTGAGGCGACCGAACAGTGTTCGGAGGTGGAGGAGGTGCTCGGCGCGGGACGTGCTGGCAACGAGGATATCGTCCAGATAGGCGAAAAGAAACGGCAGGTCGCGCAGCACGCCATCCATCAAGCGCTGGAACGCCTGGGCCGCGTTCTTGAGGCCAAACGGCATCCGCAAAAATTCGAACAGGCCGAACGGCGTGATGACGGCCGTCTTCGGGACGTCGGCCGCCCGGACAGGTACCTGGTGGTAGCCCCGTATCAGGTCAATTTTCGAAAAGATGACCCGTCCCGCCAAACGGGCGGAAAAGTCCTGAATATGCGGGATCGGGTACCTGTCGGGGGTGGTAGCGTCGTTGAGACGGCGGTAGTCGCCACACGGGCGCCATCCACCCCCCGGCTTTGGCACGATGTGCAGTGGCGAGGCCCACGCGCTATCGGAGCGCAGCACGATGCCGAGGTGCTCCAACGCGTCGAACTCGGCCTTCGCCACGGCGAGCTTGGCCGGGTCGAGGCGGCGGGCCCTGGCGTAGACCGGCGGGCCCGTAGTGGGTATGTGGTGCTCGATCCCGTGCCGCACCGCGACGGCCGAAAACGTCGGCCGCGTGAGGGCCGGGAATTCCGCGAGCAGGCGAGCGAACTCGTTCGCTGCCGGGAGGGCGCACGCCAGTTCGGTCGGCGCGGAGCTGCTCATCGTGCACGCCAGGGAGCTGAAGGTCTCGGCGTTGACAAGGCGACGACGTTTGACGTCGACCAGCAGCCCGTGCGCGCAGAGGAAGTCGGCGCCCAGCAAAGCAATGGGGACGCAGGCGGTCACAAAAGTCCATTGAAAACGCTGGCTGCCGAAGCAGAGGGTGACGACGCGTGGGCCGAAAGTGCGTATGGCCGAGCCATTAGCAGCGACCAAAGAGGGGCCACAAACGGCGTCCCGCCTGTCCTGCTCGGAGGCGGGTATGACGCTCAGTTGGGCGCCGGTGTCACACAGGAAACGCCGCCCAGACGCTTTGTCCCGAATAAACAGCAAGTTGCCCGAGTGGCCGGCGCTCATGGCTGGGAATGAACGCCGGCCCGGCCGTTTCCCGACCTGCCGAAAGTGCACGGGGGCCGGCACATCCGAGCCTTGTGTCCGAACCTGGCGTGGTAATAACACCACGCCCGGTCAGGTGGAGGCCCCGGCCGTCGTGTCGGAAGCGGGCGGTGCGGCGTGGCGGCCGCCAGTTGCACCGGCAGTTCGGCCTCCAACCGCGCAGGGCGCTCGGGCGTCGTGGGCGTCGCCTCAGACGGCGGCGGGCTCCAGGTAACCGCGCCGATGTGCTGGCCCGCCGAGGAGATCTTATCGGCTTCCCTGGCGAGGGCGCGGGAATCCGTGATCAACGTGCCAGCCAGGGCGAGGCATACTGGGTGAGGCAGCTGGCGAAGGAACAGCTCGCGGAACAGAAAATCCGGAGAGTGCACACCGAGCAACGAGAGCATATAGTCCATGTGCTCGGACGGGCGCGTGTCGCCGAGCTCGGGCAGAGCGAGCAGGCGCCGTGCGCGTGCTGCCGGTGAGAGGGCGAAAGCGTCGAGGAGGAGTGTCTTCAGCGCGTCGTATTTGTCAGCAGCCGGCGGGTGCTCGAGGAGGCTCAAGGCGCGGGCCGCGGTGGCGGAACCGAGCGCCGCCACAACATGGTGGAAGCGGGTGTCGTCCGCGGTGATGCCTCGCAGGGCGAACTGAGAGTCCGCCTGAGCGAACCAAACAGCCGCGTGAGCCTCCCAGAAGGTAGGCAGTTTAAGAGTCACTGCCGTGTCCATGTTCGGTAGGTCACCAGTGAAGGAGCTGCGCTCCAACGCGAGTCGAAAGAATTGACGCGACCAAAGACGGAATTCGTCCGAGTTGCTTTATTGAAACAAAACAGCTCAGGTATTCTGACAAGCCCGTTTATCGGGCAGCAATATATATACACATTTATGTCGGGAAGTTTGCCCGGCAAAAGCTATACCGGGCATGCCCGGGTGTCAAGGGCGAGCCTTGGAAAGGCGAGTCTGGACCTGCCCGGGCGTGTTTGGCTGCGGCCTGGCAAGTCGAGGCTGGGCGTGCCCGGGCGCTCTGGACGAGCACTGGAAAAGCGAGAGCGGGCATGCCCGGACGCTCTGGGCGAGCCCTGGAAAGGCGATAGCGCGCATGCCCGGACGCTCTGGGCGAGTCCTGGAAAGGCGATAGCGGGCATGCCCGGACGCTCTGGGCGAGCCCTGAAAAGGCGATAGCGGGCATGCCCGGACGCTCTGGGTGAGCCCTGGAAAGGCGAGAGCGGGCATGCCCCGGAAAGACGAGACCGGGCGTGCCCGGGAGGTTCGGGCGTGCCCGGGAGAGGCGCGTCTGGCCGTGTTCTGGCCGGTGCAAGGCGATTGTGTGCATCCAGCGGTAACCGCTACACCATCCTATTTTGATGTACCAGTAACACTTTTGTACGCTGCCTCATTCCACGTAATGACTTTCTGTCAGCCAATGGTTTGGTAGTTCCTACCCAAGGTCAATCACTGCCCCAGTGTCAGAAAACTAGAGTCGGCAGGTGTGATTTTGGGGTATAAAACTGTGAATGAGCCAAAAATAACAGAGCGTTCGTTAAGCATGAAAAGCATGAAAACTCAAAGAATCACAACATGAGAGTGATTGCTATCTTTTAAACACACAAGGTGGGGTCACTCATTTAATTCTGACACCTGTTATCACTTCCCTTACTCTCACCTTTATGTCCAAGTGCATGATGTTATTGTTATGCAGGAAATTGAGTCCTTCAAGTAACTGCTGCACATAGCCCTGCACCTGAAGATAGATGGATTATAAAATGGGCCATTTATGTTCAAATACTTTCTTCCTGAAGCAATAACCTCAGCATTATATTGCATGTTCGTGTACTATGTCACCATAATGCTCCTCACCGTGATGTTATTTGCACAGGATGTTTTTGCAAGCCTTAGATATTCCCCGTAAGACATTGACCCATAATGCAGATTTTCCACATGTAAGTTTCAGAGGTTCTTGGCAACATACTTTACATTGTGAAATAAGTATACAAGTTATACATTTTATAACCATTTGTTGTTCCACCCTCATCATCTCACTTGCTGCAATCTCCATTTTAGCACATTCGTTAAAGCAGGCCACATATGATTATGGGATACTAGTGAGCAATACTACAAATACAAAATTCCCTCAAAGATGATTAATTCTGCCATTTATAAACAAACATTATTCCACCTTTTATAAACAAAAGTGTGTCACGTTTAAACTGTCATAAATTAACAAAACAAGAATAAAATATGAGTCGCAACAACACTGAGGGTTTAGTTAAAAGTCCAGAAGGTTGCTTTTCCCATGCATTTTTGCTGATATGCTCTATGAGGAAGCCAGAGCCAAAACCTCTGCAATAACTTGTGTTGAACGAGCTCCTATTTTAAGGTTGGGGGTTGGCAGGATAGCTTAGAGGTGTGCGCCCTCATCTTTGAGCGGTTAGGCCTTGGTTTGAATCCCGCCCCGCTATGAACTGTTATCCTGGTGTTCGCATGAAGGGCGAGGCATCAATGTGGCTGCCCTCCATCAAGGACGTTAAGCCAGAGGACCTATTGGTCAGCATCGGTGGATGTTAAAATCCCTCGGTGTCTATCAAGTAGGCAAGTTATTGTTGGCAATGTGAACGAATTACGAATTCCTGTCGAAACTGTTGGTATGCAAGACATTGTTGTTGGACTTCCTGGAATTCTTTAATGCCAGGTTAAACTGCTTGCTACCTCAAAGTGTGGTTGCTGTGTGGCCTGCAACTCCAACATTTAACAAATTTTTACTTCCAGGTATTCACGTGTCATGTGTGAATGGTTGTGAAAGGTAATCCGTTGTTATTATTACAAGCAAATACCCACCCTACGGGCTGAATATTTCCTTTCAATATCTTCAAGATCTGAATGGCTCTGCCCCCACTAAATCAACCATTTCCTGCAACTTTTTGAAATGACATTTTCTTGAATTAGGCCTTCTTATCAGATTTTTTTTTTTTTTCCATTCACGACCCGGCGACCCAACCCAAAAGGAAGACCAGAACGGTGCTCGGTAAAATGAATACCTCCGCCAGGCTGAACAGTTTATGTTTTGTATCCCACTGATAGGTCAGATCTGCATCTGGACCTGAACCAAAATCTCATCAGCTTGTTCTGGTCACCTACACAACTCATTCACCAGGTTTTGTCACAATTCATCCACACCTTTTTGAGATATTGTGCTACATATCGTTTTTGACCACATCTGTCAATGATGAAAAATCACTTTAAAACTTATAGTATCCGGATTCGGATCCGGATCTTCACTAAAATCTATTAATTTCATCTTTGTCAAACACCAAACACGTCCACCAATTTTGATCCGATTTCGTCCATAACTTTTTGAGATATCCTGGTCACAGACAGACAGACAAACACACAGGGGTGAAAACATAACCTGCGTCCACCATGTAAAAATTCCAAGATGGGCAAAAATAATAATAATTTCAACACTTGATTATGTAATCTAACAAAACTTGCACATACACAACTTCAGGATACCCCCGTTAATCGCTGAATGCTTCAGTTTCCGAGGTCAAATCCTCTCGGAGTGCATGATGCATACATACATACATATATACTGTACATACCTACATACATACATACTGCACATACCATACATACATACATACATACGTACATACATACTGTACATACCATACATACATACATACATACATACATGCATACATACATACTGTACATACATACATAAATACATACATACATACATACATACATATATACTGTACATACCTACATACATACATACTGCACATACCATACATACATACATACATACGTACATACATACTGTACATACCATACATACATACATACATACATACATACATACATACATACATACTGTACATACATACATAAATACATACATACATACATACATATATACTGTACATACCTACATACATACATACTGCACATACCATACATACATACATACATACATACATACGTACATACATACTGTACATACCATACATACACACATACATACATACATACTGTACATACCGTACATACATACATACATACATACATACATATATACTGTACATACCTACATACATACATACTGTACATACCGTACATACATACATACATACATACTGTACATACCGTACATACATACATACACACATACATACTGTACATACCGTACATACATACATACATACATACATACTGTACATACCGTACATACATACATACATACATATATGCATACATACTGTACATACCATACATACATACAAACATACATACATACTGTACATACCGTACATACATACATACACACATACATACATACATACACACATACATACATGCATACATACACACATACATACATACATACATACACACATACATACATGCATACATACACACATACATACATGCATACATACACACATACATACATACATACATACATACATACATACACATTTTCCGTCCATTATTTCCTCCATCTTATATAGATTTTATATATAAATTCTTATATAATGAAATGGATTACATAGTACTGTTGGAATGACAGTAGCACAATGATAAGGTTGTAAATACCAAAATTACCTCAAGTTCTCGAATGCAGTGTTTCTTTACTAGCCTGTCGAACATCTCTTCTGTGAAACATCTGATGCGAGTTAAGATGACGCTGCTTATGGTGCACATTGTATGCCAGTGCTAGTTTGGCCGGTTCTCTCTTTCTACTGAAACAAATAATGTGGGTGAAGGACCATAACGGTTCGAGGAAAGGTATGAAGACAGCACCAGAGGAAGGATACAGCTCGGTGATGAGGATAAGTCGGCTCTTGGTCTCAAATGCATCATGGAGCTTGATAATGTGTTTGTAATCGAGTTGTGAGAGGATTTGCAGTTCTCTTCGAGCCTCGGCCTTGTGCTTTGCACCACACGACACAAACTTGGCAGCAAACTGTGCCCCCGTTGCCCTCTCCACCACCCGCTTTACAACGGAAAATGCGCCCCTGTGCAGGAATGAAGAACGCAAGTGATCAACAACGTGAGGGTGAAGTTTTGAACTGTACAATTGCAACCGAGCCATTATCCAACAAATCACACCGGTTTAAGTACTGTACTCAAAAACAAAACTGTTTGGAAAAGTGACCTGACATACAGGTCCAACTACAAATGGTTGAAAAGGAAAGGAAACTTTAAAGGAAGACGAAGCTTGCTTCTACATTTACACAGGAACAGTCAGAGGAACTTCCAATAGCTGAGAGTATCTACATCTTGGAAGTCAGCAAGGACTTTTAGAAGAGATCCCAGTTGGAGTAGAGGAAGTGAGGAAACATCTAGAAAAAAAATTAAGGGATATTAATGCTCCAGGGCCCTGATAATATGCACCCAAGAGTATTGAGGGAGGTGGCATAGCAGATAAGAGTGGTGTTAGCGGATATCATTAATAGCTTATTGGAGTCAGGACAGGTACCGGAGGATTGGAGAGGAGCAAATGAAACACCGTTATTTTAAAAATAATCTAGAATTGGGAAACTTTCGACCTGTCAGATTGACTGCAGTTGTGGTAAATGTGTTGAAGTCATTATAGTGGGGCGGCTTAGCCCAAATATTCAAAAGAATTGTGCATTTTGTGATACAAGCACCAAATTTGGCACAAATGTACATTAATATGTTGCGAACATTTTCAGATATTGGGCCACTTGAAATTCCGTAATTTTTTTTTTCAAATTTTTTCAAATTTCGTAATTTCAAATTTTTCGGGTGACACCGTCACAATTTCGGTCTTCGAGGCCGGCCGATAGGCAAAGTGTGACCGGAAGGGACGAGGTTCTCCTGACCACGTGGCCCTCGATCTGGGAAGCGAGAGGCGTTCCATTAGTGGACGCGCCCCTCACGCCCGACTTTTGGGCGGCCCCGGCAGGCCGTTTGTTTTGACGTTCCGTGACAGGCCCCGCACCCCCACCTCCGGGCCGACCGGAAGCTTGTGCTGAGTACATCATACCTGAACAACTCAGTGAGGCAGAACACAGCAGTGCACACCAGGGTGACCCCTTCAGTGCATAAACCAATTAACCTGTCCACTGCAGGGCATATAGAAATGAAGTTATTTTCTGCATATAATAATAATATAAGTTCAGTTCTATATAACAATTTCTGTTATCACCACTACCACTACAACTACCACTACTACAAGCTTTGTCTGGAATTTTGTGGACTAACAGACAAACAGACATACAGACAAGCTGGGATCAAAACATTACCTCCTTCCACCATTGAGTGTAGAGGTAAACATCATGGAAATTATATCATGCCCTAGATTTAATTCATGCTTACCCGTGTATTTGCTTCACTGGTTCACAAGGTCTTTTGCATACATGTAATTCAGACTCTCGTCTTCATTGCTGACCACACAATGTTCGCAACATATTAATGTACATTTGTGCCAAATTTGGTGCTTGTATCACAAAATGCACAATTCTTTTGAATATTTGGGCTAAGCCGCCCCACTATATCGGCCGGCCTCGAAGACCGAAATTGTGACGGTGTCACCCGAAAAATTTGAAATTACGAAATTTGAAAAAATTTGAAAAAAAAAATTGCAGAATTTCAAGTGGCCCAATATCTGAAAATGTTCGCAACATATTAATGTACATTTGTGCCAAATTTGGTGCTTGTATCACAAAATGCACAACAGGTTTGCTATGCTGCTACACTATTAGTTAAGGAACCGATAGGGAACCATTTAAATTATTTCTAACTAATTAAAAGCAGTCGGCACAGATTTACGAAAGGAAAGTCCTCAAACAAATTTACTGGAGTTCTATGAGGCAGTTTCAAACTGATTGGGTGATGGAAGTGCAGTGGATGTAGTATATCTCGACTTTGAGAAGGCAAATGAGAAGGGACTACATAGAAAGTTGTGAGCAAAGTGAGGTCTTGTGGAGTGGCTGGTAGAGAAGCTAAATGAATGGAAAACTGGATTATGATAGTAAGCAAAGAGTCGTTGTGAACAGGAGGATATCTGGTTGGGAGGATGTAAGTAGTGGGGTATCTCAGGGAATAGTGCAAGGACTATTATTATTCATTACTAGCAAATACCACCTGTCGTTTCGCAGATGGGAATATAAAGAGAGGGGTGTGTGAGGGAGATGGGGAGAGAGGGGGAGGAGAATAAGAGAGGAGGGGAGAGGAAGGAGGGGGGATAGAGAGGAGGGGGGATAGAAAGGAGGGGGGATAGAGAGGAGGGGGGATAGAGAGGAGGGGGTAGAGAGAGGATGGGGGGAAAGAGAGAGAGGATGGAGGAACGTATAATAAAGTATAATAATAAAGTATAATAATAAAGTATAACAATAAAGCATAATATTCGTCTTATATGTAAAATAAATCAAACCTGCCGATCTCTTCCTTCACATCGAAAAAGTCCAAAAGGCGCCGCATTCTCCTGAGCAATTCCTCATCGGTGACTTCCTCCCTTTCTGCCAGTAAAATCAAAATGAGCACAATCTCTGCTTTTTAATTGATTAAAGGGGTACCTTTAATCAAACTCACAGTTTGTGTGGAAAAAAAGCTATTAAAGTCCTTTCACCTGCCATGTGTACCTGTATGCAGGCTCAAGTCCGCTTTGCAGGAACATTCTCCAGCGATGTTCCGTGCGGTGCAGGTGTACACACCACAGTCGGACTCTGTCACGTTCAGCAGCACCAGGGAACACTCGCTGTCTTCGTAAACGAAGCTCAGGTGGTTGCTCTCGGCGAGTAACTCGTCATCCTGGTAGGAAGGGGAATTTTTTAAATCATTGCCTCACTCAGTTAACTAGAACGAAGGTGCAATTTGTGCCTGACCAACATGGATCTTCCAACAAGCTTTACAATGGTGGAGAAAGGAACACAACGGGAAACCAGGCAGTTCCTATTCGGAGAGTTATCAGTACCATGGGAGGAGAAAATGGAGGAGATGCATGAGAGTAAAAGCGGAAGGTACAGCAAGCTAGGATGTAGAGTGTAGGGAGAAGGGTTGTCACATTCTGTATATTGTCAGCCATTTGATATGCGGGGTGCAGAGGATATGTTGGTAACTAGTAGGTCATGTCTTCCTGGCACGACTTCGAAGAAGTGGGAAAGCAAGAGGAAAGATGTGTGAGAAAAGTGGTTCAGGTAGCGCTGAAAGACTCAATCTGGATTTGGAGGAAGTTTATGGAGGCAGATCAAGTGGTGTAGGTTGTGAGGCTAGTTGTTTGGTGGTTCCCATTGCCCCAGCATTTATTTCAGGTGTAGTGTATTTGACAGTGAAAGACGTATAAATATGTATATGTGGTGTTATTACCCAGCGCTCACAAATAAAATAGCAGGGTTAGGCATTCGGTTGCATCCGTACGTGTGGTGTAAGTGTCTGCATTTTTAAAAATCATTTTCTCGGCAACCGTTGGTCCGATTGACATGAAATTTTACCATACGCCAGTATAATTTTTTTTGTCATAATTATGACATCATAGGTCACGTGGCACATACGCCATTTTGGAAAAACGTTACGCCTCCATATCTCCGAAACCGCCCAAACGAAAAACCGCCCAACCGAAACCGAAAAAATTGAAACAAGGCTCATTGTCAAGTACTCCTCATGGGGAATAAGATATGTTAATGATTATGTAATTGGTGCCCTTGTTATGACATCATAATTCGACAAGTATAACGCTTTATCCAATTAGCATTCATTTCTTTTTATCTGCAACTGTTGGTCTGATATACACTAAATTTTCACCATAGGAGCACCTCCTCCGATATAATTTTTTAATGATAATTAAGACATAATATGTCACGTGGTACAGGTGCCATCTTGTAAAAACCGAAAAACGTTGCACCTCTATATCTCCAAAACTGCTTCATGGAAAAACTTGAAACGTGGCTCATTGTAAAGAACTCCGCATGGGGAATAAGTGTTGTTAATGATGACATTGAGAATAGAAATTTGTTATGTCATCACACACGTGGTCTGGCAGACATATTGGATGAAGGAAAAAAAAAACCTTCAAAAACAGAAGAGTTAGCTTGCACCAAGTTGACTGCGCAGGGTAAGTAGTCCATGAATACCATCTAGTTTTTCTCTGTGTTGTGCCCTGAGTGGCTGTGGGTGGTGGTATATATGTATGTATGCACAGGCAATTGCAACATGTAGGTGCATGTTTGTCTCTGCTGGCCTACCTCGGTGGACTGTATCAAAGTTGAAGGGCTGAAACGGGATGATACTGGAGAATTTGACTGAAGGCTGAATCAGCTAAGCATGCATGTCATCCAGGTATGTTTTGTTTTGAATGTGTGTGTGTGGGTGTGTTTGTATGTGTGTGTTTGTTACACTAGGAAAAGTGAAAAGTACCCGTCGCGTTGCTGACAGCTTTAATTAAGAGACAGCATGGTGTACTTCATAAACATTCTGCTCTATTCACGTTATCATTTCCCGAGGTCATCTTCCATCTGCTTAGAAGTAAGCAAAAACCATGGTAATCAACCATCCTTTATGCTTATATATGCTATGAGAAAAAATCACTTCCGCTTTGCTACGAAGCTCAGCGTTGGATAATTGGGTTTGAATCTCCGCTTAAAATGAGTGAAATGAAGCATTTTGATGTTTTTTGTTATTATTCACTCAAATTTCAGCATCACCGTAATGCATATTGTTAAGTTGTTTCAACTTTCTTTATATCATTTATATAACTTTGTTGTGCGCTCAAAGTTTCACTCGTCCGAGATTTTCACAATATGAAGCTCTGTGTCAAATGTGGCGATTCTCGCTGCCCTAGTTGTTCAGTTATTCTGCCGACAAACAAACAAGCACACAAACAAGCACATCGCAATACTCGGCCACTCGGCCTACGGTCAGGGCACGAATAATAAACCAGTCTTGAGCTGAGTCATACGAATAATAAAAAAACACCGCACTGGACTACCTTGATTGAGTTAGTTAGATGAATAAATGAATTTTTCTTCAATTGGAGAACACCACACCACTAAAGAGGCGTAGCTGCAATGTATGTAAGATGCTGGAGAATAAAAATATTTGTAAATAAACAAGATAAATGATATGGATTTCTTTATTAAAGATAGTTTTTCAAACAACTGCATCCTCGCTGCAATGTCTGCATCTTATTTAACTCCAAACACCATAAAATAAGCCATTCCTCCTTACCCTCCTCCTTGGAATGCAGAATTTCATCCTCGGATTATCTTACAAACAAGAAAAGATTTAGCAATATATTACTACTGTACAGAACCGTACAATGTACTTCAAGAAAAAAAGGTGAATGATGGTTGTTATCATGTAAATAAATAAAACATTAACAGGTACAGTATCAATTGCCGGTGTGTGCCCCGGTTTAGAATAGGTACACCGTATCCCTGCGTGTCTTAAGAGACGACTAATGGGTTGGCGTCAGGAAGGGCATCCGGCCATGAAAACATTGCCTCAAAAAGGGAACCATGATGATTGTCATGGGGCCCGCAAGCCTAACCCCTGCTCTAGCAGGGAAAATGGCCTTAAAAAGGGAATTTTTTCTTTTATAGATACAGTATCACTCATCGAGCTAAGTAGATAAGGTGTCCATATTACCCCCTCTTTAGTAATCCAGAGTCCTACTGTCAGTATGGACAACAAGCATGCCAAAAAAGGAATCAAGATGGAAAATGTAATATTCACTGTATTAAAGTGAAAATAACTATTCAAGTAAACTTTGGGTTCAGCCATCTCACTCATGCAAGCATTTACTTGGAGCTTACTTTAAACCACAGAACATCTGGTAGTGGTCTTCCCTCAACAACCACCGTGAAGTGAGCCGTCTGTCCACACACTGCTTCCACGTCTTCCATGATGTCTTCAAAATGTGGTGGTTCTGAGGGAAGCCACACAAGAGGATGGAAGATGGCATCGGAGCTAGGTGATGCCCAGGTTACACAGTCTGAGTTTACTGGAATTTTAACAGCAATGTATTACCTCACCAGAAAGGTGGGCGGAAGTTATCTTTTCACCCCTGTTTGTCTGTATGTCTGTATGTTTGTGAGCGGGATATCTCAAAACGTTATGGACAGATTTGGATGAAACTTGGTGAACAGTTTGGGTGTATGACAAGGACTAATTGATTAGATTTGAGTGAAGATCCGGATCCGGATACAAGAAGTTCTTACATGATCCTTCACAATTGAGAGATGGGGCCAGAAACGATATATGTATATTTATATATACATACATACAACATGCATTTTAAGGCCATTTTCCCTGCTAGAGCGGGGGTTAGCCTTGCAGTCCCCATGACAATCTTCTCCATTTTGCCCTATTTTCTGCATCTCTCCTTGTTAACCACTGGTAATTCCCTGTTTGTCGTTAAAGGCGGCAAAAAGGGTTGGCGTCAGGAAGGGCATCCGGCCGTAAAACATTGCTTCAAATAGGGGACCGAAAAACAACAACAACCACGGTTCCCGAAAAGGGCCAACCCCCGCTTTGCGGGGGAAAATGGCCTCTGAAGGTGGTTATTTTATATCTCCTTGTTAACCCCCTTGCCCGCATTTCTTCTTCCACCATCTTTAGCCAAGTCTTTCTCGGTCTTCCCCGTCCTCTACTTCCTTCTACATTCATTTCCATCTCAACCAGTCACTTTCATCCTTCCTCAACACATGACCAAACCATCTCAACCTGTACCTCTTCACAGCATCCATCACAGGCTCTATTCCCATCATCTTTCGCAATTCATCATTTGTCTTCCTCTCTCTCAACGATACTCCACACATCCACCAAACCATTATATATATACTAGCAGAAGTACCCGGCATTGCCGGGTGGGGGAGGGGAGTGGGAGGGGAAAGGGGAGGGGTGGGGGAGGGGAAAGGGGAGGGGAGGGGAACGGGGGGTGAGCGAGCCCCTTGGCAAAGCGAGCGATTTTTTTTTTCATAGCATCATAGCATCATAGCGTCATAGCGTTCATAGCGTTTCATAGCGTTCATATCGTTCATATCGTTCATAGCGTCATAGCGTTCATAGCGTCATAGCGATTTTTTTTTCCATAACGTCATAGCATCATATCGTTCATAGCGTTCATAGCGTTTCATAGCGTCATAGCGTTCATAGCGTCATAGCGATTTTTTTTTTCATAGCATCATAGCGTCATAGCGTTCATATCGTTCATAGCGTCATAGCGTTCATATCGTTCATATCGTTCATAGCGTCATAGCGTTCATAGCGTCATAGCGATTTTTTTTTTCATAGCATCATAGCATCATAGCGTCATAGCGTTCATAGCGTTTCATAGCGTCATAGCGATTTTTTTTTTCATAGCATCATAGCGTCATAGCGTTCATAGCGTTCATAGCGTTCATAGCGTTTCATAGCGTCATAGCGATTTTTTTTTTTCATAGCGTCATAGCGTCATAGCGTTCATAGCGTCATAGCGTTCATAGCGTTCATAGCGTCATAGCGTTCATAGCGTCATAGCGATTTTTTTTTTCATAGCGTCATAGCGTTCATAGCGTCATAGCGTTCATAGCGTCATATCGTTCATAGCGTTTCATAGCGTCATAGCGATTTTTTTTTTCATAGCGTCATAGCGTCATAGCGTTCATAGTGTCATAGCGTTCATAGTGTCATAGCGTTCATAGCGTCATATCGTTCATAGCGTCATCGCGTTCATAGCGTCATAGCGTCATCACGTGATCGCTCTGAGCGAGCTCTGAGCGTCATAGCGATTTTTTTTTTCATAGCGTCATAGCGTTCATAGCGTTCATAGCGTCATATCGTTCATAGCGTCATAGCGTTCATAGCGTCATAGCGTCATCACGTGATCGCTCTGAGCGAATCAACGCCCACCTGCTCTGATTCCGTTGATTCCATGCGCTGAAATGCGCTGAGGTAAATATGAATAAAAAATATGGATCGTCAAATATTTTGAGTTCGGCCATGTTCGTCCCAGGCTCAATGGCCATGTCTATGCCAAATATCAAGCACGTAAGCCGTTTAGGAGTCTATCGGTAACATTACACACACACACACACACACACACACACACACACACACACACACACACACACACACACACACACAAACTGTGTTTTATATATATAGATATAGATATATATATATATATATATATACATATATATATATATATAGATATATATATATATCACAATATCTCAAAAAGTCTTAGACGTATGATGATGAAACTTGGTGGATGAGTTGGATGAGTTGGGTAGGTGACAAGAACAAGCCGATTAGATTTTGATTCAGGTCCAGATGCAGACCCAGCCTATCAGTGGATAGAAAAGGTAAACTGTTTGGCCTGATGGAGGTATGCGCTCTACCGAGAGTGTTGTCCTAGTTGTAAAGTGATCTAAGGCTCGTGGAAGAACCTCTTTAAAACAAAGACATTAGGAGACATCAATGGTCTCAAAGTTTTACATGAATTTAAACAAAGTTAGTAGACGATGGATAAATAAACACAAGATATGGGATTTGAAAAGAAACAGGGATCCCAGCTTCATGAGGTAAGTGCTCAAATGTAAATGCTAAACAGACCATCCCATTGCCACGTGTATCGGAGGCCATGTAAGCCTCTGTTATGTTCACCACATGGTCGGGCAACATTAAATTTGACTGTGGTACTGAATGTTCTCAGCACTGATACAAAATACTATACAATCAAATCAGGTATATGGCACACATTAAACCAACAATACATTACAATATTATTGGAAACAACAGTTTCCATCTCACTAATACATTTGATTCTCACAAGGTTGTTCTGAAAAGCACTTCTTTGATCAGCCGGTGGGTCTTTGTAAACATTGTTAATAAAGAATGTGATTGCCACAAAATAAACTTATAGAGCATGGATTTTAATATTTACACATCGTTGCCGAGAATAACTACGTATTATAACAAATTTACAATGTTCAGCATCAGGTAATGTGGCAGCGGAGGATTCACCAAGCACTGTACGTACAAGGCATTCAGAAACCACTTTTAGACCAAGTCACAAGCCTCAGTTACAAAATATAGTCACAAAGCATAGTCCCAAATCACAACCACGGAAGGTGCCCGTTATAATGCGGTTTTGTTAAACAGGGGTCGACGACCTTTCTTGCGCATCATGGAACGATACAACTCGCATGCCCGCCATCTTGCTGTGTGACACGTACTCGACCATCGTAACTTTTTATCTGGTTTATCAGTGCCATCCATTGAAACCATGAGTGGTAAGCGACCAACCATTGATAATAGTGCTTCAGTGAGCGAGAAAAAAAGGAAATCTATTTCGTTGGTTGTTAAATTAGAAGTATCAGAGCAATATGAAAAAGGTGAACATGCTTAGGACAAAGGACGCACTCTTTGTCTTTCTGAATCCATATTAAGGACAATCCGTGCAAATGCCGATAAAATCAAAGCAAGTTGCAAAAGTGTTATCCCTTTAAGTGCTTATGAAAATAAGTCTGCACGAACAACCCCAATAGAAGACATGGAAAGGCTGGTGAGTACCTGGATTGAACACCTGAAACAACAAAACATTGTCTCTATCTCTCTATCACACACAACCCTCACATTTTACATTATTTCTTATGGGAAAATAGTTTTCGCAAAACGCGATTTCACTTGACACGGTACTTTTCAGGGACGCATTTACCGTGTTAAGCAAGGAATTACTGCATTAAATATGTAGCAAACCACAACCACAAAAGGATGAGTTAGAGACTAGAGATTATATCTTGAGTAAGTTGAATATTAGTGGGGCATATGTGTGATAAAATTGTGGCTTTTGTGGTAAAAGCATCAAAATTGATATGGCTCAAGTTTAATATGTACTAAATGATTTCATCAGATATAGTGCAAAGCTAAATATTTCCCCTGATGCCCATAAATGGGGAAAAATCCAAGATGGCCACCGCACAATTTGTGAAAATCCATTAAGTCGCATATCTTCGGCAATTTATGACATAAAAACATTAATGAAGTGTCCTTTTCTGTTTTCAGACACAAGGAATCCAATGCCACCATCATTATTCTAAAAACATGCACAGCTATTAATTTTATGAATCAAGTATTTTTTATTTCTTTTTTTTGCAGATGGCTGAGCAGATGGAGCCTGCATCATGTCAACAAAGAAGAGGTGCAAGCTTCTTCACAGTGAGAGTCTGCAGTCATATACGTATATAAGAGACACCATATACTATTGATTGGATCCTGTGTGACTTGTGTCAAGAACATTCTTCCGCTCCACTTCTGTGTCCAGCAAATTCTAAATGGAAAGATGTTGCAGCTGGCTATGACAATTCTGGTGACAATTTGACAAATTCCCGTGAACTTGGCAAGCAGCCAGTGCCAGTAGACATACCAGCTTGATGAAGGAGATGGCATTGCGACCACTCTGTCCAGAAATCGTGTTCAATGTCATACATCCTGTCACCTGAAGTGTTCTATCAGTCGACTGGCAAGAGTACTAGGAACTGCTGCATCTACAAGTGAGGCAGAAGATCGCCCATATATCTGTTGACAGGCGACACATAGAGATGTCATAAGTCCTCATGAATGTCACAAATGTTTATTTTGGTACAAATTTGGAAGAGAATCTCGACCTCTTCAATATGTTATGACGCCGAAACTTACTCAGTGCATCAAACAATGTGCACTGAAACTACAAGATCAGAAATTGACAGCACAACTTAGCTCTGGTGTCCTCGTGGCACAGGATGCCAAATATCATTCTCAGTGCCTAGTAAAGCTGTACAATGTCAGCAGCCGGAAGAATAAGTATGTGAAGAAAACGAATACAGTTGGAGGTGAACGTAAAAGAGTTACACTGAAGCCTGGGCATGCGAGCAAGCAGGCCTGTCACGACCTGAGTCGTACACAAATTTGACTCCTGTGATAGGGAGGAACGAGTAAGCTCTCATCCCTTCCATTGGTAATGGTACTCTCACGGGTGATGCCCATCATGTAAAGACTGCCCTCGAAGATGAGAGGAAGTGGCAAAAAACAACAAAGCTGCTCATAAGCAAGGAGAACCAGAGCATCACTCATTCAATCTCCTGGGCTGCATTCCATGCAAATTCACAGCAATCAGGCAACTTTGACGTTACCATCACATGACTTCTGTCATTGGCCCCTGATGATTCCAAATCTGTGGCTATGATTCGTCATTCAATGGATGTTATCCAGCATGCTGTCAGGTTTCTGAAACCTGGACAGGTTGGATTGGATACCAGTGGATCAAAAAAGCTGTATTTTTATTGGGAACAGCCAATTTTAGTAGACAATTATCCTCATGAAGATTTATATGCATTTTATTTATTAATTTTTTTAGAATAAGTGATGGTGCCATTACATTCCTTGTGTCTCAAAACAGAAAAGGACATTTCATTCATGTTTTTATGTCATGAATTGCCGAAGATAAGCAACTTCACAGATTTCCGCAATTTGTGAGGTGGCCATCTTGGAATTTTCCCATTTATGGGTGTCAGGGCAAACATTTAGCTTGGCACTATATCGGAAATCATTTAGTGGATATTAAACATGATCTATACCAATTTTGGTGCTTTTACTACAAAAGCCACAATTCTTCTCAATTTCCTCACATATCTGCCACTATATATGATCATGGAAGTTACAAAACCTTTGTTTCTCTTTATCTCAATGTGACTTGATTATTTACGTTGTTACATTGTGTAGAATAATAATATTACAATAATATGAATTATAATAATAACTACCAGCAAGGGACAAGCCAACTTCACAGCTGCTCTGGCCATGGCAGTTCTGCACTCTGCATGTGTACACCCCAGTGTGGTTCCGTGTCACACGTGCCACCTCGAGTGTCACACGATCTCCCTCACCATCTCCATCATCCATGTGCAGGTTATATCCATCATTGTGCAACACAACAGGGTGGTTGTCTCTGTCGTGCACATATAGAGGAGAAGGGGAGGAAGGGGGCAAACATTTAGCAAAAAGAAAAGAGGTGAGGAGAGGGAAAGAACGCAGGGAGAGGGGTTGGAATCACTGAGATCGGTATCAGTCACAATATTCAATCAGTAAGCAAGGTAAACAAAGAAAGCATAAGAAAACTAGAACAATGCGACTGTGTTGCCAATATGCCTCCGCATAGTTCCACAATGGGTAGATGCCCTCGTTCACTGTCCTAAAAATAAACAAGCTTGAATTTAAATCCCTTGAGCTGTTTTCAAGTATCACATTTTCACCAGCCATGACAGGTTTCACATCGATCGGTGAAGCAGTTTCAGAGAAGGGATTTTTTTTTAAATACTGGCTTTCAAGCCAATATAGCTGCCATACCACATGACATATGCACTAAAAATGTACACTCTGCATATGTATGGGGAAGGGATCACGTTTGTGAAGTTTCGTGTTGATTGGATAAAGTTCGTTTTTCTATCCAAGATGGCGGCCAAACCACGTGACATACGACATCATCATTTTCAAATTATATGCAACAATGGTGTTAGATGATATTTGTAAAATTTCGCATCGATAGGGGTGAGCGGTTTCAGAGATATAATAATTTCATATTTTCCTTCAATCTAATATGGCTGCCACACCATGTGACCAATGATGTTTTTGTGATCATCTTTTAATCGCCATGCGATTACAATTATCGTAAAAACATTCTGCATGTGTGTCACTCCTACCCTGAAAGTTTCGTTTCAATCGGACATATGGTTGCTGAGAAAAACGAGGTTTAGCCCGTACGGACGGCCGGACAGACAACCTGAAAACATAATGCCTCTGGCGACTTCGTCGGCGGAGGCATAATTATGCAGGAAGTGCAATAGTGTCATATGAAAACATACAACCTAGAACGCATACTTCCACCAGGTTGAACAGGTTATGTTTTGGATCCCACTGATAGGCCGGATCAGGATCCAGACATTAACCAAAATCTAATCAGCTTGTTCTTGTCACCGATCCAACTCATCCACCAAGTTTTGTCATAATCTGTCCACAACTTGTTGAAATATCATGCCACATCGTTTTTGGTCCAATCCCTCAATGGTGGAGAATCACTGAATTGAATGGTGGAGTCCGTCCGTCCGTCAGTCTGTAAACACTTGAAACTTCTTCTCCGAAACCGATGATGGGATTGCGACCAAATTTGGCACAAATGATATTTGTTGTGTTGTGACTAAAGTTTGTTCACAACATTAAAACAAAATCGGGGTCTAAAGGGGTTTACCGGGGTCAAAGTGGGTCCAGGTTTGACCCCCCAAAATAGGTATTTGCTTTCTTCTCAGAAACTACACACACGATTTCGAAGAAACTTCACCACAACCTTAATCACACATGATGTACCAATGTTTGTTCAATGCATTAGAAAAATTGGGGTCTTAGGAAGTATATGGGGTTGGGGTAAGGAGGGGCAACCATTGAATTGAATAGCAACCATTGAATTGGCATTAGAAAAATTGGGGTCTAAGGAGGTATATGGGGTTTGGGTAGGGAGGGGGGTGGGGAAGGGAAGACCCCCAAAATAGGTATTTTTCTTTGTTTGTTTAAAGTCTTATGATTATGTTAGTATCATTCTACATGCTGCCCTGTCCTCTAGCAACCATTGAAATTGGTTGAAAATACCCTTGGTCGGTGCAGTATACTGTATATTCTACCAGGTGAGCGCCAGGAGTATTGCCCCTACGATTATTTTCATTATATCTCATATATACTGATAGTGCAGGACTGAAGCTGCACTCAATGCAGATGACGCACAGATTAACGTGTCCATCAAGAGAGCCTCGTGGGTGTTCCTAGAATGGCAACGTCTGCAAATAACTGTCTATGGAAGGCACACACAGCTCCTGCTGCAAACAGGCAATGATTGAATCGGACATATGCAATGTATTGTGAGAGGTAACAGGAATTCTACAGTGGCATAAATCACTTAAACCTTCAACATAGCACAAGTCATACTTATTTACACTCGGCCAATGTGCTGGGGGCTTCACATGATGTGCTCCCGGAGCAAGTCAAGTCATCGGCAGTGCGGAACCCCCTCATCAGTGTGACCAATCATTCAAATTCCTGTATCGACGCAGGTCTATTTTACAGATAGTGACAGTAATTTCACAATTCTTTCTTGTGAACCCCACGACGATATGTTCTTTCAGTCCCATCAAGTGTTTTGTTTATTGTCATGGATTGATATGTCAGTTACAGCACACAACATTCAGACTTATGATTAAGGGTGATGATCTAATTTTGGCAGCAGGTACAACCATTTCATTAACACTACTGGAAGCACCCACTCCCTACTAGCCCAGGAGCATTAGCCAAAAATGAAGGGGAAGCCTAGAAGAAATTAGTAGAAAGCTGATTTTTTTGCACAGAGCTCCAGAATGTCATGTGGATACCCACAGTACAAAGTCCCACGAATCCCACCTTGTGGCATTTTCAAAATTCAAGGTGGGGTGTGGAAAACGATGCACTTGCTACAAGTCTGGTCTGGAGTGTACCCTCTTGTGTACTGTTTGTAATGGCCATAATTGCAAAAACTCTCGGGACATTGATTTAGAGGGTGATAACAGTGTTTAAGTCAGGAATAAGAAAAGTGACATTCAGTTAACACGGTACTGTCCAAAACACTAGAATCAGGTTGGGATGACTGGGATCAAAGAGTTGGTCTGCTTTTGTGTCGTATTGTAATTAAATGTCAAATCCCCATGTGTTGTTTACCTCTTGCAGGCCTTGTGGTCACAATGTGAAACATTTTGCATTAAATAAAATAATAGCAAATTAAACTTATCATGATTTTGATGTTTTTTTGCATTACAGCAGCGGCAATTTTGTCAGCCATCTTGGATTATATCTACATATCATTATCTGAGGTCACTGAAATATATTCTATTAAAATCCTCGTGTGCTAAAACATATATTTAGCCACGAAAAGTACACTTTTATGAGGTTCTAGGCAGAAGTTATCCATATTTATGTATTTTCCATCCAACCGGCGGCCATCTTGAATTTTGAAAATGCCACAAGGTGGGACTCGTGGGACTTTATATTGTGGGCATCCACATGGTATTCTGAAGCTCTGTGCAAAAAATCAGCTTTCTACTAATTTCTTCTAGGTCCTAACCTAATGCTCCTGGGCTATACGGGTGCCGCCAGGGGTCATGTTATTACCTTATGATTATTATTCTGCTGACATATCCCTTTATTTGGGTAGTGCATACGCAACAGACCGCTGCCTCGATCGCTCCAGAAAATAAAAAATTAATCGGTTACGCATATGAAGCAAAAGCATGCATACTTCTTTTGTACATATACAATACATCATGCTTGTATAGATCAAGTAATTTCAATTTCACCCCCCTCTCACCCTCCTTCCCCCACCAAAGCAAGAAAATGCCAAGATGGGTGGAATGTTTTCTATTTATTTTTAAAAACTTGATGGAATCAAATGAAACTTGCACACACACAACTTCATTGTCCCCTCATCAATCCCTGGACGTTTCAGCTTCTTAGGTCAAATCCTCTTGGAGGGGTAGATGAAATGTACAACATACATACGTCATACATACAACATACTGTACTTTCCCTCCATTGTATATAGAGTAGCAGATAACCCGGTTCCACAGAGCTGTTGAAAAGGAATTAGCTTCCATTGTTTCCAATAGAGTGGAATATTTAAGGAGTTTGACAGGAATGTCCCTTGATAGGCAGGAACCAGTGGAAATACCGCATAATGTAAAATGTGTCTTCAAGTCTTCAACCCCTTTCTCCTTCAAGTCCTCAATCCCTCACCGGGATTGAGATATTACACAAGTTTTTGCATTACAATAATCACATAATATTACACATAATATTATTAAAAATTGCATAACATAGATATAACACAAGCACATTCTTACAACAGACAAATATGAGTATACAGATATTTAGATAAACAGACACACATAGACATATAGATTGATCGATAGATAGATAGACACACATATAGAGAGATAGATAGATAGACAGACATTTACTGACAGATAGAGACAGACACAGATAGATAGGTAGACACAGACAGACACACAGAGATAGATAAGATAGATAGACATACACACAGATAGATAGACAGACACACAAATAGAGAGACAGACAGACAGACAGACACATACAGATAGAAACACACACACACACACACACACACACACATACACTGCTAACATGCACATGAAAAGAAAGTGGAAGCATTAGTAAGGAGTCTGAGTTTCCGTTTGTCAGATAATTCGTTCGTTCCCAATAGAATGAAGTTTTCTCAGTGAATAAATGGACAAAAAGGAAATGATTCGTTGCACGGAATTGAAGGAATAATTTATTGTTATATTATTTATTTACTTATTGTTGGTGTGCAAACCAGCCACACGGATATTATACACCACCCGTTAAACTTCGTGCTTCTACTCACACAAGGAATTGTCAGAGTGTTCTTTTGCACACCTCACGTGCACGGAAAGAAGGTAGAGGCACGAGTATGGAATCCTAGGTTCGGTTTGTAAGGGAATTAGTGTGAAATTGTATTCCAAATCGTTTTTTTATTTATATTTTTGCGATTATTTTGCTTTGACAGCACAATAGTTACAAACTGTTAAGACAACTAAAGGTTTCTCAGTGAAGTGAATCTATGGAGAGGTAATTCCATCGATTTACTTTCATTGACAGAATTGACTGTCATTGACAATCATACATTGACAGAATTGACTGAATTGCTTGTGGTTATGATTTATTTTCCCTTCCGATAGGTGTGCAAACCAACGACTCTGAGCGTGCACAACAAAAATGTGCACAACAAAAAGCGTGCACAACAAAAAAACACCACGTGCACAACAAAAATAAATAGAACTCGAAATTGAATGAATATCGATATTTGTAAGCCTCTGTGTGCACTGTCTGGACCCAAGACCTCTTAAATGAGGTATCATTCAGCATTGTACGTGCTGTGGTTACGACTTTTACCCCGATCAGACACGGTCAGAAAACTTGCATTACAGTCACGTGAAAAAGTAAGTACAGTAGTACATACACCCCATGTAAAGTTTTGACTTTTTCAACATATTTAAACATACAGCTATTTGATCTTCATTTCAACAATATTGATAGATAAAGGTGATATAATATAACAAATATCATGAAACATTTACATTTTGTAGTCCATTGTATAATTTAAATAAACATAAATGCAAATTTTGCATGTGGAAAAAGTAAGTACACCCTTGGCTCTAATGGGGGTATTGCCCCCTTTGGCAGAAACAACCTCAAGTCGGCGTTTCTTATAACTGTCTACCAGTCTCTGACATCGACTGGGAGAAATTTTTGCCCACTCCTCCATGCAGAATTCTTTCAGCTGTGCGATGTTGGAGGGGTTTCTTGCATGCACAGCTCGTTTCAAATCCCCCCACAACGTCTCGATGGGATTTAGATCCGGGCATTGACTTGGCCATTCCAGAACCCTCCATTTCTTTCTTTTCAGCCATTCCTTGGTGGATTTACTGGTATGTTTAGGGTCATTGTCATGTTGCAAGGTCCACCTTCGGTTGAGCTGCAACTTTCCGACAGATGGCCTCACATTATCCTCAAGCACACTCTGGTACAATGAAGAATTCATAGTGGATTCTATGATGGAGAGCTGCCCAGGCCCTGATGCAGCAAAGCTGCCCCAAACCATAATATTTCCACCACCATGCTTTACAGTTGGTATCAGGTTCTTGTGGTCAAATGCTGTCTTTGGTTTTCGCCAAACATGTCTTCTGGTACTGTGGCCAAATACCTCTACCTTTGACTCATCTGTCCAGAGCACATTATTCCAGAAGAGCTGGTCTTTGCCTTGGTGTTCATTGGCAAACTTTAGTCTTGCCCTGATGTTCTTTCTGGACAGCAAAGGTTTCCTCCTGGCACACCTCCCATGTCGATCAAATTTGTGCAGCCTCTTTCTAATGGTAGACTCGTGCACTTTGCCATCAACAGTGGCAGGAGCTACCTGTAGGTCACGTGATGACATTCTGGGGGTTCTTAGAGACTTCTTTCAGCATCTTGCGGTCTGCTCTCGGGCTGCACTTGCTGAGGCGGCCTGGCCAAACCAAGTTGGCAGTTGTTTGGAATCTCCTCCACTGGTAGATGATCTTCCGGACAGTCGAATGTTTGATTTCAAATTGATTGGAGATCTTTTCAAATCCCTTCCCAGACTCGTAGGTATCTATAACCTTCTTTCTGAAGGCCTCAGAGAGCTCTTTTGATCTAGGCATGGTGACGCCGCACACTTCAACAACAAAGAGCAAACCAAACTAAATGTCTGAGGTTTAAATAAGACAGGTTCCTCCAAGATCCTCTCCAACGATGTTCTAATCATTTGCACCTGAGCTGGTGCACCTGATTCAAATTTTATGTATTTGAAGTAGTGATAAATGTAGGGGTGTACTTACTTTTTCCACATGCGAAATTTGCATTTATGTTTATTTAAATTCTACAATGGACTACAAAATGTAAATGTTTCATGATATTTGTTATATTATATCACCTTTATCTTTCAATATTGTTGAAATGAAGATCAAGTAGCTGTATGTTGAAATATGTTGAAAAAGTCAAAACTTTACATGGGGTGTACTTACTTTTTCACGTGACTGTATATACCACATGACCAAAAGTATGTGGACACCCAAACATCGAACATCTCATTCCAAAATCATGGGCATTAATATGGAGTTGGTCCCCTCTTTGCTGCTATAACAGCCTCCACTCTTCTGGGAAGGCTTTCCACGAGATATTGAAACATTGCTGCGGGGATTTGCTTCTATTCAGCTACAAGAGCATTGGTGGGGTCGGGCACTGATGTTGGGCGATTCGGCCTGGTTCGCAGTCGGCATTCCAATTCATCCCAAAGGTGTTCAGTGGGGTTGAGGTCAGGGCTCTGTGCAGGCCAGTCAAGTTCTTTCACACCGATCTCGACAAACCATTTATATATGGATCTCGTTTTGTGCATGGAGGCATTAGTCATGCTGAAACAGGAAAGGGCCTTTCCCAAACTGTTGCCACAAAGTTGGAAGCACACAATCGTCTAGAATGTCATTGTATGCTGTAGAGTTAAGATTTCCCTTCACTGGAACTAAGGGGCCTAGCCCGAACCATGAAAAACAGCCCCAGAACATTATTCCTCCTCTACCAAACTTTACAGTTGGTACTATGCATTCGGGCAGGTAGCGTTCTCCTGGCATCCGCCAAACCCAGATTCGTCCGTCAGACTGCCAGATAGTGAAGTGTAATTCAACACTCCAGGGAACGCATTTCCACTGCTCCAGAGTCCAATGGTGGCGAGCTATACACCACTCCAGCCGACGTTTGGCATTGTGCATGGTGATCTTAGGCTTGTGTGCGGCTGCTCGGCCATGGAAACCCATTTCATGAAGCTCCCAACGAACTTGTTGTGTTGACGTTGCTTCCAGAGGCAGTTTGGAACTTGGGAGTGAGTGTTGCAACCGACAGACAATTTTTACGTGCTACGCGCTTCAGCACTTGTTGATCCCGTTCTTTGAGCTTGTGTGGCCTACCACTTTGCGGCTGAGCTGTTGTTGCTCCTAGAAGTTTCCATTTCACAATAGCAGCACTTATAGTTGACCGGGTCAGCTCTAGCAGGGCAGAAATTTGATGAACTGACTTGTTGGAAAGGTGGCATCCTATGACTGTGCCACGTTGAAAGTCACTGAGCTCTTCAGTATGGCCCATTGGCCCATTCTACTGCCAATGTTTGTCTATGGAGATTGCATGGCTGTGTGCTTGATTATATGTGGCTGAAACAGCCGAATCCACTAATTAGAAGGGGTGTCCACATACTTTTGGTCATGTAGTGTATATATATATGGAGGTGAGAGGTGAGAGGCGGTTTAGTTTATTCTTGATATTTCCTCTGTAACCTTTAAATTGATCTCAAATCCTAAAATACTCTTTAAAAATGGATTATCTGTACTCGAAAATATGGAAAAAGTGGTATTACACTTAGATATACAATCAGTAGAAGCTGAGATATTGTCCGTTTTGTACCTATTGGTGGCCATTTTTAAGTTTGCAGCTACCGGCCACCAGGGGGGTGCGCCAACTTGTAGCCATTGGTTTTTGAAAATCCCGTGCCCGGCCCAAACATCGTGCCAAATTTCAAAAAGGTGTCACAAAGTGCACGATTCCGACATGTTCCTCCCCCGCTATCTGCAACAAACTCCCACACTCTCTCCAATCGCTCTCCTCCATCCAGGTCTTCAAAACAGCTATTCACCACCATCTCTTATCTTCCCCCATCCATAACCTTGATATATTTAACCCCCGTTAATACAAATCCAAATGCACCTCTTTCAATCCCCGACTTCTTTCCTGAAATTCCGAGTAGTGTCCATTTGTTTTATACTGTGTACCCCTCCACCCTCCTTCCTCCCAGCCCCCCACTCCCCCAGCCCTCTCCCTTCCACAGATCTACCGATGTCCCTGTTCTCTACTGTTGTTGTGCTTGTATGCTTCCCTCTCTTTCCCCCTCTTGTCTCCCGCTCCCTCCATCATATGTTTTACATGTCAGTTTATGTTTTTGTGTTTAATATTGTTGTGGATATGAGAATTGTGTTTTTTTATTGTGTAGTACATTGTAAAATATCGCCCTCCTTCCTCCAGTTGTGTATAAAGGTCAAAGTGCGTCCCGTAATTAGGTCATAAACAATCACGTTAGCCAATCATAGATTTCCTCCTTGTTGGTAGTTTAGTTCCTTATTCTATGTAGGTTAAGGCTGTGTCTTCCATTAATTGACACTCCATTGCACCGAATTCAAATAGATAGATCCCCCTTCATTCCCATTCCCAAAGCCCTTCCTGCCAACTGCATTCGCCGCAGCTGCTGGGCGGTTTTCACCGCGACTCCATTAGCCACGAGGTGGGCTCGGAGAAGAAGGGGAAGGAGCCACCGAATCCAGGGCGTGCCCACCCATCGTCATCAAGGGTGGAGCCAGAGAGCCCGCGCCGACCAATCAGGGCCGAGGCGAGCTCACCGATGGGCGTGTTCTGGAGGCCGGCGGCTTGATCGCCCGCGGCGTTATAAAAAGCGCGCGCGGAAGCCTCTGACAGAAGTGCCAAGAAAGAGTTGCACCAAGGTTCCGAAAAGAGTGAGAGATACGGCAGATGAGTCCAGGTGCGTCAGAGAGTTGGCAGTCCACCGGGAGAGAGTTGAGTGGAGTTGATCAGTTCAATGGAGGAGGAGCAGCTTTGGAGAGCGCACGGTGCACCGGAGGAGCTTCGCCGTGCAGTTTGGAACCGCGGCGGTTTGGCGATCCCAGCTCGAGTATCGACGGCGGCTGTCCGCTTCCAGCCCGACCGATCCCCGCTGAACCTTCCTCCCCCGCCAAGCTATTCCTCCTTCCGATCATTCCTGCCTGCAAATTCCCTATTCGTGTGAGTCCGTCTTTGTTTGTCTTGTCCTTGGGTTTCTAAGTAAGACTGAATAGGTAAGCTATAATTTTCACTGTGTCTCCTTGATTTCTTCTGTAAATTATTTTATTATCCTTCCTTCTCCTTGGTTTCTTTTGGTTGTAAATAGCAAATAAATTATATTCGTATTTCCTACTTCTGTCTTCCTCTTCTTCACATCCGTGTCGCCTTTGTCTTTTCCCCATTGAATATCTGTGGCACGATTTGGCCCACGTTTAAGGAATCGGGTCTTAGTCATTGTTAATAGTTCGGGCCGCGGCCGCCATCCGCTCGGCAAATCAACACCTTATCCGCGGTCCGCAACAATATGTTAGCTCTTACACGAGCCTCAACTGTGTTTCAGAAAAGTAATAAAAGAACAGCACAATAGTCACCAACTGTTAACACAGATAAAGTTTATCTGTAAAGTAAATCAATGGAAAGGTAATTGTACGTTAACAGAATTGGCTCAACAGTTTGTGTTTTTTTTTTAACTTCTACTGGAGGTGCAAACCAGCGACTTCTGAGCATATATACACCACGTGCACAACAAAAACTAATATAACTTTAAATTGCATGAATAAGAATATATGTAAAACTCTGCATGCACTGTATGAGCCCAAGACCTCTTAAAATGAGGCATCATTTAGCATTATACGTGCTGTAGTTACGACGTTTACCCCGTGTTCAGACATAGTCAGGCAACTTGCATTTTATATATAGACAGATAGATAGTTAGAAGATAGATGTGAGAAATATTGCTATACATCAGCCATTGCATAGTGGTAATACACCTTGTAAGGTTCTTCTAGTGCAATATGTCAATAATTTTGTCTTACGCCTGTTCTATTCTTAACACTGGCATGACCCGTCGTCTTCCTTTTCTAAAGGACGTTACCCATAGTTGACTTCAGATGGTTCAGTGCCATGGAAATGTCACGATCCTCTGGCACTCAATAACCATTCCATGTTGAAGGTCAGTCAGCTCTTTACTCACCGCATCTTGATTACAACCGAGTTTCAACACCGACTATACACTTTGCATTTCAATAAAGTACATGTTACTTTGCAGGGTGGCAAAATAAGCATGTCCAGGTTTGGATAGTTCAGGTTCATTTCAGGTTTGACAGTGCTGTCCCATTACTTTTGGCAATATAGTTCACATTGTCATGTATGGGGATTACGGGGCTGAGCTAAATGCCCAAAAGCAGTTCGTGCAAATGACAAGGTGCATGTGGGTGAGAACATATCCTTAGTGTGACCTCCATTTCACACTGTATCGTGGTCGACTGGTAGCTCCTGGTCATCTTGTGCAACAATGGCCCATGTTGAGGTCAAGGAGCACAAGAATAACTCATCTACATGTCTGTTGTTAGCTTTGAGATTTCCCACTTGCAGGATTAAGATGCGTCGTAAACAACAAGGGAATATGGTGTGAAACGTTGCACACTTAACTACTTGGAAGGGGTCAACCATCTACTGACAAATTCTACCTCTCATGGGACAATCGTACAGAAAGGATGGTTGTGCATAAAGGGATTTCATACCTGTGTAGACAGAATGTCATTTCCTTTATACTTAGTATGGCTATCTAAAATGATACCATGTTATAAATATAAATTAAATAATAACACCTAACCAACATCATAACAGTGGGGCAGTGAGGAGAGATCAAAGCACAGGACCATCAGGGAACAATAAGGGTAAACTCAAATGGGACAGATGATGTAACATCTCCAAACTAGAACGACACTCGGTAGACAGCACACATCCGCCAGGATGAACAGTTTATGTTTTGTATCCCATTGATCGGCCAGATCTGCATCCGGACCTGAACCAAAATCGAATCGGCTTGTTGTTGTCGCCGAACCAACTCATCCACCAAGTTTTGTCATATGTCGTATACAAATTTTTGAGATATCGTGCTTTATATCGTTTTTGACCCGATCACTCAATGGTGAAGAATCACTTGAAAAGGTAAGAAATTATCGTATCCGGATGTGGAGTCGGATCTTCAGCAAAACTGAATAAATCCTTCTGTGTGACATACCTAACCTGTCCGCCAAATTTCGTCCGAATCCGTCCATAACCTTTTGAGATATCCTGTTCGCAAACAGACAGACAGGGGTGAAAACACAACCTCCATGCACCTTTGGTGACGGAGGTAAAGATGGCACAATCTATGATGTAATAACATGTTGGCTTTTCACCCACCACACCCCCACAGATGTCTCAGGCTCAATCTTCATTTTACCTATGTGCATCTTTTTTGATTATGTTCACCTGTAAGTTTCACATCTACTTCTTCATTTTGTCTTGTTGTCATGTTGTCTTACTAGTCTTTCTGGCATGTTCGTTCATGAACCTTGATTCCATCTCGAAAATAAATCTGACAGTCGGTATTCAACCAAAGCCAAGCAACTACCCACAGAGCTCAGATCCCAGTTTCAAGGCCAGCAATGGGCAACAGGAGAGTTTGAAACATGGCAAAGTGAAAAATACATAAATATATACAGTATATATATACAGTATATATATATATATATATATATAGTGCCTATAGAAAGTCTACACCCCCTTTCAAAATTTTCACCTTTTGTTGCCTTATAGCCTGGAATGAAATTGCATTAAATCAGACATTTTCTACCTTTATTTACCCATCGTAACCCACAACTTCAAGTAAAAAACAAATTCTACAAATTTCAGAAAATGAATTAAAAATATAACACTGCTGGCCCGGGTGCCAATGGCCACCAAAGACTCCGTGTGGCCACCATAAATTGGCCCTAGGTGGCCCAGTTGGCCACCTGTGTCAAATGCATCGATATATCTTCATCGATTTATTCAGTCGTTACTTGTCATTATTTTGCAATCTCAAAGAAGTAAACCTGCCATGGGGACTAAGGGGCAATACAGCAAAGGTTGTAGCAACTTCATTTGTTTCCCTCACCTGGAGTTACGAAGTACAAATTAATCTTCGTAAACCTGCAGCGTGTATCGCGCAGCGCCGCTTCTAGTGTCGGTGAGAGAGTATTACGAGTGATGTTTTTGAAAATTGTATCACGAGTAAAATAACTCCATCTGTGTTAGTTTCACACTTGCAAAGTGCCCAAATATTAGCTTTCTAGCTCAAAAGGTGCCCGAGATATTGCCCAGATGAGAAAGAAAATAAATAAATGCTTAATAATTAAAATAAATAAATAGTAATCATAAGATAATGAAATAATTCATCAATTAACTAACTAACAGCTGAAATTGGCTAACAGAATACCTAAACCACCACCGTTTCATCCGAATGTGCAACTTAAAAAAAAATTAATGGCAGCCAATGTTAGAACATGTCTGATATGTACTAATATCTGATGAATTGAACACTTTCCAAGCACTTTAACCCTTTGAGGTTTATTTTTTTTTTGGGGGGGGGGGGGGGGGTAATATGACTTTCAGTGAGACTCAAAGGCATACATCCTAAATAAATAAAATAATGCAAATAAAATAATCATAATTTCATCATAAAAATAATTCATGACTCAAAGGGTTAAGTGCAAAAATTATCTCTATGTATCATTATTTCAGTAAAGTTATATTATTGCTGATGCTAACAAAACTATCCCATGTGACGTCACGATGTCATTGATGCTAAAACTTCCTCTTTTTTTGTTTCAGGTCGTGAAAATGAGTGAGGAGCAAGCACCCAACTGCCCCTTGTGCCAGGAGGAGTTACGAAGTGAAGACAGAGTCGACATTGGTAGGAAAGGAGCTGATGGCATAAACAAGGCGGGTGTTGAGAGAGGAGATGACATCATTGTAGCAGCTGAAACTGGAGTGCACAGGTCTTGCCATATGAATTACGTAAACAAAAGTAACATTGAGAAACATAAGAAAGCTAAGTTAAATCAAACCACATCCGTCAAGAAAAGTGCACGAGGCCTCTTGAATGGACTGTACCATAGCGCAACAGACTGCTTATTCTGTGGGAACAAAGTTTCGACGAGCAAAATTAGTGTTGATTACGATGCCTATAGCTGTGTTAGAACATATAACTTTGTGGACAAGATAATGTCACACTGTAAAACATGAAGCGATGACTGGACCACTACTGTCCAGGGACGTATTGAATACTTCAGTGGAGAGTTGCACGCTGCAGACTGTTTGCGCCATCATTCATGTGATGTACATTTTCGCCCTCGCCAGGATATATTTGTGGCTGAAGGTGAGGGGCTATTGTGACTTTTTGAGAGAAAACTACAAGAATCCTAAGTAATTACTTCAACAGGATGCATGATGACGATGAGGAAACCTAGAAGAGGCCTCATAGAAACCGCCGCCAAACTCATCAAAAGTGATCTAAAAACCTTGGTTCCACGTTTAAAAGACAAGCATCAGAAAGCTACAGACCTTAAACTGGAGTGTGCCATAGACTATGTTCCCCCGAGCTTGCGGTGTCTGCTTCAACATCTTCTTGTTGGAAAGGACACCCATCAGAAAGAAGCGAGTATTGGGCACACAATTGTTCAAGCAGTGTGTGTCCAAGGACTGTGATAGCACCATTACAACTTAGGCTCGCTGTCCAAATGCATCATCACTTCCGATGAAGGTTTTTGATAGACAGTCTTTCTGCCATGGGTTATTGCTGTGGGACAACGTGCAAGGGGACAAACTTATTCCACTCATGATGCACAATAGCCCTGCGCTAGACGTTCTGCTCAAAATGATCCACTGCAACTGCACTACAGGATGCAGCATACTGAAATGTAGGTGCAACAAACATGGCCTTGAATACACCAGAGCTTGCGGACCTTGCAAGAAGGCAACTGCGGTAATGTGGCTACTGAGCCAGTTTCAGATGATGAAAGTTAAGACTAAATATCCATCCTAACCCATGGGCGTCGAATGCTTTGAAAATGTTGGGGGGGGGGGCGGGGGGGGGGGGGACATTGCCTATCTGAAGCATGAAACACAGACAAATTGTCGAATTGAGCTTCACAAGAGCTTGCAGGACAAACAAGAAGCAACCTGAGAAGACGTTCCACTTGAGGAAACATGCGACGCATCTCTGGCACCATGTTACCAAACACCTTCCAGTATCACTGTATAAAAAGTGAGGGGGGGGGACATGTCCCCCCCCTCCTGTCCCCCACCTTTCGATGCACATTCCCTAACCATTAGGCCAACACCAGGTATACCAATAAAGTGTTTCACAGTGATATAATTAGTGTGTGTGTGTGTGTGTGTGTGTGTGTGTGTGTGTGTGTGTGTGTGTGTGTGTGTGTGTGTGTGTATCGTTTGTTTTTAACTGCACATTCGAGTTTCTTATTGCTTTTTCTTCTTCCTTTCTTCATGCTTAAGAAAAGACAATCACAGCGGAAATTGTTTCTGGACGATTATCAAATTGTAGTTTGTCCTTGTATTATTTTGATGCATGTTAGTCGGCAGATGATTGAATACCTGACGGGAGTGTTCTGTGATTACAAGTTGCGAAGTTGCTGGTATGAAAAGCACTGAAATGAGGAGGGCCACAAAAAATTATATATATCTAAATATATACATATACGTAGTGTGTTCAAAAAGTATCCGACCTTTATTTTTCGTGCGTAAAAAAAAAAGAAGCTAGGGAGGCGTTGATTGGTGCACGTATGTAGGCGATCCTAATGCACACGCGTGAATTTTTTCACACCTGCAGAAGCTGTCATTCGACGGCAGACCGTCGATGAGTGAGGAAATGTAAGTGAGCGCCGTCGGATTTTCGTTTTTGACAAAATGACGGAAAAACTTGAACAACGCTACTGCATCAAATTTTGTGTTTCATCAAACTTGCATCAAAACTGCAACTTGGTTTCTGGGTCGTACCCATAAACCCAGGACTCATCGCCAGTGATCACTGTGTTGAGGAAGCTGGGATCGCTGTTCACAGTCTCCAGCATGTCCTGTGCGATCTCCAAACGGAGTTGCTTCAGCTCAATCGTTAGCAGCTTTGGTACGAACTTCGCTGAGATTCTCCTGAAGCCCAAATCCTCCTTCATAATGGAATGAACGGTGTTGAATCTTGCGGATCGTTTCCACTTGGGAATCGCCAAGCTTTACACAAAATTTGATGCAGTAGCGTTGTTCAAGTTTTCCGTCATTTTGTCAAAAACGAAAATCCGACGGCGCTCACTTACATGTCCTCACTCATCGGCGGTCTGCCGTCGAATGACAGCTTCTGCAGGTGTGAAAAAATTAACGCGTGTGCATTAGGATCGCCTACATACGTGCACCAATCAACGCCTCCCTAGCTTCTTTTTTTTTACGCACGAAAAATAAAAGTCGGATACTTTTTGAACACAGTAGTAACATATATATATGTACAGACGGCATTTAATATGGAATTTTTTTTTTTCTTGACTTGGGTTTACTTTCGTAACTCAGTATATCAATCTGGTGAGTTTCTTACACTTTGGTGATTTATTGGTGAAAAGAACCATGTCACTGATTGTCTGTCGCAGCAAGAAGTCAACAACATGATTATATCACAGGTGGCATGGCAAAATGTACGGACAGGTGCATTTGACGATTGGCTTCACAGTCGGGTATACAAGGGTTGTTGCGTTCTGTATTAGTGGAAAAAAACTGCTGCACGTCTCCAAAGTTATTGCCACTTCCTCTGGAGATGGTCCGTCAACTCGACAATGCTGTTTGTCATGGAGTGGTGGCTTTACGAAATTACAGCATGAAAGAGCGTACTATTGCTCGGCAGTATGGCATCACTCAAGGTTAGGTGTCAAAGATCCTGAAACGAAATGCTCAGAGGGGTGACCTACTCCAATACCGAGGCCAGGACGTCCCCGCCGAATCACAAGGAGGGATGATCGCCAGCTGCACCGGTTAGTCCGCAATGGCCGTACCAAGTCAGCTAATCGGCTTAGGGCTGAGTGGCAGCAACTGACAAATGTGCCTGTATCCAGAAGGCAAGTCAACCAACGACTGGTTCAAGCAGGATATCGTGCCAGGCGTCCCCTGAGAAAGCCACGCCTGACCAGACAACACTGCCAGCGCCGATTGCAGTGGGCCAGAGAGCACCGTCAATGGCAGCCAGGACACTGGAATCATGTGATCTTCAGTGACGAGTCTAGATTTCTGGTCTATCGTCAAGATGGCCACGTCCGAGTGCGCAGACAAGTGCATGAGGCCTACAACAAATATTGTATAGTGCCAAGAGTCCAAGCTGGAGGTGGTGGGGTGACCGTTTGGGCTGCTTTTCATGCAGGGGGAAAAACTGACCTGGTTGTTCTGAATGGAAACCTGAACCAGTTCAAGTACAGGGCCATTCTGGAAGAAACATTGCTTCCATTTGCTTGTGCAGCCTTTCGAGGAAACTTTGTCTTCCAAGATGACAATGCACGGCCTCATCATGCTCGCATGATCCAACACTTTCTTGCTGATCGTGGTGTAGAGCATATGGAGTGGCCTGCCATGTCCCCGGATATGAATCCGATAGAGAACTTGTGGGCAGAATTAACGCGTCAAATCGACCACTTGGACCATCAGCCGACCTCTGTGCGTGAATTGCAGCAGGCTATTGTCACTGCATGGCAAGCGATTCCTGTCCAAACCTTGGCAAATCTCGTGAACAGCATGCCTCAACGTGTACGTGCTCTCCTGAATGCTCGTGGGGGTTACAGGAAGTACTGAACTGTAATTTTACTGTCGGTAATCCCAGTCGTAATTTAACTTTTGTTTTTGTGGAAAAAAAAATGACTAATGTGCAAAATAAAGAGATACTTCTGGAAAACGTACAGAAGTTTAACACAGTACTGTCCATGAATTGAGTTTGATATCAGTTTACATCACTTTCAAGGATCAATTTATTTGTTTCGAAATGTCAAATGTGGTTTTTGTTTCTTTTAAAGGTCACATTAACAAAAAATCTAGAATAATTTCAACATAATTCCAATGAACTTTTGGTTCTAAGACATCTTGAAAAGTAAGTTCACCCCCACAAAAAAAAAATTCCATATTAAATGCTAAGTCTGTATATATATATATATATATATATATATATATATATATATATATATATATATGTGTCAGAATTTTGAACGAGGAACAAATCCCAAAAAACACACATTGATTGCTTTAAACCTATATAACTTTGTCCCAAATGTTCCGAATTAGTACATTTAGGTGTCATCTTGTAGAAAACAATCACGGCTTTCAGAAAATGTATAGTTTTATATACTTTTTATCAATTATCTACATGCTATAAGCCTCTGAACCTCAAACAATGGTGAAAAAGGGCATTTTTTTAGTATTTCGTTACCCTTCAAAGCCATGCATTCATTATAAAAGCCTTCTTCAGATACTTTTCACAGCTGGAATAAAAGTAGATCTATATAACTACTCTACTGAATGTGTTTTTGTGTTACTCATGTCAGTTCCTGAGTCACAGCTCCTCCTCATATAGGATGAAGCAGATGAACCGTAACGTAAGAGATATTTATATAAGCCCTGTTTTACACATATCAGGGTGTTCCATAGTTCTTCTTTAGGGCACAACAAACAGCACTTATACGTATGTATTAACTCTGTAAAAATCATTGACCTCCTTTGTTTCTCTGAGACACAACAAGCTTGAGTGTGAATTTAGAAACCATAACGGTCTCTTACGTTACGCACCGGTCATGCTCCCTGTAAGCCAGGTAAGTGCATATCGAAGTGAAATATACCATCAGACCATCACATTAGCTTGAATTCAATGCCATTTCAAAAGATCGGGACGCTCCTGGTGCGTTAAGTACGCAAAACTAGCCGAAACAGCATCTTCGGGAAGAAGAGGAAGGAATTCATATATCTTATTTTGGTCTCTTACGTTATGCTAACAAGGAAGGGAAACTTTGACCATGAATAAAAACGGAACCTCTGGGCCGATCGGTGTCAGTTTGGCTGCGTTTGATAGCCCAGGCTTAGGGCTTTAAGGATATGAAGGTGATTTTTAGCTATTCCAAAAAAAAAAATTTGACCCCTGGGAGGCCCAAATGTACCTCGTTCAAAATTCTGACATATATATATATATATATATATATATATATATATATATACCCTGCAAAAAAAGAAACGCAAAAGTAATTTTAGATGTATATTTTATATATTATATAAATAATCAACAGATGGTAATCGATTGTTCAAAATTGGCACACATCATTCTCATTGACCCAGGTTCCATATGGCACACATGGAACAGTAGATTTTCAAGGTGAAGGTCATCTGTGCTCAATATCTTGTACGGCTACCATTAGAGTCCAAAACTGACTGGCATTGTCGTCCCATGGCAGCAATCAGATCCCGAATTGTGGCCTGGTGAATGTTCACCCACTCTGCCTGCAGTGCTTGTGCCAACTGGCGGGGTTCTGTGGTTGTTGCTGACGTGCTCGCAGTCGTTGATCCAGTGCATCCCATAAATGTTCGATTCGGTTTAAATCTGGAGACCTGGAGGGCCATGGCAGGACCTGGATGTTGTGATTCCTCAAAAAGGCTTTTGTCAGTCTTGCCGTGTGAGGTCGGGCGTTGTCTTGTTGGAAAATGACGTTCGCTTGTTGCATAATGGGCAGGACGTGTGGCCGAATAATCTCATCCGTGAGTCGTGGCATGTTTTGGCTGTTCACTTGCTGTAAGATTGTGATGGCATGCAAATGAAAACCCAACGTTTTTATAGCCCAACAAGTGATGTTGCACATGCATGTCATGTTGGTGTGTTTCGGCACCAGGCTCTCACGTGGTTGTGTTTTTGCGATTGTTCCATCTTTTCGCCAAATTTCTGCAGTACCTCATTCTTTCCACACAAATCAATCCCAATCCATGCAGAAATGACCAATTCATTTTTGGTATTAATTTTGTATGGATATCGGCAACACTCTTGTCAGATATTTACGATTTTACTACTTTTGCGTTTCTTTTTTTGTAGGGTATATATATATATACAGTATATATAATATATATATATATATATATATATATATATATATATATATATACACATACATATACATACATATATATACAGTATATATATATACACAGTATATATATATAGATATATATATAAACATATATATAGATATTGTTGCGAATATGGAATTTGACCTCCATATCCGCTTGTAAATATTCCCCTATCTTCTCCGATACTCCCCAACTCTCCCCTTACCCCATTCCCTAGTCCCATTGTCTGTAAACAACACCCATTAGAGCCGATCTTCCCCTTCATCCCCCCATTAAATGTCGTGCCCAGGTCCCCCGCACCACACGTAGACAATTATAGGACATCTTGCTAGTTATTCTTAATCTATGTCAGTTAAGGACTTGTTTCCATTAATTATGACTCTTCGTTGCACCAGAATGTGATTATATGGCACCTGTTAGGAAGTTTAGGACCTCCCCATACCTCTCCGCATCTCTTCCCCATGAAGAAGCGCCAACTACAACAACAACAACAAAAGAGGGGGGCGGCGCGGTGACGGCATGGGGAGTGGGCGTCCTCCTTCCGGCTCGGTTAGCCACCATTGACCACGCGCTCCACGGGGTTACCACGAAGGGGCTCCCTGTCGGCCCCTCGTCAAGGGCGGAGCCGGTAACCCCCGCACCCAATGAGAAGCCATGGGCCGATGCCATCTGGGGCGGCGCTAACGAGCCGAGGGCGTGTCACTCCCCGCCGGATATATACGCGGCCCCGCGCCGGACGTGACAACAGATGCGCCCCGAGCTTGGAAGGAAAAGACGCCACCCTCCCGAGCGCTGAGCGACCTCCCCAGCTTGAGACCAAAGTCGCGACCCACAAGCGCTGTGATACCTTCACGCATCTCTGGACACCACCGTACGTGATCCTGCCCTGAGCACAGGTGCACCTGGAGCGATCGCTACCCGCTTTCCTGGCCATCAAACCCCGTGTGAGTGAGCCTTGTCCCGCGTTTACCTGTCGTCTGTCCGGGGATAATATAAGTGTGTTTAAGTGCCCACCTTCCTATGTTTCCCTCTTGTCCCTGTAATCTAAACCTTCCGCAATTGTAATAACAACCTTTGAGAACCGTATCCCTGGTGTCGTATTGTGTGATTGTAATCCAGCCGGGTGTCTTCTTTTTCTTATTGAGCCAGCATAGCGCGATTAGTCAACCCCGGGTGCAATCGGGGTAACTTGTACGGATACGGCGGCCATCCCGCTCGGCCCACCATACCATCAAAGTCGTATCTGTAACAACTGGTGTCGGGAGTGAGATTCGAGGCCCGACCAAATTTTGAAAAAAAAAAACGAATAGAGGAAAAAAAAAAATTTGGTCAAAATTTGGAGCGGCCGAAATTTGTTTTGTTTTACGAAACTCGAATTTTGCAAGTCGCGCTATGGCGGATCAAGACGGCTGGGGTCCGGTAGGGGAGAGTGAGGTAGGGTCGATCCAGGACCAAAATGAGGGACAGGAGGAGAGCGAAGCAGTGAGGGCGGCAGGTTCGCAAAATAGCGCCGTCACGCACGAAGTAGCGGGCGCGCAAAAAGGCGCCTCGCACGAGCGTGCGGTAGCCGAGCCGGCTGTATCAGCGGGCTTTAACATGCAGCCGATTGACATGCAGGCCCTCATTGCGCAGTTACAGGCAGCTGTACAGATGAGTATGGGGAGCCAAATTGAGCGATTGGGTGAGCGGTTGGGGAACCGGATGGATGCTCAGGGTGAGCGATTGGAGGGCCAAATGGGGGTAATGAGGGACGAAGCGAGGGCTCGGAGTGAGCAATTGGGGGTAATGAGGGACGAAGCGAGGGCTCAGAGTGAGCAAATGGGGGTAATGAGGGACGAAGCGAGGGGTACCAGTGAGGGGTTAGACAATAATTTTGAGGAGTTAGACAAGAAATTTGGGAAGATAGACAATTTTGAGGGGTTAGACAACGGGATAAAAGAAGTGATAAATGGGTTAATGGGGGTAGAAAATAGAATGGCTGCCCAGGAGAATCAGATAGAGGGAGTGAAAAATGGGTTAGAGGGGTTAGAAAACAGTATGGAAGGCAAATTGAGGGACATGAGGGACCAAGCGGAAAGGGAAGTTAAACAAATGGAGCAGCAGATAGAGGGGGTCAGAATGGGGGTAGAAACCAAACTGGATGCTCACAGGGAGGAAATGGAGCAGATGAGGGTGGCATCTGGGCAGGAGATGCAAGTGATGGGAGAGGAGATCAGAAGAGGAGTGAGTGAGGAGGTCGGAGGAGTGCGCGAGGAGGTGAGGCACTGTGAGGAGCACATGGAAAAGGAGGTGAGAAAGGCGACTGTAAAGTTACAAGGGGGCATAGAGGACCTGACGCAAGAGGTGGAGCAGCTGACGGTGGGACAGACGGAGTTAGTGGAGCAGGTTCAAAGGAACACTGCGGTATTAGGAGGTTTAAAGGCGACACAGAAAGAACTAAAAGATGACTTGGTAGCGACGAAGAGGGAATGTCAGATGGTACGTGAGGGACTGACAACGAGGTTGGACGAGGTGATAGAGGTAATGGAGACGAAGGACCGGCAGGTGAGGACGCACATGGAAACGGTCAAGGTAGCCTTAGAGGATGAGCTTGAGGATACGTACCGGGGAATAAAAGAGGTGAAGCAGAAATTAGAAGAAGTGGAAGAAGGGATGAGCGAAATTAAGAAGCGACGGAGAGGGGATAAGAAAGAGATAAAAGAGGAGATAAAAGAATTGGTCCAAAGTCTGTGTTTGGATCGTGATGATGTGCTCATTAACCGGATGAGGGATTCGCAGGTGATGGAGGAGAAGCGAAGAGGAAGAGGACCCGGTGTAAGTGGTGACCAATATGGTCGTGCGTATGATGCGCCAGGGGATTTAATAAGCTTGGGGGTCGAGATGGACCCGGGTGTTCGTGAGAGGCCATTGGTGAAGTGTGCGACAGGTCTGGTGTGCGAACATGGAGGTGTGCAAGAAAGTCCGACTCTGGGGTGTGTGAGGAAAAAGTGCGTGCCAAGGAGTGAGTGTGCTGGCGAGAGTGAGTCGGTCGTAGCGCGTGTGCGAGGGAGCACATGGAAGCGTGGTGTGGTGAGTGTTACAGAGGGTGTGACGGGAGAGTGTGCGCAGGAGTGTGCGCGAGAAAGGTGTGTGACGGACAGGTGCATGAGGAAAGAGTGCGCTGTCAGAAGTAAGGAAGAGTGTCCACCTGTGGTGAGTGTTACAGAGGGTGTGACGGGAGAGTGTGCGCAGGAGTGTGCGCGAGAAAGGTGTGTGACGGACAGGTGCATGGGGAAAGAGTGCGCTGTCAAGAGGAAGGGTGAGTTCGCTGTCAGGAATGGAGGTGAAAGTAGTGAGAGTGACATGGAGCGTGAGTTAGTTGTGACAGGTGAGCGAGGATGTACACCTGGGATGGAAGGATGCACACCTGGAATGGTAGAGCGTGAGTGGGAATGCACGCTGGAGTTGGTGGTGAGGCACGTGGTTGGGTGTGCGAATGAGGGCACACCTGTGATTGTCACAGAGGAGGTGACCGCGGAGGGGGCGCGAAGCGGTGTATTGGTGAGGTGTGCGAGCAACGAATGTGTGCCAAAGTGTTCGGTGGTCAGGTGTGTGACCAAGGCTGTGAGTGGAATGGGTGTACCTGGGTGTGTAAGGAAGGGTACGAGGAGCATGGGCACGGCTGGATGTGTGAGCAAGGAACGGGCTGCGGGATGTAAGCATGCAGGTGAAGCATCGACGTTAGACGGGGTAGAGTTTAGAACGACTTATAGCCGAATCGGGCCCTCGGTGCGTGCTGGGCCTCGCTTTGAACGGCCACGTCTGTGCTCCAATAGGCGGAGCGGGCGGCCCGATAGAAAGAGTCGTCATGGCGACCACTTTTTGTTGAGGAATTCCGGCAGGTCGAGATCGGGACATTGGATGGCTCCGTGCCGAGAAGGTGCGTGGGATCTCGGGCCGGGTAAACCTCCTTCCCTGCACCGAGTGCCGGATGTATCCAGCCGCTGGCACAAAACAACCAGCATCCATTGCTTGGCTTTACGAAGCCGGGCTTTGGACAGGGATTGGCGCACCGAGAGGTATTAGTGAGTCGACTGGGTGATGAGGTTAGTGTTTTGGACCCAAAATTGGAGAAAAACAAAATTTGATGATTGGCAGTAGTGATTGGCAGATGATGGGCAGTGATTGGCCAAATTTTTGATTTGTTGAAATTTGATGTGCAAAATTGGTAGTGAGAGACCCCCGATGTGGTGGGATGGCAAATCCACCATCCTTCCCATGTGGGGGCAAAGGAGCACTAGATTATGGGGTGTATGGCAGTGAAAACTAGCCCGGGTGGGTTAGGATATGGTGTGTAGGGATCTAGCGAAGATTGACATTAGGTGACGTTAAGTTTAGTTAGTGACTGATACCTGTAGTGGGGACGCAGGTAGATTAGTATGGATGATAATGACGTGGGAGCGCAATAGTTTAAAGGGACGACTGGGAAGCGCAAGTTTCAGAAGGGAGTAGTTAGCTGAGATGATGCCGTGTGTGTGAGGATGGAACAGGTGTGATTGCACAGGTGTGCAACTGGACAGGTGTGTGGAGCAGTGTATGAGTAGTGAGTGTTGTGGATCAGCGCGAATGCGCTTGGGGAGAGAAGGGTGCAGGTGGCACCAGGTGTGAGAACACAGGTGTGCAGGTACAGGTGTGTGGAGAGAGTTGGAGTAAGTGGTACGGAGTGGTGTGCATGGTGCGAAGGTGTGGATGGGGGAAGAGTGGACCCCCTTTCACGAGTACCCGGGGCGGGTAGTGTAAGTGTTAGGTAGAGGGAGCAGGTAAATTATGGTTGGATATTGGCATTTGTGGTGCGGTTGCAGAATGGTGTTGTGAATGGGTGCATTAGTGTTGTGGAAATGGCTGGGCGTGCAGCCTGTTAGTGTGTGTAGTTGGTTGGGCACTCCACCACTGTGAGGATGTCGGCCAGGTGAGGCCGCAGGTGGGCTCTGGGAGCCAGTAGTTGTGAGTGGGTGCCTGAGGATCCCGGGTGTGGATCGGGCAGCCCAGTGCCAGAGAGGGCACGGAGTGGGGAGAGCGCCAGAGGGCCTTCCCCAGGTAGATAGGTTAGGGTAAGGAGCAGGTAAGCTCGGAGGCAACTACAGTGGTGGAGGTGTGCAGGTGGGTAGACCCACTGGGAGAGGTACACGCCACAGCCCAGAAATTGTACGAGGGCACCGGGAGATGAATCGGGGGAGTGAGACCCCAAATTGAAGAGCACCACAGTTTGGCCAATGGGAATTGGTTTTTAGAACCCATAGTGTAAGAGGGCCAATGGTTTGGCCGGAGAGAGACCCCGGGTAGTGTAAAGTTGTTAAAGTCATTTAGGAGATAGTTAGGATTGATGAACCTGTCGCACCATACGCAGCCACTTGCCTGTGGTGATGATGATGACTCCACACCTGTGTTTTCTTTGTTTTGTGCAGGAAATGAAATTGCTGTGGATTTGTGAGACGCATCACGACGTGGATGAGACATTGGGGTGATTCCATCTCTCCCTCCCTAGGAGGGACTGATGATGAATTGGTGATGGCAAATTTTGATGTGCAGTTGGAGATGGCAAATTTTGATGAGAGTTGAAAATGGCAAATTTGATTGGTTAGGAGGGAGAGAAGACGAATTTGGTATATGGGAGGAACGGGGAAGACAGTAGGGATGTTTGTGGATTTGTAAAGTAGATGTTTATGGGTAGTGTTGTGTTTTGTTGATACAGTAAGGGGTAAGGGAGGGGCCATGTAGGTTACCTGGTGGGGGGGGCGTACGGTAGGAACGTACCTGTCTCACCTGGTTCCCATGTGCCCCCAGTGTGCATCACCTTGCATTGCGTGCACTTTTGCGCCTTTACCACCTTACTCACTTGTCTGCTTCTTTTGTCTCCCACCTCCGAGGATCTGGCTTTGGGGTAGAGAGAGAGGAGAGAGAGGTGCTGGCGACGCAGTTGTGGGCCTGCACTTTCGCTGTTCGCTGCCTGGATCGGTACACCATATGGACCGCAATGTTTGTGGCCACCCACAATGGACCGCAGTTCGTTTGCGGCCAAGCACCACCCGGGGATGGACCTATGGATCAACGTGGCACCTATGCCATACAGGTGAACCACTAATAGTTAACACCACCAAGTGCACCACAAGGAGAGCAAGAGACACCTGCAGGGTTAGGGGTTGTTGAAGTTATTTTTATTCCAATGAACAATGGTGACTGCACCGATTGGTGGTGGGGTGGTGCTGTTGATGCTCGGGAAAGGGTGCTCTGCACGTTATTAAAGGCCGTCGGCCACAGAGCACTCGTGGGTTGGTGTATCGATGTTGGCAAGCGCGCTCTCTCTATGCATAACATCTGCATGTGTTCCTCCAAAGACAGGTCCTGGATCGTAGTGTAAATAGCAGCGTAGTCTTGTAAATAATGCTCCCTACCGGCTGTATGTTTAGTTTGAGAATTCTTTCCGGATTCGGTTATCCTGTGGGTGTGTTTCTGAGAGGAGAAGGGTGCAACGTCGCAGGGGGACATATTTACTCATTTGTGAATATCTGTAAAACTGTCGCACTCAGGGTAGAGTTAATAGTAGAGGGAACTACATTGCGTGCCACACTAAAGTAGGTAAAAATTTATCGGGTCGGGACGCCCCGAGGGTAGAGAAGGGTGCAATGTTGCGAATATGGAATTTGACCTCCATATCCGCTTGTAAATATTCCCCTATCTTCTCCGATACTCCCCAACTCTCCCCTTACCCCATTCCCTAGTCCCATTGTCTGTAAACAACACCCATTAGAGCCGATCTTCCCCTTCATCCCCCCATTAAATGTCGTGCCCAGGTCCCCCGCACCACACGTAGACAATTATAGGACATCTTGCTAGTTATTCTTAATCTATGTCAGTTAAGGACTTGTTTCCATTAATTATGACTCTTCGTTGCACCAGAATGTGATTATATGGCACCTGTTAGGAAGTTTAGGACCTCCCCATACCTCTCCGCATCTCTTCCCCATGAAGAAGCGCCAACTACAACAACAACAACAAAAGAGGGGGGCGGCGCGGTGACGGCATGGGGAGTGGGCGTCCTCCTTCCGGCTCGGTTAGCCACCATTGACCACGCGCTCCACGGGGTTACCACGAAGGGGCTCCCTGTCGGCCCCTCGTCAAGGGCGGAGCCGGTAACCCCCGCACCCAATGAGAAGCCATGGGCCGATGCCATCTGGGGCGGCGCTAACGAGCCGAGGGCGTGTCACTCCCCGCCGGATATATACGCGGCCCCGCGCCGGACGTGACAACAGATGCGCCCCGAGCTTGGAAGGAAAAGACGCCACCCTCCCGAGCGCTGAGCGACCTCCCCAGCTTGAGACCAAAGTCGCGACCCACAAGCGCTGTGATACCTTCACGCATCTCTGGACACCACCGTACGTGATCCTGCCCTGAGCACAGGTGCACCTGGAGCGATCGCTACCCGCTTTCCTGGCCATCAAACCCCGTGTGAGTGAGCCTTGTCCCGCGTTTACCTGTCGTCTGTCCGGGGATAATATAAGTGTGTTTAAGTGCCCACCTTCCTATGTTTCCCTCTTGTCCCTGTAATCTAAACCTTCCGCAATTGTAATAACAACCTTTGAGAACCGTATCCCTGGTGTCGTATTGTGTGATTGTAATCCAGCCGGGTGTCTTCTTTTTCTTATTGAGCCAGCATAGCGCGATTAGTCAACCCCGGGTGCAATCGGGGTAACTTGTACGGATACGGCGGCCATCCCGCTCGGCCCACCATACCATCAAAGTCGTATCTGTAACAATATATATATAAACATATATATATATATATATATATATATATATATATATATATATATATATATATATATATATACATATATATATATACTGTATATATATAATATATACGTCTCTATATATATATGTCTATATTATATATATATATATATGCATACATACATATATATATATACTGTATATATGTATATATATATATATATATATATATATATATATATATATATATATATATATATATATATGTATATTACTCATGCGAATGTTGAAAATGTAAAGTACAACGACAGTAAAAAGTATCTCTGATGAAAGAGCTCACCGTGTTATAATATTCTGCAATCACAGGAGAGTATTTGAAGTTCTCTTCACACCAGTCGATGGACGAGCTCTCGTATGCGACGATGCTGGGCATCCTGAAACGAGAGCAGATGTTTCTTGGTGAAAGACCTTCTCGGCCCCAAAAAGCTCCTTCAGGTTCCTCGAGCTCCACTCGATGGGAATTGATTTTCCCAAATGCCACATAAAGCTGAATTGTCACAACCTATCCGGTAATACCTGTTTCTCTACACCTGATTTTCCTGTTCCAGATACTGACATTCAATGCTCGATTGGTCGAGGTAAGCCAGAGGCTTTTAGAAGAGCTTCCACACCCAGGCATGCGCTGGTTGTGGGGAAGCATGAGCGGCGAACAAAGTATGAGGAGGCATCGATAAACAGCGTCACCACCTGTCGCACTGTACGAGTTATCTATCAGGTGATAAGACAAGTAGCAAGGTTGAACCACTATAAATCGCAGGTGTAGTGGAATCATTCACTGCTCTGCTGGTTTTTGGGGTTTACTCAGACTGACATCAAATGAAGCACAATTTGTGAAACTGGCACCAAGGAAATTCTAAATGACTAGAAACCATCTGGAATGAAAATAAAAACATCCATGTCATTTCGGTGAAATACTGCAACCTTCTCCGATGTCCTTGGCCCCTGTTATCATGCCAGGAAAATTAAAGACAACAAAAATTAAATTATGCAGGTATGAGTGAACCTCAGGTAAGAGCAAAATGCTATCAAAAGAAGGTACAAAGCGCGCCTCCCTTTATAAGGGATCGTTTCTCTGTATGCAGCTTTAACATGGTGACTGAAAATACGGTCTCAGCTTCGACTGGACGAAATCGGCTGCTAATTTCAGAAGTAAATGCTCTGTATCCCCATTTTGAGTTTTATTTAGAAAACCCTCGAAATCACGTTGGTGTCTGTCCGTCCGTCTGCCAAAAACGTGTTGGCACTCATACCTCACGGACTATATATTGAAACTAGCTGAAACTTGGAATATTCATCGGTCAATATGTCTAGTTAATGGCTTTCGAAACAAATTCCACCTAAGTGCGATCGTTTTTGCTTTAAAATTAAATATATATAAATATATATACTTAAATAAATATATAAAAATATATACACACTATAACTTTTCAAAATATGATTACACAAAACTAATGTGCTGTCCCAAGAGCCTAATGGATCAAGCACCGGACTCCCAAGCTGTGGATTGTGGGTTCAAATCCCATCTGTGTTGAATATTTTTACCCCTTACTTTTTGAAGTCTTTTATATCGTCTTTAACCCTTTGAGTACGGGATTTTATATTGATAAAAATACCCCAGGTACGGGATTAATTTGGCATTTTGGTACAGCAATGCAACCACGTACTGACGATCTATTTATAGGTATAGTCGATGACGTGTTGTAACGTCATCCGTACACAAAACTTTTTCGCGGGTTGCGGCACTGGACGTCATCCGTACTCAAAGGGTTAATAAAGAACAAATAAACATCTTGTACAATGAGAAAATGCATTTTGTTCGTATTGAAAACGTAACTATTCTTAAATCTGAATTTCAGCGTCATTATGAGTATTGTACCATATCAAATTGCTTATTGTTTGGAAATCAAGGGATGAGGCGCAAGCCGCCCCTTCCTTTTTTTGGGACGGTTTTTCTGTCGGCAACTTTAACATGAGGCCTGGAAATTGGTTTCTCCGCTTTTACTGGTATATTATACTGTGTATATATATATATAGTGTTGCGGATATGAGGATTGAGTTTTTTTTGATTGTGTTGTATTGTATACCAATTGTTGTGAATATTGCTTTAGTCTGGACCCTCCTGCCTCCAGTGTTGTATAAAGGTCAAAGGGCGTTCCCGTAGTTAGTTCCATAAAGCATACATGAAGGACACTATAATATCCCTGTTCAGTAGTTTATTTCCTTATTCTGTGTATTAGGTTAAGGCTTTGTCTTCCATTAAAATGACACTCCATTGCACCAAGTGAAATAAGATAGAGTCCCTTCATTCCCCATTCCCACTCCCAAAACTTCCATTGCCAAGCCTCAATTTCCAGCTACATCCCCTCCAAGTCTCCATTGCCAACTGCACTGGGCAGTTTGCCAGTTTGTTACAGCTGCGGGTTGTTTTCGCTCCAAAACCACCATTGAACATGTGCTCGGGTCGGGGAAAAAAGGCGTGCCCGCCCGTCGTCATCAAGGGCGGAGCCAGAGGGTCGCGCGACCAACCAGGGCCGAGGTGAGCACACCGATGGGCGTGTCCTGAAGGCCGGCGGCTTGATCGCCGGAGGCGTTATAAAAGCGCGCGCGCAAGGTACTGCGTAAGATGATCCAGGAGAACAGAGAGAACCAACTGCGAGAGAACATTAAGGAGATCATCATCCAGGGAAGCACAAAGCCTGTTGTAGTCCTGGCAAAGCACGCGACGTCCACAGCAGCAGCAGCAGCGGCGGCCACAGCAGCAACAACACTCAACAGCCGCTTGGGGCCTGGACGGCGGTTTTGAGCAGGGCCGCGAAGGAACGGCGGCTGCCAAACGCGTCGGTCGTGCTGCAGTACCAGTGGACTTTCCTCTCCCTCCAGCCATCCACCTCCTGCCTTCCATCCTTTTTTGGTGTACGTGAGTTTGTTCTGTTTGTTTTGTCCCTGGGTATTTAATTAAGCTCGTATAAGCTAGCGTTGCACTGTGTCTCTAAAATCTTCTGTATATTATTTTATTATCTTTCCTTCTTCCTTGGTTATTTTGAGCCTGTATATAGTAGGAATAATTTTAGTAGTATTTTCAACCTTTTTTTTCGTCTTCTTCTTCTTCTTCACATCCGTGTCGCTTTTGTCTTTTCCATATTGAATAGCTGTGGGGCGATCCGGCCAACATTCGGGGATCGGGTTAATCGGGGTAACTGTTAGGCCGCGGTGCCATCCACTCGGCAAACCAACATCCTTATCCGCGGGCCGTAACAATTGGTGTCAGGAGTGGGATCGGACCCGAAGCGCGCGTAACGCGCTCAAAATTACAAGCTGCTGAAATTGTTTTAAAGACAAAACCCGAATTTTGAAATCGCGCCATGGCTGGTCAAGGCGACGGGATGTCGGTGGGAGAGATAGACGGGGTAGAATCGACCCAGGACCTCGGGGAAATGTATGTGGAGGAAAGGGAGGAGGAGAAAAATGGCAATGTGGTTGAGGAGGTTTCAGGCGCGCAAGATGGCGCTCTCGCGCACGAGGTTACGGGCGCGCAAAATGGCACCTCGCACATGGCTACGGCGGCCGCGCCCGCCGCACAAGTGGGAGGGATTGACATACAGGCCCTCATTGCGCAGCTGCAGGCAGCGGTACAGATGAGTATGGGGAGCCAAATGGAGGCCCTTATGGCCAAGAATCGTGAGCAATTGGGAAACCAAATTGGAGCAATGAGGGACGAGGCGAGGGCTGATAGTGAGCGATTGGGGGGCGAAATGGGGGGCAAAATGGGAGAAATGGGGGAGCGGCTAGAAGCTAAATTTGAGGGGTTAGACAAGAAATTTGAGGGGTTAGACAAAAAATTTGAGGGGTTAGATAATGGGATAGAAGGGGTAAAGAATGGGTTAACGGGGGTGGAAAATAAAATGGCTGCCCAGGAGAATCAGATAGAGGGGGTGAAAAATGGGTTAGAGGGGTTAGAAAACAAGATGGAAAACAAATTGCGGGAAATAGGGGAGCAATGCGCCCGAGAAATTAAACAAATGGGAGAGCAGATAGAGGAGGTGAAAATCGGGGTAGAAACCAAATTGGATGCTCAGAGGGATGAATTGGGACAGATGAGGGTGGCATCTACAAAAGAGAGGGAGGAGATGAAGGAGGAGATACGACGAGGTGTAAGCGAGGAGGTCTCGGGGGTACGCGAGGAGGTAAAGCGAGGTGAAAAGCGTATGGAGAAAGAGGTGAGGAATAATACGGCGAGGTTACAAGGGGGAATAGAGGGTCTGACGAGGGGAGTAGAACAGCTGACAGTGGGACAAAAGGAACTCGTAGACCAAGTGGAAAAGAACACTGCAATAATCGGGGGGTTAAAAGCGACACAAAAAGACATAAAAAATGAATTAATAGCGACACAGAAGGAATGTCAGATGGTACATGAGGGGTTGACGAAGAAGTTGGAAGAGGTGACAGAAGTAATGGAGACGAAGGACCGAGAGGTAAGGACGCACATAGAAACGGTTAAAGTGGCGTTAGAGGAAGAGAGAGAGGGGGCGCACCGGGAGATGAAGGAGGTAAAGGAAAAATTAGAGGAGGTGGAAGAAGGGGTGAGTGAAATTAAGAAGAGACGAAGGGAAACTAAAAAGGAGATAAAGGAGGAGGTAATGGAATTGGTACAAGGTCTGTGCTCGAATCGTGATTATGTGCTCACTAACCAAATAAAGAGTTTGCAGGTGGCAGAGGAGGTGCGGAGACAAGGTGCCAAGGTGAGTGGCGATATATTCGGAAATGTATATGATGTGAGGGGAGCTTCAGTCGGCTTGGGGGTTGATTTGGATCCGGGTGTTAGTGAGGGACCAATGGTGAGATGTATGACTGGTCCGGAGTGTATGGAAAGAGGTGTGCAAGGAGGTCTGGCTATGGGGAGTGAGGGGGGTGCTGGTGAGCAAGGGTGTGCGGGTATGGAGTGGGTAGCGGGTTGCGGAAGGGCGGCCCAGGCATCGACACCAGGAGGGGTAGTGTTTGGAGGGACGGGGGATGCGCGGGAGCCCCCCGGGAATAGCGCAGTGTGGGAGCCCGAACGGTTTGGTCCCGCGTTGATCCCGCCAGGAGTGACGCGCGGGGTCCGGCCTTCGGGCGCCCACAAGGTACCACTCGCGCCGTATGACGGCAAGAGTGATCTGAGGGCGTACCTGGCGCAGTTTGAGTACGTGTGCCGAGGCAATGGTTGGAGTCCGGACGAAGGTGGAGTACACCTGGTAGGGGCGCTGCGCGGTGCGGTGGTGGAGGTGCTGACAGCTTTACCACCAGGTGCTCTCACCCTGTCAGCTCTCCGTGCGGCTTTAATTAACCGTTTCGGTATCGAGCAGCAAAGCGAGCTTGTTAAAGCTCAACTTGCGCAGCGTAAACGCAAGCCCCAGGAGACCATCGGGGAACTTGCTCACGATATTCGCCGCACGGTAGGGATTGCACACGCGGACATGGCAGCGAGTTCCCAGGAAAGCCTGGCGCTGGATCACTTTATTCATGCCCTTCCGGATCTGGAGCTCCGACAACAGCTCGCCATGTGGCGCCCGCAGACCATGAGTCAGGCGGCCGACGCTGCAGCCCGTTGGGAAGCAGCGAGGCCCCTGGCCCGGGGAGGCGAGCGCCACGCAGTGGCGGTGCGTCAGGTAGGGCCCGTGATGGGGGTCGCCCCCGACGGGGGCCCTGACCTGGAGAGCATGGTTCGGAGGCTGGTGGATCGGCGTCTAGCGGGACCTGGACCATGGCAGGCGGCTCCAGTGGTGGCACCCGGTAGTACCCGACAGAGTACCCCAATTCGGACATACAGGGGGGGGGAAATTTGGAATACCGGAGGCAAGCACCTTACCAGGTGAGGTGCTATAATTGTGCTCGGTTGGGTCACCGTGCGTGGGAGTGTCAAGCTCCGCGCCGGGACGTTCCCCGTCAGCCGATGCCCTCAACTCCGCCCAGTATCGATCGGCCTAGCCGACCTCAGACACCCCCCCCCCCCCCCCCACCCCGCCAGGGCCCGGGAAACTAGAACGTGCCGGGCATGCAGGGCGGTGTTCGGCAGTAGGGGATGGAGAGAAGCCCTCGTTGACGCGACAGGTCATTCATTGTGCCCAAATTGGAACGGGTAGCTTAACAATTCGGTGCAAAATTGCCGGCGTGGGGGTAGACGCCGTTGTGGACACGGGGGCCAGCGCCACGATCATCAGCCCCGTGATCCTTAATTCGAGTGCAGACGGCTGGGGTAAAATCCAGCGTCTGGAAAATCATAGTTTGCAGTTGGCTACCGGGGCAACGGCCCCGATCATAGGGCGTGGTTTTGTGACCCTCAAGTTGGGGTCGGTAAAGCAAGAGATAGAGGTTTGGGTGGCGGAGGTGTGCGACCCATGCTTAATAGGGTTGGATTTGTTGACTGCCAGCGGTTGTAAAATCGACTTGAGCCGGGGGATCCTGCGATGGGGAGTGGAAGAGCTACCATTGGAGGGGGTGAGCACGGCCGAGAGGGTGGAGCTGGAGGCTCCTGAGGCCGTGACCATCCCTCCGGGGGCCGAGGCCATAGTGCCGGCCCGATGGTCAGCTCGCCCGACATGGCAGGAGTCCTGCGGCCTGGTCGAACCAGTGGCAGCGCGATCCATACCTGGTTTAATCGTGGGCCGCACCCTTGTAAAAACGGACGGGCCGGTGGTGGCCGTCCGAGTAATTAATATTAGCACAGAACCACGCACAATAGTGAGGTGCACGAAGGTAGCTGGCTGCACCCCAATAGAGAAGTCGCGTCAGTGAGGGGCGAGAACGTCCAGCCGAGCCGGCCCCAGGGGGAGCCTTCAATAAATACTAGGAATTGGCCCAATCCCATTTGCGAGATGGTAAATCGTAGTAGTGTAGAGTTGGGAAGTACCCAGAGGGAGGCCTTACACAAACTGGTTGGGTCCCATTTGGACCTCTTCTCCTTGTCCACCGAGGATATTGGACGTACGGGCCTGGTGAAACATGAGATCCACACCGGTGAGGCCTGGCCTATTCGTCAGGCCGCCCGACGGCTCCCTTGGAGCAAGAGGGCGGAAGCTGACGAGCAGGTTGAAAAAATGCTCGACGCAGGCGTGATCGAGCCCTCGGGAAGTCCTTGGATGTCACCTGTTGTGCTGGTCAAAAAGAAGGATGGGACCACGCGGTTCTGCGTGGACTATCGCCAGCTAAACAACGTGACACTCAAGGACTCATATCCCCTGCCAAGGATTGATGACACCCTCGATGCCGTTGCGGGCTCAAATTGGTTCACAACTTTGGACCTCAAGAGTGGGTATTGGCAGGTGGAGATGGATCGGACAGGGAAGGAGAAAACGGCATTTTCCACAGGTAAGGGGCTGTATCAGTTCACTGTGATGCCGTTTGGTTTGTGTAACGCCCCCGCCACCTTTGAGAGATTGATGGAACATGTACTAGGCGGCATGCCATGGCAATCATGCCTGGTATACCTGGATGACGTCCTAGTACATGCCAAAACCTTCCCCCAGGCATTAGCTAATTTGGACCAAGTGTTCGGGTGCCTCAGACAGGCAGGGTTAAAGCTGAACCCGAGTAAGTGCACTTTGTTTGCAAGAGAGGTGGCCTATCTAGGTCACGTGATCGGCCGCGAGGGGGTAAAAACGGACCCAAACAAAATTAAAGCGGTAGAGGAGTGGCCCGCACCACGTACCATCAAGGAGGTGCGGGGATTTTTGGGACTCTTCTCCTACTACCGGCGCTTTGTGGCGAAATTTGCGGAGTTGGCCCGTTTCCTCCACCGGCTTACGGAGAAGGGGACGCGATTTAATTGGACAAGGGAGTGCCACGAGGCCTTCCTAAAATTGAAGGGGTGTTTAACATCCGCACCCCTTCTAGCTTACCCCACTAGTAACGGGACATTTACCCTGGACACGGATGCGAGCCAGGAAGGATTGGGCGCAGTTTTGTCTCAGACACAGGAGGGCGTGGAGAGAGTGATTGGTTACTATAGTCGGGCCTTAAGTAGGCCCGAGCGAAATTATTGTGTCACTCGCAAAGAGTTATTGGCTATGCTGGCTGCCATGAACCATTTCCACCCGTACCTGTACGGGCGGAAATTTTCGGTTCGAACTGACCATTCCTCCCTGCAATGGCTCCTTCGGTTCAAGGAACCGGAGGGCCAAATTGCAAGGTGGTTGGAAAAGTTGCAGCAGTACGATTTCAATGTAACCCATAGGGCCGGGAAAGCCCATGGTAATGCGGACGCACTCTCTCGGCGTCCTTGTCTGGGGGAAAACTGCAAATTTTGTGCGAGACACGAGGAGAGGGAGCAATTGGGCGATTCTGCCCCGATTCTCGTCGTCCGGGCAACCCGGGTGCGAGGGCCAATTTTGCCACTAACCGCGGACGAGGAATTTGGAGAGTTGACTTGGAGCACGGCCCAGCAGGAGGATCCTGTTCTGGGGCCGGAGTTCCAATGGGTCAAATTGGGGCAAAGACCAAAGGGGGAAGAGGTCACCCCCCTCGGGGTGCAAACAAAGGCGTATTGGGCTCAGTGGCAGACCCTGGAGTTGAAAGGCAACATCCTATATCGCAAGTGGGTGGAGGTTCCCTCTGATAGAACTTCCTGGCTGGTGATAGTCTCTGACAAATTTAAGAACGTCATATTGCAACAGGTGCATGGTACCCGCTCCGGCGGCCATTTGGGCAGGACAAAGACAATATCTCGGGTCCGCCGGAGGTTCTATTGGGTGAATATGGGGCGCGACATACAGGACTGGTGTCGGAGATGCGACGCCTGTTCTGCCAAAAAGGGACCAGCACGGAGGATGAGGGCTCCCCTTCAATTACACCAGGTGGGGGCCCCCCTTGAGCGGGTGGCTATCGATATTCTAGGACCGCTGCCCCGCACCCGCCAAGGTAATAAGTATATCCTCGTTGTGATGGACTATTTCACCAAGTGGCCGGAGGCCTATGCCCTCCCCAACCAAGAAGCAGGGGTGGTAGCACAGGCCTTCGTGGAAGGATTTGTATGTCGGCACGGGATTCCACAGGAGCTGCACACCGATCAGGGACGAAATTTTGAGAGCCAATTATTAAAAGATGTGTGCAGACTCCTGTCAATTCGGAAAACCAGGACCACGCCCTTGCGGCCACAATCTGACGGGATGGTGGAAAGATTCAACAGAACATTGATCCAACAACTGGCATTGTTCACCACCACCCGTCAGGATGACTGGGACGAACATCTCCCGTACCTGTTGATTGCCTACCGAACTAGCCAGCACGGGGCCACCGCATGCAGTCCAGCGTTGCTTATGTATGGGCGGGAGTTACGGGCTCCCGCCGACTTGCTATGCGGTCCCGTGCCAGACACCACGGATACACCGCCGAGGGAGGGTTACGCACGTCACCTGGAGGAAGGCATGGAGCGCGTCCATGCCTTCGCCCGCCGCCAGCTCCATCTGGCGGGGGCCAAGATGAAGCGCAGGTACGACGACCGGAGCCAGGGGAGTCAATACGCTCCGGGGATGAAGATTTGGTTCTTTAATCCCCGGAGGCGGGAGGGCAGGTGCCCAAAACTCACCTCCCCCTGGCAAGGCCCGGGAGTCGTCCTGTCGCAAGTCTGTGACGTGGTCGTTAAGATCAAAATGGGGCCACGGGCCCCCCCTCGGATCGTCCATGCCGACCGGATATAAGACCTTATGCCGGCGAGCAGGCGCCCTCATGGATCGCCTCGGCTCTAGATGCCGAGGCAGGACCCAGTACCTCTTGCGACGGGGGCTCGTATGGTCAGAGGACTGGGGGGATGGTAGTGGGAGATGCCCGATGTGGTGGGATGGCAACTCTGTCATCCCTCACAGCAGGGGCAAAGGAGCACTAGTCTTATGGGGTTTATGGCAGTGAAAACTAGCCCGGGAGGGTTAGGATAAAATGATAGGGACCTAGAAGATGACAATAGGTAACGTTAAGATTAGTTAGTGACAATGATACCTGTAGTGGGGACGCAGGTAGATTAGTGTGGATGATAATGACGTGGTATGTGCTTAGTTTAAAGGGAAGACGGGGAGCACTAAATTAGCAGGGCAACAGGTAGATTAGATGATGCCGTGTGAGTGTTGGAACCATATTCAGAAGTGTATTGTGAAAAGTGTGAGGTTAAAAGGTGTGATTGCACAGGTGTGCAACTGAACAGGTGTGTGGAGCAGTGTATGAGTGAGAGAAGGTGATTGTGAGTTGTGCTGACCAAATGGTCCAGGAAGGAGGGTGCAGGTGGCACCAGGTATGATTGCACAGGTGTGCAACAACAGGTGTATGGAGAATGGTCGTGTGAAATACATGGAGCGTGGAATACATGGAGTGTGGAGTATATGGAGTATTGGAATGAATGGTCGTGGAGTGAGTATGGTGGAAACTATGGAGTGGAGTGGATGGTGCGAAGGTGTGAATGGGGGGAAGGATGGACCCCCATCACGAATACCAGGGGGGGGTAGTGGAAGTGTTAGGTAGAGGGTATAGGTAAATTGTGGTTGGGTATTGGCATCTGTGGTGCGGGTGAAAGAAAGGTATTTGGATGGGTGCATTAGTGTTGTGGAAATGGCTGGGTGTGTAGCCTGTTAGTGTGTGTAGTTGGTTTGGGCACTCCACCACTGTGAGGATGTCGGCCAGGTGAGGCCGCAGGTGGCCTCTGGGAGCCGGTAGAGTTGTTGTGGATGGGGCCCGAGGATCCGGAGGACGGACCCGGGTAGCCCAGTGCCAGAGGGCACCAAGGGGTGACAGAGCCAGGAGGGGCCTTCCCCAGTTAGATAGGTTAGGGTGAGGAGCTCGGTAAGCTCAGGTGGCAACTGCAGTGGTGGAGGTGTGCAGGTGGGTAGACCTGCTGGGAGAGCTACACGCCCCAGTCCTGAAATTGTGCAAGGGCACAGGGAGTTGAATCGGGGGAGTGAGACCCCAAATTGAGAAGCACCACAGTTTGGTCAATGGGAATTGGTTTTTAAAACCACATAGAGTAAGATTGCCAATGGTTTGGCAGGGAAAGACCCCAGGTAGTGTAAAGTGTGTTAAAGTCATTTAGAGGATAGTTAGGATTGAAGTCTCCTCGCACCATCTGCATCCACTCACCTGAGATGACGTACCTCCACACCATGCCATGTTTTATTATTTTTATGATGCAAATGTTTGGAATGTGAGACGCATCATGACGTGGGTGTGACATTGTGCTTGATGTTCCATCTCTCCCTCCTTATGAGGATTGATGATGAATTGGGTGATGGCAAATTTTGGATAGAGGGATTGTGGGAACAAATTTGGTGTAGGGGAAATATGGGGAAGACGTGACCTTAGCGACAAATTTGTAAATGTGTAGATTTTGTACATATGGGGTAAGGGCAAGGGTAGTGTAGGTGACAGGGGGGGTGACGTACAGTAGGGACGAGCTTTCTCACTTCGCTCTCCGTACGCACTTCACCTTGCATTGCCTTATTGATGTGTACCCTTGTGACCTTACCCCTCGCTCATCTGTCTGTCCCCCCTTTTGTCTCCCACATGAGGACCTGTGCGCCACTGGGCGCCGAGTGGGCGTGCGTGAGTCCGCCATTGTGCGCCCGGAACTCCCAGAACCAGCTGTCTGCATCGATGCACCACATTATGGACCACATGTCTGTGGCCGAGCACCACTTATGGACCCCATGGGTTGGGGCATGGCCCCTCTGCTGGAACCGGCCATAAGGCCCGAAATCTTGCTGGCGGACCTTGATCACAAGGCACCGATGCCCCACAGGTGAACCACACTAGTCAGCCCTGTGGGCCATAAATAAAATAAATAAAAATGGACACGTTGGGTGCATTTTAAAAGTGCAAATAGGCCGCCAGCAAAGGAAGATGACAACACCAGGAAAATAATAATAGCCAGCAGAGGGAGCCAAAGAGCAAGAGACCACCTGCAGGGTTAGGGGTTGTTGTTTTTATTTTTATTCATGAACAATGATGACTGTGCACCGATTGGTGCTTGAGGGTGTGTTGGTGCATTTTGGGTGCTTTCATGGTGCGTCGATGCAGAGCAGACTGTCTCCCCCCCCAGAAAGAACAATTACAGGTCCTGGGTTGCATTTTGTAAATAAAATAGCGTCACTGTAAATAATGCTCCCCACCGTCAATGTATAGTTTGAAGACCATTCTGCAATTCGGTTAGCTGTGGGTGTGAGTCTGTTAGGTAGGATGCAATGGAGCAGCGGGACATATTTATTTATGTTTTAAAACTGTCGCACTCAGGGTCAGGTTAAAAGTAGAGGGAACTACACCTACGTGTCACACTAAATTAAAGTTATAGGCCCGGGACGTGCCTAAGAGGAGGAGGGTGCAGTGTTGCGGATATGAGGATTGAGTTTTTTTTGATTGTGTTGTATTGTATACCAATTGTTGTGAATATTGCTTTAGTCTGGACCCTCCTGCCTCCAGTGTTGCATAAAGGTCAAAGGGCGTTCCCATAGTTAGTTCCATAAAGCATACATGAAGGACACTATAATATCCCTGTTCAGTAGTTTATTTCCTTATTCTGTGTTTTAGGTGAAGGCTTTGTCTTCCATTAAAATGACACTCCATTGCACCAAGTGAAATAAGATAGAGTCCCTTCATTCCCCATTCCCACTCCCAAAACATCCATTGCCAAACCTCAATTTCCAGCTACATCCCCTCCAAGTCTCCATTGCCAACTGCACTGGGCAGTTTGCCAGTTTGTTACAGCTGCGGGTTGTTTTCGTTCCAAAACCACCATTGAACATGTGCTCGGGTCGGGGAAGAAAGGCGTGCCCGCCCGTCGTCATCAAGGGCGGAGCCAGAGGGTCGCGCGACCAACCAGGGCCGAGGTGAGCACACTGATGGGCGTGTCCTGAAGGCCGGCGGCTTGATCGCCGGAGGCGTTATAAAAGCGCGCGCGCAAGGTACTGCGTAAGATGATCCAGGAGAACAGAGAGAACCAACTGCGAGAGAACATTAAGGAGATCATCATCCAGGGAAGCACAAAGCCTGTTTTAGTCCTGGCAAAGCACGCGACGTCCACAGCAGCAGCAGCAGCGGCGGCCACAGCAGCAACAACACTCAACAGCCGCTTGGGGCCTGGACGGCGGTTTTGAGCAGGGCTGCGAAGGAACGGCGGCTGCCAAACGCGCCGGTCGTGCTGCAGTACCAGTGGACTTTCCTCTCCCTCCAGCCATCCACCTCCTGCCTTCCATCCTTTTTTGGTGTACGTGAGTTTGTTCTGTTTGTTTTGTCCCTGGGTATTTAATTAAGCTCGTATAAGCTAGCGTTGCACTGTGTCTCTAAAATCTTCTGTATATTATTTTATTATCTTTCCTTCTTCCTTGGTTATTTTGAGCCTGTATATAGTAGGAATAAATTTAGTAGTATTTTCAACCTTTTTTTTTCGTCTTCTTCTTCTTCTTCACATCCGTGTCGCTTTTGTCTTTTCCATATTGAATAGCTGTGGCGCGATCCGGCCAACGTTCGGGGATCGGGTTAATCGGGGTAACTGTTAGGCCGCGGTGCCATCCGCTCGGCAAACCAACATCCTTATCCGCGGGCTGTAACAATATATATCAGATAATAATTTCAGTTTTCCAGCCTAATGAGTGCACGTAATGACGTCACTGTCACGTTTGGTTGATATTTCCGAATGGACCGACCCTCGGGGTATTCTAAACTCCTCGTCTTAAGGTTCCACAGTGGTGGACTGGAGTGCTAGAGCTTCATGATTATTGGGATGTGGCATCGCCGACCAAAAGCCAAAATCCAATATAATTTATTTTTATGCGTCCGCCGACAAAGTCGCTATAGGCATTATGTTTTCGGGTTTTCCGTCCGTCCGTCCTTCCATACGTCCGTCCGTCCCTACGGGCTAAACCTCGTTTTTCTCAGAAACCATATGGCAAAGATCAGAGGTCATGTTAAGTTACATTTACTTCGTTACTGCGATAACTTAAGAACGCCTGAAGGGATCTTAATCAAAGTTGGTGCAGGTATGTACAATGAGGTAAAGATGAACTGATTAGACCTTGGGGTCACGAGGTAAATGGTCATGTTAAGTAAAATGTATGTTGCCACGCCAACTTGTGAACAAGTGATGGGAGTTTGAGCAAACTTGGTACAACTATAAGTACATATGATGCAAAGATGAACTGTTTGGATTATGGCATGAACAGATCAAAGGTGAGAGGTCATGTCCGTTAAAAATGTGACAAGGCAGGAGACGACGATGGTTCACGAGCGAGCGGTATTCAATGACAAAAGACGGACTATAACTGAAACAGGCCCGGACTGGGGGGTCGGGGGCCCACGTGGCAGGTGTCGCCCCCCGACATGCGGTGTACATGCCTATTTACAAAGGGCCCCAATGCGCTGCGTGCACAGGCCTTTAAGAGCCAGCTCTACGTAATTGTGTGTGGTGCTGGCCTGGAAATGTCAAAACGAAGGTTACTGACCTTGAAATGAGATAGAAAATAATGTATAATCAGTTATGAGGTTAGTTAGCTACACAATACCGAAAATTCGGTTTGATTCCGACAACTTCGAAAATTTGACCTTTGTGACCTTCAAAGGTCAAAGGTCGAAGATTCTGAAATTTGTTGGAAAACTTGTATTTCATGATGTATGTGATAATATAAGATCATGTACGACATTTCACCCTATCACCGTGGTTCTTAACCTGGGTTCGACCGAACCCCAGGGGTTCAGTGAGCCAGTCTCAGGGGTTTTTTTTTTTTTTTTTTTTTTGTATACTGAATTGAGGCTCGTGAAAGAGCTAACATTTATTTCACAAACAAATCAACCAGACAAACAAAATATACAAAAAGAGGGAGCGGAAGACAAGATGGAGAGAGAAGGGGAAGCACACAACCACAACATTTGAGAGCAGGGAGAAGTGTGGGAGGGAGAGGGCTTGGGGGCAGGAGGCGTGGGAAGGGGAGGGGAGGGTGGGGGAGAGGTATAAAACACAAGGGGACCGAAATTATCGGGGGTAGAAAAGATCAAGGTTTTGGATGGGGGAGGATAAGAGATGGTGGTGAACAGCTGTTTTAAAGACCTGGAGGGTGGAGTGGGATTGAAGAGAGTGAGGGAGTTTGTTCCAGAGGCGGGAAAAAAGAGGAATGAAGGAGTGAAGGTGAGCAGAAAGTCTTGATTTTGGCAGTTTAACCATAAGAGGGTTGCAGGCAGATCTTGTGTGACCTGTAGGAATATTTGGGGGAGAGCCCAGAGAGGGCTGGGGGGGCAAGGCCAGAGAGGAGTCGGTAGAAGACGGAAAGACCACCAACCTGCCTGCGGTGAGTGAGTGAAAGGCCCTTGGAGTTAGCTTCATCGCGGGAGATTCCAATGATTCTGAAAGCTTTGGTTTCAACAGCGTGAAGACGGGCTAGGTGTGAGGCAGGAGCACCAGACCAGACGGGAGAGCAGTATTCCATCGAGCTGCGGATGAAAGCCTTGTATGTGGTGAGGAGCTCAGGTGTGCCAAGGAAGGACTTCGCACGACGGAGGATGCCCAGTCGGCGACTGGCTTTGGAGGCCAGATTTGAAATGTGGTTTTCCCAGGAAAGATCATGGCAAATAGTGAGACCCAAAAGCTTGAGTGACAGAAGTTCTTGGAGAGGATTATTCAGAAAGTGGATGGGAGGGTTTTCCAGTCGGTCTTTTCGGAGAGACATCGTAAGAGTGTGAGATTTATCAGGATTGAAAGACATGTTCCATTTGTTTGCCCAGTCTGTGATTTTGTCCAGGTCTGCAGAGAGTGAGGAGGCTGCAGACTGCCGATCTGAGGGATGAGGAATGGAGCGACAGAGAGTAGAGTCGTCAGCAAAGAGATAGAGCGGATTTTCAAGAGAGTCAGAGAGATCATTGATGAAGACCAGAAAAAGCACAGGGCCCAGAACACTACCTTGGGGAACTCCAGCCTGAACAGGCAGAGGAGATGAGAGAAACCCATTCAGGGCCACACGTTGACTACGACCAGAGAGGACGTCCGCCAGCCATGCGTGGAGATTTCCATGGATACCAAAGGAGGAGAGTTTGGTGAGCAGAGCAGGGTGCCAGACCGTATCGAAGGCACGTGAAATGTCAAGGGAGACAGCGCTAATTTCCTGTTTGGCATTGAGGACCTCCATCCATTGTTGAGAAAGCAGAAGCAGCATGTCCAGAGTAGAGTGACCAGGTCTGAAACCAAATTGATGATCAGAGATCAAGCCATTGGAGAAAAGGAAAGATTTCATATCTGAAGCAATGATGGATTCCATGACTTTGCTGATAATTGGGAGAAGGCTGATTGGTCTGTAGTTGCTGGGATCTGTTTTTGCACCTTTTTTGTGCAAAGCGGTGATGTTGGCTGATTTCCAAGCAGATGGCAGATTACCTTGAGCAAAAGAGAAGGTGAAGAGAACAGAAAGAGGGAGTGAAAGAGTGGAAGCACATGATTTTAGGACCCGTGGGCTGATGCCGTCAGGACCAGTTGCAGAATCAGAGTCGAGGGTTGACAGAAACTTTTCCACCTTGTCAGGAGGAAAGGACACAGAGTCCAGGAGCAGCTGGGTACGACTGGGTATGGTGGGTACAGAGAGGGATGGGTTTGGGACACAAGATTTAGAGGCAAACACAGAGTTGAGGCATTCAGCTTTTTCACATGCGGAGTCAGCCGTTAAGCCGTTTGAGGTGAGGGAGGGGATGGAGGGGGAACAAACACCAGAAACAGATTTGACCAGACGCCACCAGGATTTGGAAGAGGGAGACAGATAAGAGAGTTCGGTCTTGAGAACGGTGAGATATTGTTTCCTGGCTCTCCTGAGGGTGGACACACACTTGTTTCGGGCTTTGTGAAAGGAAATGAGATTTCCTTCCGTTGGATTTGCTTTCCAGGAGACGAAAGCAAGTTGTTTCAGGGCAACAGCCTCACCACAAGATTCCGCGTACCATGGATGGGAGGAAGGGTATGACAACTGAAGACGAGATGGGATAAATCTGTGCATGAGAGATGCACAGATTCAGTTCTGTGGTTCAGCGGAGGTCCTCCGAAACGCATTGCAATGTTTTTGTTTTTTTAAAGTTTTGTATCAATTTTGAATCTATGTGTAATTACGCTTATTATTAATATTATTATTATTTTGCTATGTATGTTATGAACGAATGGAAATGTTATTTGTAATTGTATTTCCATCCCATTCATGGCTTCTCTGGTCTGTGTTTAAGATAAGTTGTTTCACACTGACTGTAGTAAGTTGAATCAATGGGCAACTTGCTAATTATTCTGTTGATGGTGCTTACTTGCTTACTTACTTACTGGATTTTGGACTTTGCAGGTGTTCGGAAATTCCAGTCAATAGCCTCGATTATCTTGCCGTGTGCCGTGCGTTACTTTGGAGTTACTGATTAATTGAAAAGTAAGTTGGAAATGTGTGTGGATATGCAGGGCGGGTTCAGAGTTATATTGAAGTCAAAAGTGGATGGTGATTATAAAATATGATTGAATTACTCAGAAAATTAGGTGGAGGTGATATAACTCCTTTGGTCACAATTCAAAACTAACAATTCGCAGTTTTCTATGTCATATTATAATGGGATTTCAGGTGACATAGAGTTGAGTAGATAATAAATCCCATGATAAGTTATGTTTTCTTCATTAAAATTTCTCAGTTTTCAGAGGGGTACTGATTATATTTAAGCATGTTACTTTTTAAATTTTTGTCATATAATTATTTGCCCGAACTCAATTAAGATCAGTTTGTTACTTTTTTTCTTTTTTTTTTTTTTGCAATATGTTGAGCAAAAAAAAGGAAGTGGTCGGAGGATTACGTGCGGTACGGGTTCACGTGTTTGATGGAACCGATGGGATCGGAAGTCAGCGTCCTCAATGCATGCTTTGCAATGTCAAGTTGAGCAACTCCAGCCTAGAACCAGCAACACTACAGGAACACTTCAAAAAAACTGCACGGCGAGGGGCAGTACAAAGACGCAACGCTGGATGAATTCAAATTGAAGAGAGTCCGATTCGACGCAGGTGCTACCTTACCCACTCTCGGCTTCGTTCCAATTGACAAACCCATCCTCACCGCGTCGTATGAAGTTGCGTACCTGATTGCAAAGCAGGGCAAACCGCACACCGTTGGCGAGACACTCATCAAACCGGCCGCGTTGAAGATGGCCAACATCATGCTGGGAAAAGCTGCTGAAAACAAGTCTCTCGTTCCACTCTCAAATGACACCATCAGATGCAGAATCGACGACATGAGCGACAACATCCTCGCCCAGGTAGTTGCACATTTCGTCACAAGCCCGACGAAATTCAGCCTTCAACTCGACGAGACCACCGACGTTTCGAATTTGAGCCAGCTCGTCTTATTTGTGCATTATGTCAAAGGAGACGAGATCAAGGAAGACTTTCTATTCTGCAAGCCTCTCACAACAACGACGAAGGCAGCTGACGTGAAGAAGCTTGTGGACGACTTCTTTAGAAGCAACGGCCTCTCGTGGAACATGGTGTCTGCAGTTTGCTCGGACGGAGGTCCAGCCATGCTGGGATGCAACTCCGGTTTTGGAGCGTTGGTGAAGGCCGATGCACCACACATCATCGTCACGCACTGTGTCCTGCACAGACACGCGCTGGCATCAAAAACCCTGCCTCCAAAACTGGCCAATGTTCTGAAAATCGTCGTTGAAACTGTGAATTACGTGCGAAGCCGTGCTCGGAATCATCGCATCTTCAAAGAGCTGTGCAATGAAATCGGCTCTGAATTCGAAGTCCTTCTCTACCACTGTAACGTTCGATGGTTATCACGAGGGAAGGTAGCAAGCCGTGTTTTTGCCTTGCGTGTAGAATCAGCCCTGTTTTTGCAAGAACACAAGCATTGCCATGCAACGCACTTCCAAGAGTCAGAGTTCATCCTCGCCTTGGCGTACCTGGCTGACATATTCGACGCACTCAATCATCTCAATTGCCAGATGCAGGGTGGTGGAGTGAATGTCATCGAATCTGAAGAAAAGCTGAGCGCTTTCCGAAAGAAGTTACCATTGTGGAGGCGGCGAACAGAGAACGACAACTTCGCGAAATTGTCGCTACTGGACGAGTGCATGAGCGGGATCGAAGATGAGTCTGAAGTTGGAGGCACTGCTGTACCGGGGGAGCTGAAGCAAGCGATTGCCACGCACTCGGAAGAGCTGGGAAAGTCATTCGACGGCTACTTCCCCGACCAAGAGCAATACCCAGCATGGGTGCGGCAGCCGTTTACTTTCGACGTTGCAATGGCAGATGTCAACGACCAATACCTCGACGACCTCATCGAACTTCAGCAGAGTCAGACTCAACAACAACTCTTCGGCACAACAACGCTCCCAACGTCTTGGTGCCGCCAAATGGAAGGGTATCCTCACATCGCTAAAATTGCCCTTGAGATCCTCACGCCGTTCGTTACAACGTATCTCTGCGAGCATGCGTTTTCGAAACTGGTGAACATTAAAACAAAGAAAAGGAACAGGCTTGCATGCGAAAATGATTTGAGAGTGGCCCTTGCAAAAACAAAACCACGCATTTCCCAGATAGCCTCCTGAAAAGAAGAACAGAAAACGCATTAAGATGCAATTCTTCTTAATTTTTTGGTCAAATTTGAGGGGTTCCGCGAGTGTTCAGTGGGTTTCGTTAGGGTTCGGCGCCTTTAGAAAGGTTAAGATCCACTGCCCTATCAGGAAGCGAACAATGTATTAAAACCATCAAAATCGACTTTTCTAAATTTCGTGACCTTGTGACCTTGACCTTGGGGCAAAAATGAAAAATCGAGCTCCGTGGGGCTAGACACATGACATTAGCCTAACCAAATATCGAAACCCCTGTCAGATTCCACCAACTCCCTCGGAGAAGATGTGGCTTGAAATCGATTACCCCTAAAAAGACATCTTTTTCGGGTATGGCTCTGCCCACAATGGGCGCAATACGCCCACTCTCGGCAGGACACAACTAGATCATATCAACCTCCCACCCAAGTTTCATCAAGATCGGATGATATCATCGGGTAGTTATGACGGACAGACAGACAGACAGACATCGGACAGACAAACGCACACACATGACGAATATAGTGGTCACTCTGTTTGATAACTCGTGAACCAATAACTTGAGAACAGCTGAATGGGTTTCAATCAAACGTACATACGTGTAAATGACAACAACAACACAACATGCATTTTAAAAGGCCATTTTCCATGCTAGAGCGGGGGTTAGCCTTGCGGTCCCCATGACAATCTTCTCCATTTTGCCCTATTTTCTGCATCTCTCCTTGTTAACCCCCTTGCCCGCATTTCTTCTTCCACCATCTTTAGCCAAGTCTTTCTCGGTCTTCCCCGTCTTCTACTTCCTTCTACATTCATTTCCATCACTCTTCTCAACCAGTCACTTTCATCCTTCCTCAACACATGACCAAACCATCTCAACCTGTTCCTCTTCACAGCATCAATCACAGGCTCTATTCCCATCATCTTTCGCAATTCATCATTTGTCTTCCTCTCTCTCAACGATACTCCGCACATCCGTCGAACCATTCGCATTTCCACCCTTTCCAACCTTCGTTGCTGCTCTACGTTCATTACCCATGTCTCGCTCCCATAAATCATAACACTTCTCACATATGCAGCATACACCTTTCCCTTCAGCTTCAACGACTCCCCTCATCATCAGCACGCCACTCAATTCCCGAAACTTCTTCCATGCACATCTCACTCGAGCAACCGTTGCCGAGTCTGATCCACCTTCTCCATTCAGCATGTCTCCGAGGTAGCAAAATGTTTTCACACCTTCCAGCTTCACACCGTCTCCAAGATCCAACTCAACATTTTCCTCCATCTGCAGCTCCCTCTGTGCACACCTTACATTTGAATGTAGCTGCCACACTGGTTAATGACCCTCTCAGACCACTACATTTTTGATGAACCCACTCAGCGCACATTGTACACTGAATGGAGTTCACTCCGACACCCTTCCTACACACAGCACAGGGCCACTTCCCAGTTCTTTCCACCTCACCACATGCTTTACCACTTGCCATCACCTTCGTCTTTCCGATATTCACCTTCAGACCTTTTGTCTCCATACATTCCTTCCACGTGTTCATCTTTTCCTTCAGTCCATCCATACTTTCCGCAATCAACACCAGATCATCTGCATACAACAACTCCCACGGTAAACCCTCCTTTACGTTCTGAGCCAGCACCTCCATCACAGCTACAAATAGTAGTGGACTTAGTACCGACCCCTGATGCACTCCCACCTTCACCTCAAACTCACCACTGTTCCCGTCCTTCGTCCTTACAGCTGTGCGTGCTCTTTTGAACATTGCCATCACTACTCTGATCAACCATTCCTCCACTCCTAACTTCCTCAATGCCCATGTCAATACTTTGCGTGGAACCCGATCGAATGCTTTCTCCAGATCAACAAACCCAAGAAACAACTTCTTCCTCTTCTCCATGTACTTCTCCTGCAACTGCCTCACAATGAAAAGCGCGTCTGTCGTTCCTCTTCCTGGCATAAATCCAAACTGCATTTCGTCGATCTTCACTTTCTTCCTTATCCTCCTCTCCAACACCCTTTCCAATACCTTCATTCCATGCTCCAATAACTTTATCGCTCGGTACAAGCCACACTCCAGAGGGTCACCTTTCCCCTTGTATAGAGGGACGAGGGTACTCAGTTCTCAATCCACTGGAATGCGGCCTTCTTTCACCACCAGATTACAGATCTCTGTCATTCTCTTCACACCCCAACTTCCTGCTGCCTTCAACATATCTCCCACAACTCCCGTCGGCCCTCCCGCTTTTCTACCCTTCATTGCTTTTATCGCTTCCTCAACTTCCTTCTCAGTTATCTTCTCTGCCGGTCCTAAAACTGGGTTACTCTCTATGTTGCCATCCCATTCATTCTCTGTATTCAACATCATTTCCATATATCTTTTCCATCTTCCTTTAATTCCATCTGGGTCGACAACGATTTGTCCCACTTCATCCTTCAAGCAGCTCACCCCCATCACATCACACCTCTCTTTCGCTATCTGCTTTGCAATCCTGAATACCGCTCTCTGACCCTCTTCCGAATCCAAGCGTTCTCCGAACATTTTCCTACATGCCTCCTGCGCCTTTGCTACCTCTTTCTTTGCAGCCTTCCTGGCTGCCTTATAACTTTCATGCTCTGCTGTTTCTGCTCCCGTACCCTTCGCTTTCTGCCACTCCTTGAACTTCTTCCTCTTCTCGTCAATCCTCTTTCCAACTTCATCATCCCACCACCATGTTTCCGAGTGCCTCGGTGGTCCTTTTGTCCATCCACATACCTCACCAACGGCTCCCAACAGACTAGCTTTCATTGACATCCAACCACTTTCAAGCTCAACCACATCATCCTCGACCCCACTCAGCCTCTCTTTTAATGCCTCCCTTACTGTCCCCTCTTTCAACCTCCACACCTTCATTCTCGGTTGGTACTTCACCCGCCGAGCTCTCCTCGCACCTTTCACCCTTACGTCGCAGACAACCAAGTGGTGCTGTGAAACAGCCTCGTCCCCCGGGATCACCTTTGTGTCTCGGAGGTGCCCCCTATCTCGCCTGCGCACCATCAGGTAGTCAACGGTTGTCGTCGACCCACCTGACGTGTATGTAACAAGCTTATTATCCTCTTTCTGGAACTGAGTATTACAAATCAACAAATCAGCTCCATCAGCAAACTCCAAGATCCTTTCACCTTCTCCATTTCTCACACCATATCCGTAACCCCCATGAACTCCGTCAAAACCATCCATACTCCTTCCCACATGTCCATTTAGGTCTCCTCCCACCACAACAACTTCCTCATCTTTCACGTTTTCCATCAGCTTCTCTATCGCACACCAGAACTTATCCTTCTCTTCATCGCTCCGACCAACCTGCGGAGCATATCCCGAGATGACATTCACCAAGAGCTTTCCAATCATAATTTTCACCATCATCAACCTATCACTCACTCTAGTCACACTCACCACACTGTCTACAAACTCCTCAGAAAACAGGACACCAACACCATTCACGCCCTCCAGGCACCCTTGCCACACAAACTAGTATTTCTGTCCCTGCCTACCCTTCACCATTCTCACACCACTTCCGTTCCATCTCGTCTCTTGCACACAACATATGTCCACTCTTCTTCTGACCAATACTTCCACCACTTCTCCTGATCTCCCTGTCATTGTCCCTACATTCCATGTCCCAAACCTCAGAAACCGATCTCCACTTCGGGCTGTACCCTGCCCACATGTAGTTGTAATTGTCATGGTTCTCTTTTTGAGGCAATGTTTTTTATAGCCGGATGCCCTTCCTGACGCCAACCCTCTTAGTCGCCTCCTACGACACGCAGGGATACGGCGTACCTATTCTTATCCAGGGTACACACTGGGAAACGTTTAAAACATGGAAATCCTGGGGGGGGATCACCGCTGCGGTTTAAACATATTTAAATAAATATTTAAACAAAACCATGAAAACAATCTGGGAAAAGTCTCTAAGTGAGAACGTGGATTTGAGAAAGCAGGGGCAGAGGTGAAAGAACAAACGAGAATATAGGGGGCGGGGCACAAGTCGAGACGACGAGGCCGCACGAGACACCAGGCCGCACGAGGCGCGGACAAAGAAACGACTAATTACACACAAATTTGCAACAACTACAAAACCAAAACCAAATAGAAACACACAATAACACATACACAACAAAATACGCAGCGGAAATTTGACAAAGAAACGAACGGGAAAACACAAACTTTGATGCCGTGGAGAGATCAAAGCAAGCCCCGTCGCTCGAGGGACCGGAAGCGGACCCAACTACGTGTAATGTAATACGTGTAAATGACCTCATCACATAATTATATTTGCCGTTAGTGGTTGTGAAATATCGCCTCATTATATGATATATTTTCATTTTCCTTGTATTGCAACTGGTAATGTTAAATCTAATCAACTGGTATCTTGATTTATTTATGACGCATTTCCGGTCGTTCTGGTGGAGGACCGCATCGCAACTCACAAGTTTGTGTACATACATAATCAGGAAATAGTGCTGTATATTACCCCTGATTTGTATCGATATACTTTAGTTTGAACACTTTGTTACCACAATACGTGTTTGTCAAGCCCAGAGTTATGTCTTGGAATACTTTATAATGTACGTGTGTGATTATTTAGACTATGTTCGAAAGTGGGCCTAACGCCTTTTATTCATTCTCCAATCTCCATACGTCTTTGAACGGGAGAATGGCCGTATTAATCCAAGGACGGCAACTCGTCTTTAAAGCCCAGCATAAAGAGGCAACAAGGTATTCTTTCATTATAATTCGGTGCATAAAGATGTCGGGCATCTATGGAACAAAGTATTATGTGGTTTCAATGTCAAGCTTTAGTATTATTTAATTTCGGTTCTCTCCTCAGCCCTCATGTTTCTGGGCCCAAGCCCTGTGCTTTTGAGTTCATGTGTCATCGTATGGCTTCTTCTTCCTGATCGGCATCACACTTAACTCAGAACGTGATAGAAATTCTCTGTAAAAGAGCTTCCACTTCTGACTGCTCCCCTTCCCCCTCTCCCCACCCTTCCCTCCTCCCCTTCCCTCACCTTTAAGATATACATTCTCCAGAAAAGAGCTTCCACTTCTGACTGCTCCCCTTCCCCCCCTCCCCTCCGCCCGTTCCCCTCTCCTCCCCTCCCACCATTCCCCTCTCCCCCCCCCCCCGTTCCTCCCCCCCCCCCCGTTCCTCCCCTGCCCCCCGTTCTCCTCTCCTCCCCTGGTTCCCCTCTCCTCCCCTGGTTCCCCTCTCCTCCCCTGGTTCCCCTCTCCTCCCCTCGTTCCCCTCTCCTCCCCCCCTCCGTTCCCCTCTTCTCCCCTCCCCCCGTTCCCCTCTCCTCCCCTGCCCCCCGTTCTCCTTTCCTCCCCTGGTTCCCCTCTCCTCCCCTCGTTCCCCTCTCCTCCCCTCGTTCCCCTCTCCTCCCCTCCCCCCGTTCCCCTCTTCTCCCCTCCCCCCGTTCCCCTCTTCTCCCCTCCCCCCGTTCCCCTCCCCCTTCTCTTCCCGTTCCCCTCCCCTCCCCCGCCCGCCAACGCCGGATACTTCTGCTCGTCATGCTATTTGTCTCTGTCAATTGGAAAGTGACATCAGCAGTTACTGAGCTTGATTCAACAAGTTTTCCAAAAGCTAGTGTGTATGAGTAGTCACCGTGTTTTACAATCACCTGATAAGGCCTCACTTTGTCTTTACACATGAAAGTTACTGTAAAATCACAGCTGGTAAAGGCATGGAGACTTGGTAAGGCATAACATGCATGTTGCCCGACCTGTTCAGCCAGTCCGATTATGTTGATTATTTGTCATGAGTTTGATGAGCTGAGGCCTATAGCCAGCCCATCCACAAAGATGCCTCCACATGCTCAAGGTGCAGCAGGTAGAAATGGACTGCATCGTTGTCAGTGTCAGACCCTCGTGAGGACTTGTTTTGTGTGCTGTATGTTTATGTAATGAATAAATGGAAGGATTTACTCAATGAAAGGTCGTTGATTGTAAATGAAAGGTCGAAATGGTCGTTGTAAATGTGTATATGTCAAAGGTCTGAAAGGTTGTAAAGATCAAATGGTCAGAAACGGCCAAAATGGTTGAAATTGTCTAAACGGTCAGAATTGTCCGAAGTGGTCTAAATGGTCTTAAAACGTCTATAAGGGTCTAAAGGTCAAATGGGTCTACAGGGTATTAAAAGGTCTGAAGCTCTAAAGGTCAAAAAGGGTAGAAAGGCGTCTTAGGGTCTTAAAGGTTCTAAAGGGTCTTAGTCGTATTAATGGGTTTTAGCGGTCCACAGGTTCATCACGGGATTAAAGTGTCTAATGGGTCTAAAAGGATGTTAGGTTTCTAAAGTCTAATCTAAGGGGTCCTAAAGAGTCCTGGGGGTCTGAAAGGGAGTAAGAGATCTTAAAGGGACTAAGGGATCATAAAGGGTATTATGGGTGGTAATAGTTTTTTGTGCAAAGGAAATTTCGCCATCTCAGGCAACGTGAGATTCCGCCCAGCATGAAAATAAAAGGAAGGCACACACGAAATGAGATACCATACAAGATAAGAGTCAAGGGAGAGAAACAAGACTCCAGAGACAAAGGATGGAGAGGCACACCAGAGGCCTTCTCAATCGGTCCATGTCTCAGTTGTCAAATGCGATACAACTTGGCACATTCTTATTTTGTATCCATCAGATAATTCAATGGAAATCTTAATCAACAAGTACTTGGACAGAGACAGAAACTAACTTTCCATGACTGCGCGATGTTATCAAATGGCACGTTGGTCCATAACCAAATGCACTCTACATTCAACAGTAGGAAAAGTGTGCATCTTAATTGATTAAATAAATGCTGACCTGACATCCATGTCATTGAACCATCATCAAATTTTAGACTACAAAAAATGTGCAATACCCCTGGGTGCTCACCTGGTAGAAGAAAGCAGTATACTACACTGACTAAAGGTATTTTAAACCAATTTCAATGGTTGCTTGAAGACAGGGCAGCATGTATAATCATACTAAGGTAATCATAAGACTTTAAACAAACAAACAAAACCTATTTTGGGGGGCAACCACCTCTCCTACAACCGTAGAACCCCATAGGGGCAGATATTTTTTTTAATGCCGTGAACAAACTTCGGTACATCACGGGTGATTAAGGTTGTGGTCAAGTTTAATCAGAATTGCACGTGTAGTTTCTGAGAAGGAAGCAAATTCCTATTTTGTTGGGGGGGTGGGGGGGGGGTAGTGGGTAGGGGAAGGTGGGGGTCCAAACCTGGAACCACCCCCTTAGACTCCGATATTTGAAAAGTCAATGAACAAACTTCAGTCATCACGTACCAAGCATCATTTGTACCAAGTTTGGTCACAATCCCATCAGCGGTTTCAGAGAAGAGGTTGCAAGTGTTTACGTACTGACAACACACCATCGCATAAACTCCCTGGGACTTTCCAGGTGAGCTAAAAACACAATGCCTCCAGCGACTTCATGGCTGGGGCATAAAAAACAATTTCTACAAGGAAAATTCAGAGAATCCAGTCCTAATCTTCAAATGACAATCTATATCTATAAATGATGGAGAGAAACTATGTTGTAAATATGTATTTTGTATGTATCATCGACTTCAAGACGATTTGACCGAGGAAGCTGAAACTTTCAGGGATTAATTAGGACACCCTAAAGTGCAAGTTTCATTTGATTCAATGAAGTTTTGAAAAAAAAAAAAAAAGAAGATTCACCCATCTTGGCATTTTCTTCCTTTGGGGAGAGGGCGAGTGCAATTGGAATTATCCGAGGTATGTAACCACAATGTATGATACAAGCACTTAAGCAGCATGCTTTGTTTTTTTTAAAGATAAGTTTTTGCTTCATATACGTAACCTGGGTTATTTTTTTTTTTTCTTTTCAGGAGCAATCGAGGCAGCACTCCATTGCCTATACACCACTGTAGAAGTCCGCATGGACTTGTGAGTTTATTGAAATGTTCCTCTTTTATTAAGTAAGTGAGTTATCAAATGCATCCTGTTCTAATCTGTTCGTACTCTTCTCATTGCAGGAACGCACAGAAACATGGGTGTTGTTTTGTAATACTAATTGTGATGCACAGCAGTATTATATAATGTTTGGAATATGGAATGCTAATAAAGTGAAAAAACACACTTGGTGATAACTCCTCGAGTAATCTGCATTATGAATTATAAAAATGATGTGCTGTGCTTAGATATACCTAAAGGGATAAAGCTTACATTGATTAATCTGTGCAATAATGTTATACAATATTACTTTAAAGACACCATGAAACTGCTTTTCCAGACGAAATGGAATGTCTGGAGTCTTTGTCCTAAAATGTTTATCTTTATGGCTTATGCTGAAATGGAAACCAGATGCTTTTATGCGCTTGCTTGTCTGAATCCCTGACCTCTTGTTTGAACCCTCATCGCTCAAGCCGGACACCCCAAAGCCCAGAAGAATTTCTTTTGTCTCAACAAAACACTATAAAAGAGAAGATGCAGACCAAATTGGGCAGCAGACCTGCTCGATATGTCATCTGGAGTCCTGTTTGAGTACGCCGGCATAGTACTGTTTAACTGTGTTGTAATCCTTATTGTATTTGAGTGAGGCTTCTCCATTTAATTAAATCTTGACATTGTTCTTGAGGTGTAGACATTCTATTTAGTGTACACCCTTCTACGACACTGCCCAAATAAAGGGATGTGTCAGAAGAAAGTGTTGCACACTTGGAAGAAGATCACTCATAGGGCAGGTACTCTGCTATGGTATTAATAATCATAAAGATAACATGGCCTCCGTCATGTTACCCTCCTCCCACTCCTGGCTTCTAGTAATAATAATAAACTAGAACGGCACTCAGTAGAGAGCATACCTCCCTGCCAGGTGAACAGTTTGCGTTTTTTATCCCAGTGTAGACCAGAAAATCACATTTAATCAAAATCATCCGTCCACCACTTTTTGAGATATCCTGCTTGATATCGTTGTTGGCTCTATCTCCCAATGGTGAAGAATCACTTAAAAATATATATACTAGCTGGATCCGGAACCGGATCTTCACCAAAATTGAATCAATTCTTTCTTGTCACACACACACAACCTGTCCATCAAGTTTCGTCCAAATCCGTCCATAACTTTTTGAGGTATTCTGCTCTATGTTGGTTTTAGCCCGATCACTCAATGATGAAGAATCACTTAAAAATTAAATAATTCTCATATCTGAATCCATATTCAGATCACCAAAATCGAATCGATTCTTCCTTGTCACTCACACACACACACACACACACACACACACACACACACACACACACCACACACACACACACACACACAACCTGTTCACCAAGTTTCGTCCAAATCCGTCCACAACTTTTTGAGATATCCTGCTATGTATTGTTTTTGGCCCTATCTCCTAATGGTGAAGAATCACTTTAAAAATTATACGAGCCGGATCCGAATCCGGATCTTCACCAAAATCTAATAAGTTAGTCTTTGTCACATACGCTACATCTCCGCCAAATTTCGTCCGAATCCGTCCACAACTTTTTGAGATATCTTCTTCACAAACAAACGGACAAACAGGGGTGAAAACATAACCTCCATCCACCTTTGGTGGCGGAAGTAATAAATGAAACAATCCCCAAATAATGTATATGCAACTGAAGACACTTTCAGGGCACAGCACGTAATTGTTTATCGAAATGAAACGCAAGGTAATATCAAAGCAGTAACAAATAATGAAGTCTACATTTTAAAAGAACACATTTACAGCAAAGTGCAATGAAATGTAAACTCCTACAATGCATTTCAATTCGATTTCAATGTGAACGATGGACCAACTTCACAGAAATATTTTTATGCAGCGAAATTAAATGAGCAATTCAATTGAAAAGTACAAGTATCTTTAAAACTATCGACATTTTGTTGATAGAATAATAATAAGAAAAAAAACAAGTTTTCAGGACATCACAAGGTAGTTCGCCAAGGCACAGGATGTTTACACAAATTAAGGTTCCCTTTCACGGTGCGAGGGAATCCTGTAAATTGTGATTTAAAAACAATGGTTAGAGCAGCTGTGATAAGCAATCAAAATTTAGGCCAAAAAGATGAAATGTTTATTCCATCTGTCGTTTCAAATATGCACGATGAGCAATGCAAAAATATACCTATATTTTTTCACAAATGTATTGCACTTTTAAACAAATACATGGTGGATATTCTTTTTACTTTCAGTTACAAGGGTCGTGTTGCAGTTGAAAAACTCTGTACACAGTTGTCCCGCTCAGTCTCCAGGCAGCCCTCGGATCCCGGAGGAATCGCCATTGGGCCGCGTGTCATGCCAATCGCAGGTCAAAGGTCACCAAGCACGGTTGCCCTTTTATAATACATTGCTATGACACATAGGCGAGTTCAAAAGCACAACTATATTATAGCCTTCCGTTTAAAATATTTTACAAATGATCCCAATAGTACAATTTTTTTCTTGTGTTTTTTTTGGAACTTTCCTGAAAATATAACAAAATTAACGAACCCGCTTCTTCACTTGCACATAACGACCAATAGAATTCGCTTAAATCCAACCAATTGCACAAAACTTTCCTGGCGATTGAGGCCAACTTGAGCAAAAGTACTGAAAATCGATTTCATGTTTTTACTGCATACAAACAGGCAAAGTACCCCAAATATCACATTTGGTAAAAACGAGAGTTAAACCTGCCGTAAACAATTTAAAATGTCAATTGCCATCAGAATTGGCTGCTTTTAAACGAAGGTGACCACACTCAATGCAAGATCAGAGAAAGCATGTGCTTTTTCCACAATGCTAAAATTGCGGTGACGAGGGTGGTGGGGCAAGCACCCCAAAGTAAACGTGTTGCCTCTGTTTTGCTAAAAAAAAATATATTTCCAATGTTTTTTTTTACTGCAAAAGAGTTTCATCTTTCCAATAAACCCATAATTTATATACAACTGTGCAGTGTCCCAGAGGACGCTGTGCTTCGGAGGGACGCTGAGCTGGCAATCCCATCTGCTCGCTTTAAAATGGGGACGCCAGCGAGGTCGTATTGCCAATATTCTTCCATTATCCCGATTGCAATAAAATATATCTGGCATTAAACGATAATTGACTACACCAAATCAGTGAGGAATGGCCCGATCTACAACTGCAGATGATCATTTACTCAAGGGCTGGTGGGATGCCCGAGAGGTACGCAAACTACCTTTTAAGTTTGAATCCCGGCCAGACGTCCCGGTGTTTCTCAGGCTATAAACTGTCATCCAGGTGTTTCGCAGGCAGGGCAGGTATCGATGTGAGTGGTGTCCCTCAGATGGATGTTAAACTGGGCGTCACGTCTGCCGGAATTAGTTGGTGGATGTCAAAGACCACACGGTGTCCTTCATGAAGAGTAGGCGAGCTACTTCCGGCACCCTGAACGAAATCCTGCTCTAACCTGCAGGGGTCACTGCATCAACGGCACAGCTGTGCCCTCAGCGATGATGCAATCAGCAGTCACAGGCTTCATACAAAAATAAATGAACCATTCACTCAACAGTTTAACAAGGCTGTCTGCACTTCTGATGATGCACTGAGTCAACATTCATATGTCCTTGGCATGTAGCATGGGTGCGGGGGAGGGGGTGTGGGGGGCAGGGGGTTCAACACATGAATATGTCTAGAACTCAGGAAAACTTGACACATCTCCCTGTTTAAAACGAATACAATTTAAATGAGAACCTAAGACTTAATATTATTTCTTAATGTTGAGCTGTCAACCATGAACTTTCATTTGATAAAAAAAATAATTGAAAAAATACATTGTCAGCATTTCAAAACCAAAAATCGAAATGAACTGCTGCGCGTCAGTCTCCTGAAAACCTCGAGAAAACCGATACAAAACAAGCAGGTGTTGACAGGTGAGATACAGTACTTGATCCCGGAGATGATGGAGCTACCACAGGTGCGAAGGATGATTCCACGTGGGAACTTGCAAGGGGGAATGCTCGTACGAAGGTGGTGTTCAACTTTAAATGACGAGGTGGGATAAAGCCGAGGTTTGACAGAACACCGTGTGATATTTCATTGGCAATGGATCTACAAGGTGAGTTGGCCAAAGGTTTTTCTGCACCACTGGGCAGCACAGCTGATGGGTTTGTCACAGGCTTTCATGCACACTCCACTCGCCCCAAGCTGCTCAAAAGCCATTTTGTACTCCGTGTCAAACACTTCTGTATCAACAGGATGGACAACATGAGCAGAATTATACATGCTATCTGTCATTCTTCGCATCATCATCATCATCCCTGAATCTTAATGAGTAAATCGGTTGGTATAAAAGGACACTGCCATCAGGAAATGAAAGGGTTTGAAGGACATTTTACACACAATATGTACAAAAGAGTTTTAAATGTTTTGTCATTAATTAATAATATGCATATCTTATTGAAAAGTACGAATACAAAGCTGAGAAAATGTGGCTTGTTATCAATGGTATATTTGTTTATCTGAGCTGGTGTGTGCGGAAGAGATGAGTAAACTCACCAGTGTCCACGTTATCCTCACCCAAGAAAGCCAGCGACAGAAAGAGTAGTTCTCGGTACAAGCTCCTGTCACACACACACACACATGCATACACACACACACGCATACACACACAAACACACACACACACACACACACACACACACACCTCAAATATGTATATAACAGTAGAATAGTAATACAAACAGACATTAAAGCTTGCTGAATATATTTTGTAAAAGAGAACTTGCTTGATGATGCAAACCAACAACATGTAAGTTTATGGTCTGATCCCACTCCCCTGGAAACTCAACCGAGACAAACTAGAGATGAACTGAGCAATTGCTGTATCCCGAAGCAAAAAATGATTCGGTCATTCTTTGAGAAGGGCATGTACAGCTCAAAAAAAATATTGTGTTAAATGGTGCATTGAAACAGACTATTTCGTTATATTAACCCGTGCAATATTTATATACCAATAGCAAGAGAGAAATCAACCACAGATGTTCTATAAGGTTTACAAGGAAAGTACCCTTGGTAGATAACTACTATGCCAAGCATGATGTGAATCCAGATGGTATTTTTGCGAAAATAAAATGGCAGAAGATAATTGTTTAAAGTCTGGAATTTGTTTTGAAGGATCAATTCAGGTTTGACAACTTGTTTTTAAATTGTACCCACAGATGTATTTCTTTAGTTTGCAGTGGAACAAAACCAAAAAAGCTGAAAAATTATTAAATCTTAGCTTATTCCAAACAAAATCTAAAAATGGCCCGGACAATATTATTGGCACCTTTTAGAAGTTGTTAGAAATAATTAGATTTCAAGCAGGTGATTCTCCTTTACTTTGGAATTGAACTCACCTGAGGTGAGTTGCAGGTGCCTGCAATATAAAAATCACTCATTCAACCAGTTTGAATAGAGAAAACGAGTCATTCTGCTGTTTTGTGTCACTGTGTGTACCACAATGAGCATGGAGAAAAGAAAGAAAACCAGAGAATTGTCTGAGGTCAGACACAAGATTGTAGCCAAGCATGGACAATCTCAAGACTACAAGTACATCTCCAGAGACCTTGATGTTCCTGTGTCCACCATACGCAATGTTATCATGAAGTTTGTGGTGAGGTGAGGAATCTTGTGGTGAGGCTATTGCCCAGAAACAACTTGCTTTCGTCTCCTGGAAAGCAAATCCAACGGAAGGAAATCTCATTTCCTTTCACAAAGCCCGAAACAAGTGTGCGTCCACCCTCAGGAGAGCCAGGAAACAATATCTCTCCGTCCTCAGGACCGAACTCTCTTATCTGTCTCCCTCTTCCAAATCCTGGTGGCGTCTGGTAAAATCTGTTTCTGGTGTTTGTTCCCCCTCCATCCCCTCCCTCACCTTAAATGGCCACACGGCTGACTCCGCATGTGAAAAAGCCGAATGCCTCAACTCTGTGTTTGCCTCTAAATCTTGTGTCCCAAACCCATCCCTCTCTGTACCCACCGTACCCAGTCGTACCCAGCTGCTCCTGGACTCTGTGTCCTTTCCTCCTGACAAGGTGGAAAAGTGTCTGTCAACCCTCGACTCTGATTCTGCAACTGGACCTGACGGCATCAGCCCACGGGTCCTAAAATCATGTTCTTCCGCTCTTTCACTCCCTCTCTCTGTTCTCTTCACCCTCTCTTTTGCTCAAGGTCATCTTCCATCTGCTTGGAAATCTGCCAACATCACCGCTTTGCACAAAAAAGGTGCAAAAACAGATCCCAGCAACTACAGACCAATCAGCCTTCTCCCAATTATCAGCAAGGTCATGGAATCCATCATTGCTTCAGATATGAAATCTTTCCTCTTCTCCAATGGCTTGATCTCTGATCATCAATTTGGTTTCAGACCTGGACACTCCACTCTGGACATGCTGCTTCTGCTTTCTCAACAATGGATGGAGGTCCTCAATGCCAAACAGGAAATTAGAGCAGTCTCCCTTGACATATCACGTGCCTTCGATACAGTCTGGCACCCCGCTCTGCTCACCAAACTCTCCTCTTTTGGTATCCATGGAAATCTCCACGCATGGCTGGCGGACTTCCTCTCTAGTCGTAGTCAACGTGTGGCCCTGAATGGGTTTCTCTCATCTCCTCTTCCTGTTCAGGCTGGAGTTCCCCAAGGCAGTGTTCTGGGCCCTGTGCTTTTTCTGGTCTTCATCAATGATCTCTCTGACTCTCTTGAAAATCCTCTCTATCTCTTTGCTGACGACTCTACTCTCTGTCGCTCCATTCTTCATCCCTCAGATCGGCAGTCTGCAGCCTCCTCACTCTCTGCAGACCTTGACAAAATCACAGACTGGGCAAACAAGTGGAACATGTCTTTCAATCCTGACAAATCTCACACTCTTACGATGTCTCTCCGAAAAGACCGACTGGACCGACTGGACAACCCTCCCATCCACTTTCTGAATAATCCTCTCCAAGAAGTTCTGTCACTCAAGCTTTTGGGTCTCACTATCTGCCATGATCTTTCCTGGAAAAACCACATTTCTAATCTGGCCTCCAAAGCCAGTCGCCGACTGGGCATCCTCCTCCGTCGTGCGAAGTCCTTCCTTGGCACACCTGAGCTCCTCACCACATACAAGGCTTTCATCCGCAGCTCAATGGAATACTGCTCTCCCCTCTGGGCTGGTGCTCCTGCCTCACACCTAGCTCGCCTTCGCGCTGTTGAAACCAAAGCATTCAGAATCATTGGAATCTCCCGCGATGAAGCTAACTCCAAGGGCCTCTCACTCACTCACCGCAGGCAGGTTGGTGGTCTTTCCGTCTTCTACCGACTCCTCTCTGGCCTTGCCCCCCCCAGCTCTCTCTGGGCTCTGTCCCGCAAATATTCCTACAGGTCGCACAAGATCTGCCTGCAACCCTCTTTTGGTTAAACTGCCAAAATCAAGACTCTCTGCTCACCTTCACTCCTTCATTCCTCTTTTCTCCCGCCTCTGGAACAAACTCCCTCACTCTCTTCAATCCCACTCCACCCTCCAAGTCTTTAAAACAGCTGTTCACCACCATCTCTTATCTTCCCCCATCCAAAACCTTGATCTTTTCTACCCCTGCTAATTTCACCCCAATTCCCCTTTTTGAAATACCAACTTCTGTCCTGGAAGTCCTTGGTGTCCTTGTGCTTTATACTTCTCCCTCCCCCCCCCCCCCTTCCCATGCCTCCTCCCCCCGGGCCCTCTCCCTTCCACACATCTCCCTGCTCTCGGATGTTGTGTTTGTGTGCTTCCCCTTTTCTCCCCATCTTGTCTTCCGCTCCCTCTTTTTGTGTATTTTGTTTGTCTGGTCGATTTGTTTGTGAAGTAAATGTTAGCTCTTTCACGAGCCTCGATTCAGTATACAAAAAAAAAAAAAAAAAAAAAAAAAAAAGGTTTAAGATCATGGCACTGTTGCCAACCTCCCTGGACGTGGCCGCAAGAGAAAACTTGATCGAAGATTGCAGTGAAGGATTGTTCGAATGGTGGAGAAAGCACCTCGATCAACTGCCAAACAGATTGAAGCTGACTTTCAGACACGAGGTACGACAGTTTCAATTCGCACCACCCGTCGCCAACTCAATGAAAGGAGGTTCTATGGTAGGAGACCCATGAGGACTCCACTGCTAAAATAGAGACAAAAGAAAGCCCGACTGGAGTTTGCCAAAACACACCTGAACAAGACAAAATCCATCTGGGAGAATGTCCTGTGGACAGATGAGACCAAATTAGAGCTTTTTGGCAAAGCACATCATCTCTATGTTTACAGAACACAAGATGAAGCCTTCAAAGAAAAGAACACCTTCCCTACAGTCAAACATGGAGAAGGTTTAGTAATGTTTTTGGGTTGTTGTGCTGCCTCTGGCACTGGGTGCCTTGAATGTGTGCATGGCATCAGGAAATCAGGAGATTACCAAGGCATTTTGGAGCGCAGCGTTCAACCTAGTGTCGGAAAGCTGGGTCTCCGTCGAAGGTCATGGGTCTTTCAGCAGGACAATTATCCCAAACACACTTCAAAAAGCACCCAGGAATGGTTCAAGACAAAACACTGGACTGTTCTGAAGTGGACAGCAATGAGTCCAGATGTAAATTCCATTGAACACCTGTGGGGAGATCTCAAAACAGCAGTTAGGAGAAGGCAACCTTCAAATATGGGAGAACTGGAGCAGTTTGCACAAGAAGAGTGGGCCAAGCTGCCAGTAGAGAGGTGTCGGAAGCTCATTCATGGCTAGAGGAAGCGCTTGACTGCAGTTATTTTGTCCAAAGGCTGTGTGTGCGACCAAATATTAATTCGAGGGTGTCAATAATTTTGGCAATGCCATTTCTTTTTATTTTCTGATTTAAAAGGATATATTAAGTTCTGAATCAAAAACAAAGGTTCTGTAATATTAACAGTGAAATAAAGAATTGTGGAGACCAAATACCTTTGTCAATTTCAAACTATTTTTGAAGAACATTGTGAGTTATTTGAAAAAAGTGCAAGGGTGCCAATATTTTTGGCCACAACTGTATATATACATACATATACATAAATAAATCACCTTAGACTTACCTATGCCGAGGGCACCCACTTCCCTTCTGGGACCACACATTGAGAAGTTGTGAGCTTGGAGTATGCAAGTCATTTATCATGACTCTCTTAACAAGCGCATCAAGCAGGCCGTTGTCAAAAGCCTCCTCCAAGCTCACTGTGGATTTGGATTGTACAGCTGCACCTTTCACCACATGAAGTTCACTTTCTTCAGAACTTTGCGCCTCTGAAAATACAAGACTCAACTTTCGGTATACCTTAATTTAAAGGTCAGTGATGTGAAATATGCACGCACACTCAAAAGGGAAGCATTTGTGGCAAAGACTCATCATTGAGATATTTCAAACATAAATCTAACACCGTGAGATACAATAACGAGAGTAATAAAGCAGAGCAGAGTTACAAAGAAAAGGTAATGAGAATATATCGTTTTTCCTGGGCAATTATTTTTTTCTGCTCAATTTGATTAACATGCATTCAAATTCACGCAGTTTTACTACATCGCTCATACCAAGATTTCTTCTTCAATATTTGTTTATTCAATTTCATTTTAATTGCCATCAGCAAAGGTTCGAGGGTTCAAGCAATGGTGCTGGGAGACAGTTGGTTTGTCTGGCAGGGCAGGGCATCTTGTGGTCATCTTGGTATTCAGTATGCGCTGTAGCTCATCTCGCATATCTTGATCAATTTTGGTGTTATGTGCTCCTCCTGTCGGTAACTTTTCATAACGACCAGTGCGCAGATATGTAGCCACAATTGACGTTGCAGTGGATTGTTTGATGCCTAAAGTATCAGCAAGTTCTTGATAGTCGGCGTTGTTGTTTTCAAAAGCTTCAATTAGCCTCTCCCTACCTATGCTAGGTATTCTCCTGTAATGAGCATGGGCAGCCATCCTTATTTTCAAAATTGACTCGAGAGAGAAGTGTATCTTTTACCAAGAACGAGTGTATCTTTATTAACTATCCATGGAAGGGCATACAATATATATCTGCTTTTATAGGCAAATAAGAATTTTAATTTGAAAACACAAACCAGAGAATCAATGCAAAAACGTGACAAATGTGTGGTCATTAAAAAAAAAAAAAAAAACACCTTTAGAGGCCATTTTTTTCCCCGCAAGCGGGGGTTGGCCTTTTTCGGGGACCGTGGTTGTTGTTGTTTTTCGGTCCCCTTTTTGAAGCAATGTTTTACGGCCGGATGCCCTTCCTGCCGCCAACCCTTTTTGTCGCCTTTTACGACAAGCAGGGAATTACCAGTGAACTGGTGCTCAATTAGCCGACCTCGGAAGGATGACAGGCTGAGTCAACCCCCCTGGCGTTAATTCAGCGATCGACCGGGATTCGAACCCAGGATCCTAGGATCCTAAGCTGGCACCCTAGCCGCTAGCCCAACACCAGGGATTTATTTAATGTGGTCATTGATGTGGTCATTGGTGAAATTTAATTCTTGATCAACCTCTTTTTATTAGTTGTGGTGAATTGGATGAACTTACTGATGATTTATATTGGAATGCACCTATTTTGCAGCTGAATGAAGTTAAAAGTCCAACGAATGCTCAACTAATGAAATTGAATGAACCTTTTTCGCGAATTGAATGATGATATAAAGGTGCATTCATTTTCATTTTTAATGGAATGAACAGGGTATTAAATTGAATGTTGGGCTGAAATTGGCCAGGAAAATCTATCATATATCAGAGATGTGGTAGAAAAACAAGTATGGCGATATGCAGGTTGCCCCTGAAGAGGAAAAAGGGGGGGGGGGGGTAATGGATGAGAGGAAGTGAGAATGAGATCAGGAAGAGAGGGAGAATGCAAAAGACAAAGCAGTAGACCAGAAATGCGTAAACAAGGTATGGTAATAGAGATATGGCAATACAACAAATAAATAAATACATGAGATATGGGCAGACAAAATGGCAAAAGATCCATTTCTACATCACAGGTACCAAATGAGGACAGTTAGACAGGAAAATCATTAAATTATTCTTATCTTAGTTAAAGAAAAACTCCAAAATTGGATATGGGTGTGCTTGCCATTAAAATATGGCAATTTTATTTTAAATCAGCGGATGAAGCATGGGTGATGGGATGGTATGGCATTTGATATGACAGGAGGGAAAAACAACGACAACAACAACAATCTCGGAAGGAACAAACTAAATTGAGACAACAACAATGTCATTTGGATTGAAGTGATCAAGGGGACCAAAGCAAAGACCACCGGAATACCTCCATGTAGCTCGACTGGGCTTGCTAGCAAGTTACACACACTGCGCGACTCACTCACTGCGCATCCTCGTCACACCCAACCTTTACCCCCTCACACACGCCCACACACTCCCTCCCCCATTCTTAGTTATTTACCTCTCCTCTGCAGTTTTTGTGTTAATTTGCTCCCATCTTCCACCTCTCACCCTCTGATTAAAGATGACTTTACCCAAGAGGTAAGGATATGGTGTTAGGTTCCATCAGAAATTTGGCCCTGAGGGTGAATATTAATTTTTTAACTAGAGAGAAATAGATGATGTGCCATTGCAAACACCCACCCTTCCCACCGAAAGCAAAATTGAAAGATGGCAAAAAGATTCTCCAGGAATGACAAATTTTGAGTTAAAAACGTTTTTCCCATTTTGATCCCTGTGACCCTAAGTCCCCACCCCATGGAGCATGAACTGAGGGGTCACATCTTTTTAAAAAAATCGTTAAAATATTTAATGCATCCCCCAATGTTGATTGCATATACAAAGTTTCATTTGAAAATATATTTAAAATGTGCCTGTAATTTCATTTGTTTGGTATTTCATCTTTTGACCCCACCCAGGTCCTCAGGGTGGCAGGGCCAAAAACGATACTGCTCCCACACCTTCATGCTATGTGGTGATCATAAGTACCAAGTTTGGTGAATTTATGCACAACCGTTTAGGAGGAGAAAGCGTGACGGACTGGGTCGATTACAATATTCCTCCCCCGTTTTTATGCCTCCGCCGACAAAGTCGATGTAATGTAAGTAATGTAATATGTAATGTAATATAAGTCAAAGTAATGCCGGAGGCATTATGTTTTTGGGTTGTCCGTCCGTCCGTCCTTCCGTATGTCCTTGCGTCCATCCGGGCTAAACCTCGTTTTTCTCAGCAACCATATGTCCGATTGAGACGAAACTTTCAGGGTAGGAGCGCCACCCATGCAGAATGTTTTTATGATAATTGTGATGTCATAGGTCACGTGGTATGGCAGCAATCTTTGATTAAAAGCAAATAATTAAAAAATTATTTATCAGAAACCGCAGAATGGAAAGATTTGAAACTTGGCACATTGTCAAGTACTCCCAATGGGGAACAAAAGCATGATAATGATGACATCATAGGTGAAGTAGTATACCAGCCAAAAATGTTTTAATCAAATTCCTTATCCTAAAAATCTGAAATTGCGTGCATATAATCTACGACCCATTTGTATTGAAATATTAAATTTGACATCTTAGGTCACATGGTTTGGCAACCTTTTTGGATTGAAGGAAAATATTAAATAATTATATCTCTGAACCCGCTCACCCTATTGATGCAAATTTTTTACAAATATCATCTAACAGCACTGTTGCATATAGTTTGAAAATGATGATGTCATAGGTCACATGGTTTGGCAGCCATCTTGGATAGAAAAACGAACCTTATCCGATCAACACAAAACTTCACAAACGTGATCCACTACCCATACATATGCAGTGATGGCATCTACCCGTTGTGGGACTATGCAGAGGCATATTGATGACACAGTCACATTGTTCTAGTTTTCAATCAAGCGTGGGGATAAATAAACTTCTGTGCTTGTCACAAGTGCTGTATTAAAAAAAAGAAGTGTATAATTAATGCATGGACAGGCTTTCTTTCCCCATTACTGAGATAGTTAGAAAGAAGG
>NC_136270.1:13580823-13805278 GCF_964187855.1 Myxine glutinosa | reverse complement strand
GGTTGCATGTGATTGTCTAAGATCTCTATTTACAACCATTTTTGGACTTGCTGCCCCAAATAATCACCCAACTACTTGGACGACATGATGCATCACCAAATTGTGCAATTGTGTGGATTGCAGATGGTTTGACAATCTCATTCATGAGCAACTTCATGATGAGCAACTTACTTAATGGGCAACAACTCACAAACAACTTACTTAATGAGCAACTCACGAGCAACTTAATGAGAAACTCATAAGCAACTTACTCATTGAGCACTGCACGAGCAATTTACTCAATGATCACCTCATGATCAACTTAATAAGCAACTCACGAGCAACCTACTCAATGAGCAACTTACTAAATGAGCACCTCATGTGCAACTTACTTAATGAGCAACTCATGAGCAACTTAATGCGCAACTCACGAGCAACTTACTCAATGAGCAACTCACGAGCAACCTACTCAATGAGCACCTCATGAGCAACTTAATGAGCAACTTGCTCAATGAGCAACTCACGAGCAACTCGCTCAATGAGCAACTCACAAGCGACAAACTTAATGAGCAACTCACGAGCAACTTACTTAGTGAGCAACTCACGAGCAACTTACTTAGAGAGCAACTCATGAGAAACTTAATGAGCAACCTACTGAATGAGCAACGCACGGGAAATTTACTAAATGAGCAACTAAACTTAACTTAATAACTAAATTGGGAGATCTCGTGAGATCTTGCCGGCAACGGCACGATTTTTCGAAGCTGTACACGTTCTCCACGTTTTCGAAATTAAGTAATTGTTCACAATTGTATTTCTGTCGAAACTGTATTTATCTTTCGGTGTGTGTACCTATAGTGTGTCCCTAGGAAGATTCTCGGTGTTAATCTTTCATAAATTAATCGTTTCTGTTTGCCCCGCGTGTGTGGCCTTGTAGCCTAAGGCTTACCCCCATCGAAGTTTGTTCACTTAAGTTCCTTCCTTCGCTGTTTTTGCTTGGTTCTTAGATTTTTCCCTTCTCCCCGGAACTTCCCCGTACATCTCCTCTTTGTCTAACGTTTTAAACCCTCCCCCCGTCCCCCTCCCCCCAAAAAACAAAAAAACACATTTCCCTTTCTCCAAGTGTGCTGTTGTCCAATCGTGTGCTTCTGTCCACGTGCGCTGTCTCGCCCCGCCCCCATTATCTCCTTGCCTTCCACCTTTTGCCCTGTTCACATGACTCGTGGTTGTCCCTCTGGGCTCCCTCTCCCCGTTGGTATTTTTGTGAATATAAGATTGTTCTTCACGGTTCTGTTTAAATGTGTTTAATCTTTCCCCTGCAGTGTTTTATTCAGTGGTATATTACAACATGCTGTTTTTCTTCCTATTTAAAAGGCCTTTTTCAATTTCCTCTTCAACTCATTCCACTTCAAAAAAATATTCAATCTCTCATAATTCTTCCTCACTACATGCTCTAAATTCACATTCATTCCACCCCTCCTCCATCGTTCTTAAACGGATCTCTAACTTGAAAATCACATTAAACCCAATTTGTTATAAATGTTCGTCTTTCATCAATCATCCACTTTCTAAACTCCCCCCTTGCCCCTCCCCTCCAAATCTCCCCCCTTTCCCCTCCCCTCCGAAACTGCCCCCTTGCCCCTCCCCTCCTAAACTCCCCCTGAAACCCTGCCCTTCAAAACTCCCCCCTAACCCCTCCGCTTCAAATCTCCCCGCCCCCCCCCCTACCATCCCTCTCCAATTCTCCCCCCCTCTCCCCTTCCCCCCTCCTCCTCAAAGCTGCCTCCTCCCCACTTCGTCTCCCTTCTATCTCATACCTCCACCTCCCCCAAACTTCTACTTTCCTCTGCCCCTCCCCCCCCCCCCCCTCAAACAACCCCTCACTGTGCCTCATCCCATCACCATCAAACCTTTCGTCCTCCTCATCCTTCCCTGTCTTGTAACTCTTCTGTAATCTCTGACACACTATCAACTGCTCTCCCTACCTCCCCCTCTCATCCTTCATCTGACCCCACCCCTCCCCTCCCATGTCCTGCACCCGATGCTCCACCTCTCTCCTCATTAACGATATGGACCTCAAACATCCGGGGCCTTCGCTCAAAGATGTCTCTGATTCCTGAATATCTTTTCCTGGTTATGCCCCCATTCCACTTATGCCGATTGGCCCCGATTAGCCCCGATCTCCAGGTCGGGAGCGATCGGGACACTTTGGGAAAAAACTGGTCATCTACGCTGTATCTACGTCCTAAGTACGCTCCGATTACGATCACTACGCTGTAACCACGCTCATCGTGGGTAGATCGGGTCCCTGAAGACCCGATCGAAGCCGTTTAGAGCCGCTGTGTTCCCGCTCGCGTACGCTGTAACCACGCTGCATTCGCGATTGCCGCCGCTCTGACACGATGCATTCCCGATCGCCGCCGATCTAAAACTGATCCAACGCCGATGCTGCCGATCTATTGCCGTTTCAACTACGTCATTCCCGACCAAACCGATCTAACTACGCTCTATTCCCGTCTTTAAGCCGACTAAAAAGCAGATTTCAGGTCCCGATCCGTATAAATAGGGCCCGATTTGCTTGCCGATCATCAGTATCGTCGAAGACAGCCATGGATCAACATCAGAGAAATGGCCGTCTGCAGCTCGCTCTACTTCTCCAACAATATGCAATTAATGAAAGAAGAGCTGCTCAAGTGAGAAGAAGAATTAAGAAGCAGAAGAAGTGCCCCTCAGTTCTGGGTCTGGCCATGGTTGACAGAAGGGTTGAGGGGATGAAAATGCATTGCAAAATGAAAGGTCTTCAAAATAAAAGCTAAAAATTTGACAGGTTTTTGCTGGGTAGAGGGAATCAAAGTTTGCATTCACTTAATTAAAAGGTCATAAAATTAAAAGCGGTAAAATTGATCATTAATAATATTTGTTTAACTTGTACCGCTTTTAATTTTAGACCATGGGGTTATTGGGCAATGCAATTTGGCTCATGCAGTTATCAATTCCACTTAACAACGTCGACAAAAATTGTCGTGTCGAAATACTTAATCGGGTGAGGCTGATGCAATCCGGACCGATTTATATACAGCGGCTTTGATCGGCATTGGAGCGGGACGGATAGGTAACGATCGTCGTCGAAACGGCACAAGATAATCCTCCCGCTGCAACGACGCTCTAATCACGATCAAGCCGTTCTAACTACGATCATTCCGATGGACTACGTTGCATTCACGCTGTAATCACGATCAGTCCCGCTATTTCAGATCGGGATGGAAATTTTAAACATGTTTAAAAAATCGCCCCGATCTATTTTTTTGTCCCGATCGACAAAGATCGAAGACGTTCCGTTTACGATCATGCCGATTGATCCCGTTCCAAATAGGATCGTTCCCGTTGTGCAGATTGGGGTCGATCGGCATAAGAGGAATGGGGGTATTACTCCCTCCTCCAGTATGATAGACCTGAGCCTCGTCCTGGAGGTGGGGTTGCTATCTTTATCAAAAACTCTCTTCCTCACTCCCCTTGCACTGCCCTCTCTCCACCCCACCCCCAGGAGTACCTCTGGCTACGGCTTCCTCTCCGCTCCCACCTTTTGTTCGTATGTGTTCTGTACCGTCCTCCAAACAGTTGTTACGGTCCGCGGTTAAGGATGTTGGTTTGCCGAGCGGATGGCACCGCGACCTAACAGTTTCCCCAATTCACCCGATCCCCGAACGTTGGCCAGATCGCGCCACAGATATTCAATATGGAAAACTCTAAAGCGACCGAATGTAAAGAGGAAGAAGAAGACGTACAGAAGAGTAACGGGGTTTATTATTTACACACACAAGCAAAAGAAGCAGTCAAAGTTATTTACAGGGTACATGGAAAAAGCAGGTGACAGTGAAAATTACTAGCTTATACAAACTTAATTAAATACCCAGGACAGAACAAACAGAACAAACTCACGCGAATGGGGAATGGAGGCAGGAACGATTGGCTGGACCGGGAAGAAGGTTCAGCTCGGACCACAAGCTGGAAGGCTTTGCAGGGCGCACAGCAAACCGGGCCTCGTCAGGCTGGGAGCAAGCAGGGTGACGTCGTGCACTTCTCTCAAGGCTTTCCTGCGCTTCTCTCGCGCACTTGTGTTAAAGGCTTCCTTCTCGCTTCTCTTCCCTCCTTGCGCACTTCTGTTAAAGGCTTCCTTCTCGCTTCTCTTCCCTCCTTGCGCGCTTCTCTCTGAAGCTCGTCTCTTTTTCAGAACTCAGAACTCATCTGCTTTGGGGAGCGTCCCGCGGCGGGTTATATAGGCCCCGCCCCTCAACCTTCGTGAACCTCCTCGATCGCTCTTCCTCCGCCCTCTCAAACCAAACCCCTCGTGCTTGGTTGGTTGTTCGGGGCTGGCTCACTCCTCCCCTCTATGACGAGGTGGAGACACGCCCTTCTTCTCTGAGCCTACCTCGTGGCGAATGGAGTCGCGGAGGGAACAGTTGGCAATTGCGGTTTTTGGGAATGGGAATGAAAGGGGATCTACTCTTCTTTCACTTGGTGCAATGGAGTGTCATTTTAATGGAAGACAAGGCCTTACCCTGATACACATAATAAAGATATAACTATCGAACAGGGGTATTCTATGATTGGCTGACGTGTATGCTTTATGGAATTAACTACCGGAATGCCCTTTGATCTTTACACAACACTGGAGGCAGGAGGGGCCAGAATCAAGCAATATTACACAACAATTTACCATACAATACAACACAATAAAAAAACACAATCCTCATTTCCGCAACACAGTGATGACTCCATTTACATTTCGCTGTCTGACAACATGGACCAACTTCTAACAACTCATCCAAACTCTCTCTTCCTCATATGTGGCGACTTCAACTGTCATGATGCCAGCTCGCTGGGTGTGGGTTCCTCTCTCACCAGCCATGGCACCTCAGTAAAGGACTGCTGCGACTCATTGGGACTGGCACAATCTGTCAATTTCCCGACCCGGATCTCAATCAATGGAGTATCTTCTCTTCTCGACTTGGTTATGACAGACTTCCCTGCAAATGTCTGCTGCTCTTCTTCTGCTCCAATCGGTTCTTCTGATCATGTGCTTGTTAAAGTGGACATCTCTCTGGCCATTCTCAGAGAGCCTCCTCAGCACCAACGAGTCTGGCATTTCAATCAGGCTGACTGGCACGGTCTGCAAGCAGCCATCAATCATCTGGACTGGTTTCCCATCTCTACTGCCTCTGAAATCAATTCTTCCTGGGAATTCTTCCAAAGCAAACTGCTCTCTCTCATGCACAGATTTATCCCATCTCGTCTTCAGTTGTCTTGCCCTTCCTCCCGTCCATGGCACATTGAATCTTGTGGTGAGGCAGTTGCCTTGAAACAACTTACCTTTGCCTCTTGGAAGGCAAATCCACCTGAAGGCAATCTCAGTTCCTTCCACCAAGCTCGGAACAAGTGTGTGTCCACCCTCAGGAGTGCCAGGAAGCACTATCTCCTCACACTCAAGAATGAACTCTCAAACCTGTCTCCTTCCTCCAAATCCTGGTGGCGTCTGGTCAAATCCGTTTCTGGTGTTTGTTCCCCCTCCATCCCCTCCCTTACCTCAAATGGCTCGACAGTTGACACCGCACATGACAACGCCGAATGCCTCAACTCTGTGTTTGCCTCAAAATCTTGTCTCCCAAACCCATCTCTCTCTGTCCCTACATTAGCCAGTCGAACCCAACTGCTCCTGGACTCTGTGTCCTTCTCTCCTGACAAGGTGGAGAAGTTTTTGTCAAACCTCGACTCTGATTCTGCAACTGGAGACGGCAACAGCCCACGGGTCCTAAAATCCTGCTCTGCCGCTTTATCTCACCCTCTCTCTGTTCCTTTCACCCTCTCTTTTGCTCAAGGTCATCTGCCAGCATCTTGGAAATCAGCAAAAATTACCGCATTACACAAAAAGGTGCAAAAACAGATCCTTGCAACGACAAACCAATCAGCCTGCTCCCAATATTATTATCAGCAAAGTCATGGAATCCATCATTGCTTCGGATATCAAATCCTTCCTCTTCTCCAATGGCTTGATCTCCGATCATCAATTTGGATTCAGACGAGGTCATTCTACTCTGGACATGTTGCTTCTGCTGTCGCAACAATGGATGGAGGTCCTCAATGCCAAACAGGAAATCAGAGCTGTCTCCCTTGACATATCACGTGCCTTCGATACGGTCTGGCACCCAGTTCTGCTCACCAAACTCTCCTATTGTATCCATGGAAATCTCCACGCATGGCTTGCGGACGTCCTCTCTGGTCGTAGTCAACGTGTGGCCCTGAATGGATTTCTCTCATCTCCCCTTCCTGTTCTGGCTGGAGTTCCCCAAGGTAGTGTTCTGGGCCCTGTGCTCGTTCTGGTCTTCATCAATGATCTCTCCGACTCTCTCGAAAATCCTCTCTATCTCTTTAATGATGACTTCACTCTCTGCCGCTCCATTCCTCATCCCTCAGATCGGCAGTCTGCAGCCTCCTCACTCTCTGCAGACCTGGACAAAATCACAGACTGGTCAAACAAGTGGAGCATGTCTTTCAATCCTGACAAATCTCACACTCTTACCATGTCTCTCCGAAAAGACCGACTGGAAAACCCTCCCATCTACTTTCTCAACAATCCTCTCCAAGAAGTTCTGTCGCTCAAGCTTTTGGGTCTCACTATCTGCCATGATCTTTCTTGGGAAAACCACATTTCCAAGCCGGCCTCCAAAGCCAGTCGCTGACTGGGCAATGGGCATCCTCCGTCGTGCGAAGTCCTTCCTTGGCACACCTGAGCTCCTCACCATATAAAAGGCTTTCATCTGCAGCTCAATGGAATACTATTCCCCCCTCTGGACCAGGTGCTCCTGCCTCACACCTAGCTCGGCTTCACGCTGTTGAAACCAAAGCTTTCAGAATCATTGGAATCACCTGCGATGAAGCTAACTCCGAGGGCCTTTCACTCACTCACCGCAGGCAGGTTGGTGGTCTTTCTGTCTTCTACCGACTCCTCTCCGGCCTTGCTCCCCCAGCTCTCTCTGTGCTCTGTCCCCCAAATATTCCTACAGGTCGCACAAGATCTGCCAGCAACCCTCTCATGGTTAAACTGCCAAAATCTAGGCTCTCTGCTCACCTTCATTCTTCCATTTCCCTTTTCTCCCGCCTATGGAACAAACTCCCCCACTCCCTTCAATCCCACTCCTCCCTCCAGGTCTTTAAAAATGCTGTTCACCACCATCTCTTATCTTCCCCCATCCAAAACCTTGATCTTTTCTACCCTCGCTAATTCACCTCAGATACACTTTTTTTAAATTCCAACTTCTTTCCTGGAAGTCCTTGCAGTGTCCATATGTTTTATACCCCTCCCACCTCCCCCCAAGCCCACTCCCTCCCACAGTTCTCTCGATGTCCCTGCTCTCAAATGTTGGGTTTGTGTCCTTCCCACTCTCTCCCCGTCTTGTCTACCACTCCCCTTATTTTGTGTTTTATGTGTCGGTTTGACTTTTTGTGTGATTCATGTTCGCTCTTTCACGAGTCTTTCACGACAGGGCTGTGGGGGCTAGGCCAGAGAGGAGTCGGTAGAAGACAGAAAGTCCACCAACCAGCTGTGGTGAGTGAGTGAAAGCTGACACCATATTGGAAAAAAGTTGCACCTCCTTTTCTCCAAAACTGCCCAATGGAAAAAAATGAAGCATGGCTCATTGTCAAGTACTCCACATGGGGAATAAGATATGTTAATGATGATGTCATCAGTGCCTTCATTATGATGTCATAATTTGACAAGTACAATGGTTCATTCCATCAGTTTGAATTTTTTTTACTTGGCAACTGTTGGTCCAATTGACACGAAAATTTCATCATAGGAGCGCCTCCTCCTGTAAAATCTTAGTCATCATTATGACGTCATCGGTCACATGGTACAGACACCATCTTGGAAAAACTTTGCTACTCTATATCTCCAAAACCCCTCCATGGAAAATAATTGAAACATGGCTCATTGTCAAGTACTCCCCATGGGGAAAAAGATATGTTCATGATGATGTCATCAGTGCCTTCGTTATGACGGCATAATTTGACAAGAACAACACTTGATCTGATCAGTATGAATTTTTTTCTGAAACTCTGAAACTGTTGTTGAAACTGTTGAGCGTCTCCTCCTGTAGAATTTTTAGTGATAATTATGATGTCATAGATCACGTGGTACAGGCACAATCTTTGAAAAACTGCCAAACATTTCACCTCTATATCTGCGAAATTGCTCCATGGAAAAAATTGAAACATGCTTCATTGTAAAGAACTCGGCATGGCGAACCAGAAAATCACAATAAAGAATTACATTTTATCAAAATCATCCGTCCACAACTTTTTGAGATATCCTGCTGTATTTCGTTTTTGTCCCGATCTCCCAATGGTGAAGAATCACTTAAAAAATTATACTAGCCAGATCCAGATCCGGATCTTCACCAAAGGCTAATAATTTCGTCCTTGTCATATACAGTCGCATGAAAAAGTAAGTACACCCCATGTAAAGTTTTGACTTTTTCAACATATTTCAACAAACAGCTATTTGATCTTCATTTCAACAATATTGATAGATAAAGGTGATATAATATAACAAATATCATGAAACATTTACATTTTGTAGGCCATTGTATAATTTAAATAAACATGAATGCAAATTTCGCATGTGGAAAAAGTAAGTACACCCCTACATTTATCACCACTTCAAATACCTAAAATTAGAATCAGGTGCACCAGCTCAGGTGCAAATGATTAGAAAATCGTTTGAGAGGATCTTGGAGGAACCTGTCTTATTTAAACCTCAGACATTTAGTTTGGTTTGCTCTTTGTTGTTGAAGTGTGTGGCGTCACCATGCCTAGATCAAAAGAGCTCTCTGAGGCCTTCAGAAAGAAGGTTATCGATGCCTACGATTCTGGGAAGGGATTTAAAAAGATCTCCAAACAATTTGAAATCAATCATTCGACTGTCCGGAAGATTATCTACAAGTGGAGAAGATTCCAAACAACTGCCAACTTGTTCAGGCCAGGCCGCCCCAGCAAGTTCAGCCCGAGAGCAGACCGCAAGATGCTGAAAGAAGTCTCTAAGAACCCCAGAATGTCATCACGGGACCTACAGGTAGCTCTTGCCACTGTTGATGTCGAAGTGCACGAGTCTACCATTAGAAAGAGGTTGCACAAATTTGATCTACATGGGAGGTGTGCCAGGAGGAAACCTTTGCTGTCCAGAAAGAACATCAGGGCAAGACTAAAGTTTGCCAATGAACACCGAGGCAAAGACCAGCACTTCTGGAACAATGTGCTCTGGACAGATGAGTCAAAGGTAGAGCTATTTGGCGACAGTACCAGAAGACATGTTTGGCGAAAACCAAAGACAGCATTTGACCACAAGAACCTGATACCAACTGTAAAGCATGGTGGTGGAAATATTATGGTTTGGGGCAGCTTTGCTGCATCAGGGCCTGGGCAGCTCACCATCATAGAATCCACTATGAATTCTTCATTGTACCAGAGGGTGCTTGAGGATAATGTGAGGCCATCTGTCGGAGAAGTTGAAGCTCAACCGAAGGTGGACCTTGCAACATGACAATGACCCTAAACATCTATCTATAATTCCAGTAATCTCTGTCTGTCTGTCTGTACGTTTGTACGTTTGTCTGTGACCGCTGTTTCTCGACAACCACGGGTCCGATATACTTTTAACTTGCCAGGTATATTGCTGGGGACCCGAGGATGTGCCTTTTCAAGTTTTCATATTAATCGGACAATTACTTACCGAGCTATCTCCAAAAAACGATTCAACCAATCAGAGAGCAGCGAACTATCGCGTGTGCCGAACGTGGCGGGCACACTCTGCCTCGGATGGCACATTTGAGAGCGTATTCATTTATTTCACGTTTGCAAACTATGTTGGCGTTAAACTATGTTTTACAACTAATAAAAACGAATTTGCGATTCATTCGCTTTCCTGCGCGTTTGTGCACGCGATGGCGATTTCTTTACCAAACTCCGGAAGCCGTTCGCTTTGGACCAAACCATTGCATGTAAATAGAGGGGGGGGGTTCTGTGGTCGTTGCGAATGGACCAAACCATTCATGTAAATAGAGGGGGGGGATTGTCACTGTACTCGCAAGCCGTTCGCCGTTCGCTTTGGCGTTGCGAATGGACCAAACCATTTCATGTAAATAGAGGGGGGGGATATAATTTTAGATAGATATATAGTACGGGCATATATATAGTACGGGCATGCCCTAGTACCAGTAAATCCACCAAGGAATGGCTGAAAAAAAAGAAATGGCGGTTTCTGGAATGGCCAAGTCAAAACCCGGATCTAAATCTCATCGAGATGTTGTGGGGGGATTTGAAACGAGTTGTGCATGCAAGAAACCCCTCATACATCGCACAGCTGAAAGAATTATGCATGGAGGAGTGGGCAAAAATTTCTCCCAGTCGATGTAAGAGACTGGTAGACAGTTATAAGTAGACTACGGATTTTTATGTTAAGAAAATAGGCCTTTTATGTTTTGAAAAGCGGATTTTTTTTTTTTTATGTGAAAAAATCCCGAAATATTTTTTTCCCCCGTTTTATTCATTTTTTATTATTACCAAGTTTTTCAGAAATCAGTCAAAAAAAGAACAAAAAATGGTAAGCTTTTTCCTGCACAACATTAAGCACTCTGGGCTAGCAAACAGGTAAAAAATGACGTTCAGGTACCTTTATTGCAACCGCATTGTTTGATAAGTAGAGGACTAGAAGAAATTGACAAGACCCTTTTAGGAACAGTTAAAGTAGGTGTTTGAAATCATTATCTTGGTAATGTTCTCCTTGGTGAGGCGGTGTCGGCGGTCGGTGAGGACGTTTCTGTAGACGGAGAAGGACCTTTCCACGTCGACGCTGACGATGGGGCAGTACCTCAAGAGGGGGATGTCGGCAAGCTTGACTCCAGCCGGCACACCAACCTCAGATCCGTGCTGATCTCCATCCAGGATCAAAGCCACTGTCCTCAGCACACCAATGTCGGGATTGCGCTGCAGCACCGCCTTGAACTTGGTGAGCAGGATCTCCTTATGGCAGCCTCGGATCTTTTCGAGCTCCTCCTTGGCCTGATCAAGGAGCTGGAAGGCCTTGGCCAGCTCCATGCCGGCCTCCTCCAGCTGCTTAAGGATCTTCGGGATGAACGACACGTGGGCATTTAAGAAGACCAAACTGAGCTTGATGTCCGCCTTTCCGAACAGGTCCTTGGCACTCCGGATTGCCATCGCGTCATCATCGTTCAGCTGGTCCACAATGTCCTTGACGGCCTCGAAGTGCTCGGCGTAAAACACCGCGGCGTCGATCCACGTCCCCCACCGAGTCAGAATGGGCTCCGGGGGGAGAGAAAGATTGGGCTGCTGCTCCCTCCAAAGGACAACACGCGACGGGGCTTTGACGAACACCTTCTTCGTCGTGGCAATCAGGTCGTTGACGTCCTTGAACATTTCTCGGACTGTCTCACAGACACGGTGGAGCGCGTGGGCAATGCAAGTCACATGCAGCAAGTCCGGGAAGAGTTCCTTCAGGGCATGGCCGGCCTTGATCATATAGGCCGCGGCGTCGCTGACGACCTTGAGGCACTCCGGCTTGAAATCAGGCCAAAGATAGCGCAGCGTGTCATTGATTGCGCGCACGATCTCCCCGGAGTTGGTCTTCTCCAGAAACATGCACTGGACGAGGTGGGGACGAAAGTACCCCTCCTTGGACAAGCGTCCCGGGATGATGTTGGCCACATATCGACCTGCCGTATCGGTCGTCTCGTCGACGGACAGCCAGATGGGCTGCTGTCCGAGGTCGGCACGGATCCCCGCCAAGGCCCCATCGTAGCACTTGTCGAGGTAGTGCTTTCGAATCCAGCTTTCATCGGGGATCTGGAGAGTGATGTGCTTCTCCAGGAACGACCGGAGGGCGGGGTTTTCCAATTTCGACCATGGGATGCCAGCGGCCAGCATGGCCTGGCACAGCTCCTGAGCCACAACGTCGCACTTGTGCCTCTTTCCGCCACCAAAGTCCTCCATGGTGGCTTGCGTGACCGTCCTCTTCTTCTTCAAGGCCAAGTTGCTCTTGTGGCGGTCTCCTCGGACATGTTGGGCCAGCTCAGACTTCTGCTTCGCCCGGAAAGTCTTTTCACAAGCTCGACAGAAAGCCGTGTCACTCGACACGTACTTGAAGGTGGCCTCATCGCCGCCAGCGTTGAATTCCTTCAGCCACTTGTCACGAAGAGCAGCACTCATCTTGATAGGAGACTTGTTCACACTTTGTGTACACTCTCTCACTGTAGTACACCGCCTCACTGCTGTACACGCTGGGGACGCAATGCACGCAAGTGGACGCAACGTTTTGTTTTTGAGATCGATCGCAGTTAAAAATTTCGATCGCAGTTAAAAATTTCGAAAAATTCCCTAATTCTTTTTAGCGTTGCCAGACATTTTCGACCAAAAAGGGCATTTTATTTTATTTTTCCCGAAAAAGGGCGAAATATTTTTTTTCTCCGAAAATAGCAAAATAATTTTTTTGCGCGCAAAAAAGCCGTTTTATGTGAAAAAATATTTTTTATTTTTTCACATAAAAATCCGATGTGCAGTTATAAGAAACGCCTACTTGATGTTGTTTCTGCCAAAGGGGACAATACCACCTATTAGAGCCAAGGGTGTACTTACTTTTTCCACATGCGAAATTTGCATTTATGTTTATTTAAATTATACAATGGACTCCAAAATGGAAATGTTTCATGATATTTGTTATATTATATCACCTTTATCTATCAATATTGTTGAAATGAAGATCAAATAGTTGTAGGTTGAAATATGTTGAAAAAGTCAAAAGTTTACATGGGGTGTACTTACTTTTTCACGTGACTGTATGCAACGTCTCTGCCAAATTTCGTCCGAATCCGTCCACAACTTTTTGAGATATCTTGTTCACAAACAAATGGACAAACAGACAGACAGACAGGGGTGAAAACATAACCTCAGTCCACCTTTGGTTGTAATAAGTGTTGTAAACGATGACGTCATTGGTGCCTTAATTAATTATGATGCCATAATTCGACAAGTACAACGCTAAGTCCGATCAGTTTGAAATTTATTGAGCGTGATCTATGCAACAATTATATTGGAGAATGTAAATTTATGATGCCATCTCTCACGTGGTCTGGCAGCCATATTGGATCTAAGCGAAAATCTTTGAAAATCGTCTCTGAAACCGCTTAACCGATCAATGCGAAACTTTAACCAATTGATTAACCACCCATGGGAAATATGGTTTGATAACGATGACGTCATCAGTCACGTGGTCTGGCAGACATATTGGATCAAAGGGAAAAAACCTTTAAAAACAAAAGAGTCGACTCGCCCCAAGTTATTCTCAAGACTGAGTGAGGCAAGTATTCTATGAATATCATCTAGTTTTTTTTTCCATGTTGTATAATAAAAAGTCTGCGTCAATGTTGAAATGCCCTCGTAATTCAGTAATTCTGCTTGTTTGTACAAATTGGATGATTTGTGTGGATAGTCAAACTCGCTCGAAGACAACAGTCCCCTTACTGCCCCGCATAGCTTGCCAACCGACTGAAAAGGAATGCCATTGAACAGATAGCGGATGACATCAGCTTGAATGTTGCCCATCCCGTCAATCTTGGAAGCTAAGCAGACCCGAGTCCATGAGCTCAGTTAAAACTAAGAGAGACTTCCATGGAAGGCTGTGTGTTGTCAGCTGTCTTGTCTCAGATTTGTTTCCCTTTCAAGTTGAATATGGTATCTTGTTGAAATATTCAGCTTCTCTGTCTGGGCCCTGGACAAATTGACAGCCTCCGAAATCAAAAGGGATATGCATGTTAATTGCTGTATAATGCAAGGGATTGGATGTGAAGGTAGATTAGGTTAATAACAACAATGAAGTGCGCACAGAAATGAGAAATTAATTGATATATTGAGTTGATGCAATGTGTACGCAACACAGGCATTATGGGCCAAGTGGCCTCTTGCTCTCTGTTGTATGTGCACCCATATATGATCCCTTCTATATATAACCTTTGCATCAGTCATGGTGGGTGTGCATTGAGGGGGAAATTAGTAGTCTTAGTCAACTGTAGCACATCTCATCGTTACTTTTAACCCAGATATGAGTTCATTATTTAGAATGTTTGTTCATCATGACTGAATTTCTCTATAACCTTAACTTTTAGAAACATGTCCATTGGTTGGGGTTTTTATCCACATCAATTTATTTTAGCTCGGCGGCTCACATCCATTATTAGGGTGAATCGTTCACATTGTGATACAAGTATTAAACTTGGCAGTTATGCTCTTATAAAGATACTCTTTGTATGTGTATGTACAGTGCATGTACAGTCAATTAACCATAGTCAATTATCCATCAATTAACTTAATTATGACTATAGTCAATTAACTATAGTCATAATTAAGGCAATAACTTTGTATGCACAGTCAATTAACCAAATCGAAAATTCAGCATGGCGTCCATTAATATATATGCATACTAGCTTGGCTCGGCTCGCTGCGCTCACCTCACCAAGCGTCGATACTGAGGAACGGGCTTATTTTAGCTGAGGCTAATGACTGTACCTGAGTTGCTGTGTTGTCTTGATTTACACCAATCATAATACAAACAATTACTTTGCACAAATGTATTTGTTGTGTTTGTGATATTACATTTTTATAGGCAATTTAGGTTGAAGATTTAGGTTGAATGTTTTTTTTCAAGAAAGAACCCCTCAGCACATGCATAGGGGAGGGGAAGGTGCAGACTGGAAGTTTGGGACGATTACACCTCACCACCACGTAATTCAAAACACCTCACCACCACGTAATTCAAAACACCTCACCACCACGTAATTCAAAACACCTCACCACCACGTAATTCAAAATACCTCACCACCACGTAATTCAAAACACCTCACCACCACGTAATTCAAAATACCTCACCACCACGTAATTCAAAACACCTCACCACCACGTAATTCAAAATACCTCACCACCAATTAATTCAAAACACCTCACCACCATAAAACACATAATAAAAACACCTCACCACCACGAAATTGAAAACACCTCACAGCCATAAAACACGTAATAAAAACACCTCACCACCACGAAATTGAAAACACCTCACAGCCATCAAGCACGTAATAAAAACACCTCACCACCACGAAATTGAAAACACCTCACAGCCATCAAGCACGTAATAAAAACACCTCACAGCCATAAAACACGTAATAAAAACACCTCACCACCATAAAACACATAATAAAAACACCTCACCACCACGAAATTAAAAACACCTCACCACCACGAAATTGAAAACACCTCACAGCCATAAAACACGTAATAAAAACACCTCACCACCACGAAATTGAAAACACCTCACAGCCATCAAGCACGTAATAAAAACACCTCACAGCCATAAAACACGAAATTAAAAACACCTCACAGCCATCAAGCACGTAATAAAAACACCTCACCACCACGAAAATAAAAACACCTCACAGCCATAAAACACGTAATAAAAACACCTCACCACCACGAAAATAAAAACACCTCACAGCCATAAAACACGTAATAAAAACACCTCACCACCACGAAATTAAAAACACCTCACAGCCATAAAACACGTAATAAAAACACCTCACCACCACGAAATTAAAAACACCTCACCACCCCGAAATTGAAAACACCTCACAGCCATAAAACACGTAATAAAAACACCTCACCACCACGAAATTGAAAACACCTCACAGCCATCAAGCACGTAATAAAAACACCTCACAGCCATCAAGCACGTAATAAAAACACCTCACAGCCATAAAGCACGTAATAAAAACACCTCACCACCACGAAATTAAAAACACCTCACAGCCATAAAACACGAAATAAAAACACCTCACAGCCATAAAACACGTAATAAAAACACCTCACCACCACGAAAATAAAAACACCTCACAGCCATAAAACACTTAATAAAAACACCTCACAGCCATAAAACACGTAATAAAAACACCTCACCACCACGAAAATAAAAACACCTCACAGCCATAAAACACTTAATAAAAACACCTCACAGCCATAAAACACATAATAAAAACACCTCACAGCCATAAAACACGTAATAAAAACACCTCACCACCACGAAATTAAAAACACCTCACAGCCATAAAACACATAATAAAAACACCTCACAGCCATAAAACACTGAATAAAAACACCTCACAGCCATAAAACACGTAATAAAAACACCTCACAGCCATAAAACACGTAATAAAAACACCTCACAGCCATAAAACACGTAATAAAAACACCTCACAGCCATAAAACACGTAATAAAAACACCTCACAGCCATAAAACACGTAATAAAAACACCTCACAGCCATAAAACACGTAATAAAAACACCTCACCACCACAAAATTAAAAACACCTCACAGCCATAAAACACGTAATAAAAACACCTCACAGCCATAAAACACGTAATAAAAACACCTCACAGCCATAAAACACGTAATAAAAACACCTCACAGCCATAAAACACATAATAAAAACACCTCACCACCACAAAATTAAAAACACCTCACAGCCATAAAACACGTAATAAAAACACCTCACCACCACAAAATTAAAAACACCTCACAGCCATAAAACACATAATAAAAACACCTCACCACCACAAAATTAAAAACACCTCACAGCCATAAAACACATAATAAAAACACCTCACAGCCATAAAATTAAAAACACCTCACAGCCATAAAACACATAATAAAAACACCTCACCACCACAAAATTAAAAACACCTCACAGCCATAAAACACGTAATAAAAACACACCACCACCACAAAATTAAAAACACCTCACAGCCATAAAACACGTAATAAAAACACCTCACCACCAAGTAATTCAAAACACCTCACTACCACATAATTCAAAACACCTCATCACCAACTAATTCAAAACACCTCACCACCACGTAATTATAAATACCTCACCACCACGTAATTAAAAACACCTCACCACCACGTAATTATAAATACCTCACCACCACGTAATTAAAAACACCTCACCACCATGTGATATTAAAACACCTCACCACCACGTCATTTAAAAACACCTCACCACCACATAATTCAAAATACCTCACCACCACGTGATTCAAAACCACCACAACGTTATTAAAAACACTTCACAACCACGGAAACAAAAGCTTGAGGGAGTCGTTAAGTGACAACTCAGACACTGCCCAGATGTGTCGATATATAGATAAATGACTGTGCCCGAGTTGCCGTTTTGTCATGGTTTAAACCAATCATAATTCAAACAATTATTTTGCACAAATGTATTTGTAATATACGTGATATCACATTTTATAAACAAGTGAAGTTGAAGAAAAAAAAATTCCCAAAAAAATTCCCCCCAAAAAAAAAAATTGCAATTTTTTTTTTTAAAATACCCTTAGGACATACCGACGGGAGAGATATGTGCATACCAGAAGTTTGGTACGATTTCACAAAAGTTTGCGAAAGTAGTTCAGTGACAAGACAACACAAGACAACACAACACAGGAGAGGACAGACGCTGCACAAATATATATATTGCATTTTTGAGTTGGCTAATCGGCTGTAATTTAAAGAGTATCTATGCACGAACATCCCTGCCGAGTTTCATACTTGTATCACAATGCGAACAGTTTTTTTGTGTTAGCCACCTATAGCGATTATGATCCGCATAGCTAATGCAAAAAGCCAGGACACCCATTTGCAGTTTACGCTCGATACACATGAATAAATCATTTTGTACAGTGGTGCTTCAGGCTTAACTTTATATCAGAAAATGGTTCATACAATTCAAATGTGCTAAACAAACGTTCGGCTTTATGGGCCATCGGTTTATCATGTATACACTGTGAAGGTGCTGGGGGATAGATTAATTGACAAAGGAAAGAAAAGGAAGGGTGATAAAAGAGATAAAGGATATTAGAGGAGTGTGGGAGTAGAGAGAAGTTAATAAAAGTTAGGAGGAGATAGGAGTAAGGAGTGGGAAGGGAAGAGTCATAGAGACATCATACCAGGAGGAAGGGGGTGGTATAAGACATACCATATTTGATAACTAACCAGACTTAATGGTGTAATGGTTAGACGTTAGAGGGTCCTCTCTAAGTCTGGGAGGTCGTCGTTCGATCCCTTTATTCCCACCACAATACCACGATACTTGAAAAAAAATTATAATAATAAATAATAAAATTAATAAATAATAAATTAAAATCCCACATGCTGCTTCCCTGCTTGATGCTCAGCATTTAAAAAGCATAGAGCACAGACAAACAACCATTTCACAAACTTACAGGGAGAATTTCTTTTAGGAAAAAAGAACAGCTGTTGTAACAACTATTACTACTCTGACTACTACTACTACTACTACTACTACTACTAATACTACTACTACCACTACCAGGGACAGTCTTAGTCATTCTGGGGCCCTGGGCAAGAGCCAAGAATGGGGACCCCCAAAACCCCCTTTATTCCCACCCAACCCATTCTGAACAAGAATAAAGTGCCCAATTTTCACAATGCATGTCCCTTCAATAAATCCACCACAGTTTGCAATTCGACTTTACTCGATTCTCTAATATTCACCAAAACAATACAGAAAACATAGAGCTATTACTATAAAAACTAAAACAATGCGACTGTGTCGCCAATATGCCTCCGCATAGTCCCACAACGGGTAGATGCCATCACTCTGCATATGTATGGGTAGGGGATCACATTTATGAAGTTTCGTGTTGATCGGATATGGTTCGTTTTTCAATCCAAGATGGCTGCCAAACCACGTGACCTATGACATCATCATTTTCAAACAATATGCAACAGTGCTGTTAGATGATATTTGCAAAATTTGGCATCGATAGGGTGAGCGGTTTCAGTGATATAATTATTTAATATTTTCCTTCAATCCAATATGGCTGCCAAACCATGTGACCTATGATGTCATAAATGTAATATTTCAATACAAATGGGTCATAGATCATGTGCATGCAATTTCAGATTTTTAGGATAAGGAATTCGATCAAAACATTTTTGGCTGGTATACCACTTCACCTATGATGTCATCATTATCAGGCTTTTGTTCCCCATTGGGAGTACTTGACAATGTGCCAAGTTTAAAACTTTTCCATTCAGCGGTTTCTGAGAAATAATTTTTTAATTATTTGCGTTTAATCCAAGATGGCTGCCATACCACGTGACCTATGACATCACAATTATCAGAAAAACCTTCTGCATGTGCGTCACTCCTACCCTGAAAGTTTTGTCTCAATCGGACATGTGGTTGCTGAGAAAAACGAGGTTTAGCCTGGATGGACGGACGGACGGACGGACAACCCAAAAACATAATGCCTCCAGCGACTTTGTCGCTCCCATGTAATTTGACATGTAATTGTCAAATTCTCATGTAAACTCCCATGTAACTCCCATGTAATTTCTCCCATGAAACTCCCATGTAATTTCTTCTTTGCTTCTATTTTTTTCATTTTTCTGTCCCAATTGGATATAATTTCGTTTTATTGCTTCTGGCCAACTTTGCCTTCGGTATCAGTGGCGATGCATGCACCACAGTCATAGCCAGTGGTGTAGTCTAGTTTTTTGTAGTGGGTATACTGTGATTTTTCCCTTCCAGCCTCATAGTCACCCGTCCTAGAGCGACGCGCCCCGGAGCGACACCCGTCCTGAAGCGACACCCCATAAGCACTACCACACTCACTAATGCATTTGCAGACAGTAGGTGACGTCAGATCCGGGTCACAGGTCACGGAAGCCCCAATGCCATTAATCAGTGCTTCTTAACGCAGACGGGGTGAATTTTATCAAATCAAATCCAATTTTATTCATATAGTGCATTTTAGGAATGAAAGTTATTTATATAGCGCATTTTATGAATGAAAGTGTGAAAGTTCTGTCCCGAAACTATGTTGTTACGTATCCTCGCGCATTTTTAAGTGGGTATACGGAAATCCTGGACCCTTCCTAGTGGGTATACGGCGTATACCTGCGTATCACGTAGACTACACCACTGGTCATAGCTAGTTGGAAGCATAAAACACGACACCACAATAAGTGTATACGTAAACAACAAGAAGAAGAAGTTTGCCTTGGTAGTGTAGGAGCTATGCTCCAACGTAAATCGAAAGAATGGACGCGACAAAAAGCTGGAATTCGTCCGAGTTTCTTTATTGCGTCAAATCAACTCGGGTACTCTGAAAAGCCCGTTTATCGGGCAGCAATATATATACACATTATCCCGGAGCGTTTGCCCGGGAAAGGCGAGAGGGGGCGTGCCCGGGCGTCCTGGACGCGGCCTGGCAAGTCGAGAGCGGACATGCCCGGGCGTGTCTGGGCATGCCCGGGCGTCCCGGACGAGGTCTGGCAAGTCGAGAGCGGGCATGCCCGGGCGTGTCTGGACATGCCCGGGCGTCCCGGACGAGGCCTGGCAAGTCGAGAGCGGGCATGCCCGGGCGTCCTGGACGAGCCCGGCATGGTGATCGCTCCGCGTCCTCGGTAGGTGCAAGGCGATTGTGTATACCCAGCGGTAGCCGCTACAGTAGGCCATAAAATAACGTCGGTTCAATTGATGAAGTGTGAGCATCGTTTTTGAAAAAGAAAATGACGACCGATGAATAGCTCAATTTTGGACTGTGTCATTTCACGATGTGAAACACCAATCCTCTGGACTATATCGATCACGTGTCAAAGTGTGGGCGTCATTTAAAAAATACAACCTATGAACCCGAGTGGAATAGCTTATTTACCAAGGGAAGATCGACGCATCTGGAACTAGTTGTTGGAATTTTTTGCTATCAGAGAAAATTGAAACACAGTAAATGAAAACACCATCAGATTTTTCATTCTATACACTGGGTGATGTAATTGATGGATTCTCGAGGGGGTTGTCGTATATCACCCTCACCGGCCATCGGAGCCCTCCTGGCGCAGAGTCCTGGGAAATTGCCCAGGCTGCCCCCATTAGTAAGACCGCCCCCTGGCTACTACGACTACTAATACAATTGCCCCAATTATTCCCAATCTCATGTAGCGCCAGCTGGGGAAAGTTATTAACCCAAGTTATCACGAAATGCTTCGGCCAAGAATTTGTAATTTGTTCAGTGTGCTGGAGATAACTTGCCTACTCTTCAGGAAAGACACGGTAAGATCTTTAACATCCACTAGCCAATGCAAGCCGACATAAGACCCAGCTTAACGTCCAATCCTCTGGACCATCCTGGAGGACAAAACTGGCTAATGCAACTAAAATTAACATTCCTTTCATGTCATAATTTTAAAAAATGTAAGAAAAAAGGAGGAAAAAAAACAGAAAAAATAATAGGTCATAGGATTTTCAAGGGTTTCAAACAGACAGTGCACGATCATCTCATGTGATCCCCAGTTCCATACTCATGATCTTTGCTACCCCATTAACCTAACCTAGCCCAACCCACTTTCCTGCATGTTCATGTGTTTCCGTTTCTCTCTATCTCTCTTTTTTCCCCATGTTTGTCCATTCCTTTGCTTATTGTGTCCAACTGTTGCTGCATTGTCCGTTTGATGTCATTCCCCCCCCCCCCCCCCCCTTCTGTCACCTCACTCTTCCATGAGCCTCGATCTTAAAAAGAATAAAAGTAAATTGACCACATATTTTATGACAAGGGGACAGGCGGATATAGAAAGCAAATTAAAATTCCTAATTTTTCTACATCCATTACATCACGTGGGTGGTAGTTTGTAAAATAAATAAATAAATATTCTATGTTGAATAAGTGTTGGTAGGAATGTAAATCACATCTGGGAACCGAGCATTAGCAAGCAGGTTGCTGCAACAGACAAACTGTTGTTGGGAGGATAGATAACGACAAATTATCAGTGATATAAAGAAAATAAATATAACCAACACTTTGGCCTCCATAACCCCAAAACAGGCCACGAAGGAGGCATCAGGGGTTTAAAAATGGGGTGGGGGGTGTGGGTGGACAAGGTCTACAGAAAATGTAAAAACAATAGATGGTGAGCACAATAGCACAGTAGATTCACCATAGTACTAGACATCTCTGGCCATCGATGATCTGAAAATAAAAAAACATGAAAATAATTTGGCTTCCCCTAAAAGGCCAGAGCGAGGGTTAACAGCCCACAATCCCCTAAAACCTCACACTTAAGTTTGATTTCTTTCCTTTTTTTCTTGATAAGACTTTCCTTGCTCTCCTCTCTGTGTCAAACAACATTCACCTCCAATATTTTAAATCCCTTTTTCTTCGCCCGTGAAACTGTCTTCCCGAGTTTGTTGTCTCGAGCTCTTCCCGACAGATTCCAAATATGCTGCCCTCAGTCACCTCCAAGGTCTCTCCCATTTCCACTACTAAGCTTTATTACACCTGCTGGCTGCTGACTCCCTGTTCCCATCATTCTCATACAATTGCTCTTCTCGCAGTGTTGTGGGTTGTTGTCCCACTGTATTCTCGTTGCACTATTTTGTCTGCTGATACATCCTCCTCTGTCACTCTGCTATTCCATGAGCCTGAAAACCCATAAGTATAAAGAAATCTTTTTCAAAAAAACCCTTGACGTACAATGTAGTCATTTACAAAAAATAATATAGATGAAGAAGAAGAGGAGGCGAACTAAAGAGGATCAATAATAACAATAATAAGATAAATAAAATGTAGATTAATAGGTGAAGAAGAAGAAACTCACTTAATATTTATATTGAGGCCTGGTGACAGCTTACCGTGGGCGGTGCTCAGTTTGCAGGCGTAGATGCCACTGTCATCCTCGTGAAGAGAGGCCAGATCGAGGACACAGCGGCGCCCGTCAAAGTGCATTTTGCAGCTCAGCAAAGCAGGCTGCAGCAGACGCCAATCCCTCAACCAGTCCAGCTCAGCATCGGGTGGGGTGATCGCCACGCACTCCAGCCGTGCCGATTGGCCGGCCTGTACTATGACAGGCCGCAGCGGCTCCGCAAATGCGAGGTCTGCCTTATCCGGTCTGGATGGTACTTGAGAATGATAGTCGGGGGCGGAGGGGTAGAGGAGGCGGCTTGTGTGGTTGTGTGGTGGGATATTGAAATATGGACAACATTTATGGAGATGATAATGTACATGAAGGAATCTCATGATAGGTAAGATGCTTCAGACGAAGCTAATTGAAGCTAAAATGACGATTCAGAATTACGGACTAATAAGGAAGGTGTCGGGTTAAAATAGACAGGTAAAAGCAAAAGTTGTTAATTTTATGTAATTATTTCAGAGCAGTAGCAGCATCCTTCTCTCCTTGATAAACATGTTTAGCCTCCATCGCTCCAACTACAATGTCTATTGAAGGACATCAGGTGGGGCCTTGCAGAAAGACTATCACAGTTGCAGTTGGTAATGAGTGGAATACAAAGGCCCCATCCTGAGCTACAAAGGTAAAGAAGCCATGGAGGCCCAAGCGATTCCTGATATTAGACCGATATCCATCAATTTCTGAAATTTCAAAGCTATTCATCCAAAAGACCGTAGCAACACGAAGACATTGCGCAGCTCGCTCTTACTCAAACAGAAATGAAACAATTTAACAAATACCATCTGCTCCACCATGAAAAATTCCATTTGGAGGGGGATGCCAGTAAACATTACCACGCATTAAAAATAACGTGTAAAACATTCACAGGAAGCTCTTTCCGTAGCCTGCTTCCAAAAAAGGAACCATGTGGAAAAATGGCTCTTTTTGCTTCATTGCCGAAATGTCGAGAAGCATGCCGGGCCGAAGCAACGGTGTTGCATCTCAGTCCTTACTCGGATAAAAGCCTGCGATGCCAGCATGCCTTCCCGACCTTTGAGTGCATTAATGGAAAATCAATTCGGCTGTGGGGTTTAAACGGGCCAAGCAGGCATCGTGGGATGTTATAAGCTTACCTTTGACCTCTAGGCAAGCGTGCGCTTCCTGCGTGCCATGGCGGTTACTCGCTGTGCAGCCGTAAACGCCATCGTCTTCGGCTTCCACCGCCAATACGATCAGCCAGGCCACCGAGTCCTCCGCCCCCAAGCCTGCCTGATGTCGCTCATCCTCCAAGACCAACTCCTCGTTTCTCCGCCTGACAGAGTAATAGATTGCTTGAAGATGCATTCACTCAATTGGTGATCTGGAACTTTAGAATAATCCATGAGCCTGGTTTACACATGCTTGTGTGAACCTTGTAAAGAACTTAAATCCATGCTAACACAAGAAAAAGAGCAATCAGAGATTGCAAACCCTCGCCAGGATGTATTTTCAGTGTTTTTTAAGGCTTTTGTGTTAAAACAAATATGGCGGCCGAACCACGTGACCGATGACGTCATCATTCTTTTTTTTCTCCACCAGTTTATGCCGACATGACGCTCAAGAAATTTCATCTTGATCGGATGAAGTTTTGTACTTGTCGAATTATGACGTCATAATGGAGGCACCTATGACATCATTAACCTATTTTATTCCCCATGGAGAGTTCTTTACAATGAGCCGTCTGAATTTTTTCTATTCAGCGCTTTCGGAGATATAGAGGTGCAAAGTTTTTCGGTTTTTCCAAGATGGAGGCCGAATCACGTGACCGATGACGTCATCATTTTTTTTTTCTCCACCAGTTTATGCCGACATGACGCTCAAGAAATTTCATCTTGATTGGATGATGTTTTGTACTTGTCGAATTATGCCGTCATAATGGAGGCACCTATAACATCATCATTAACATATTTTATTCCTCCACATGGAGCGTTCTTTACAATGAACCATGTCTCATTTTTTTCTATTCAGTGCTTTCCGAGATATAGAGGTGCAAAGTTTTTCGATTTTTCCAAGATGGCGGCCGAACCACGTGACCGATGACGTCATAATTATCGTTAAAAAAATTCTCCAGGTGGAGTTGCACCTATGGTGAAAATTTCCTGTCGATTGGACCAACGGTTTCAGAGAAAATCATATTTATTCTGTGCAGACAAACAAAGACAAACAGACAAACAAACGGACTCAAAGGCAACTAGAACGGGCACTCGGTAGAGCGCATACCTTCGCCGCAGCTACTGTTCTGTACTTGGCATGGGAGTGTAGGGAACAGAACAACAAAAATACGATTTTGACCTTTTCGTGACCTTGACCTTGACCTTTGACCCGATTGCTCCCAAAATCTAATCAAATGTGTCCCGTATAATAACCAATCATCCCACCAAATTTCATGCAATTCGGTTGAATACTTTTTGAGTTATGCGAATAACATACACACACACACACAGACATACAAATAAATACACAGCGATCAAAACATAACCTTCCGCTTTTGCGAAGGTAATAACCTCTTCTCTGGCGAGAGTAAAATTTGGCAAATTACCCATCATGCACTGCAGTGGAAAACACTTCTGCTCTTTGGTTATAAGCTTCATTGCCCATGCAAAACGGATGTCAAGTGCAAGTCACAGCTGTTCTGAACAGAAAGCCATCTATCCTTTCATCTCGGTGACCATTGACATTATAGAAGCAGCGAGAGGCCATCCCGTGGGGTTATCGGATGCTGGAAAAAGCACTAAAGATCATCTAATGAATTAGCCACTATTATATTGTGTATAAGCCACTATTATATTGTGTATAAGCCACTATTATATTGCAAGAAAGCCTCCATTACCAAATCACGACTGGCTTTGGCTCCCCGACAATGGTGACACGAAAGAGGGCGTTATCTCCACGAAGAACCACCTGGTCCTCCATGGAATCCTGCAAAAGGCAAAGAGAATGTCAAGTAGGAATTACCCGTCTCGATGTCGAATGCGAGGCTGCAGTGGAGGTTTATTGCGAATAGCAAACAGTTGGCCAGAAATGTTCACAAGATGGTCAAGATGCTGCATCAACATCGTGGGTGTGCATCGATCATTACCTTAAAGATTGGTGGATGACCACTTTCACCGATAGGGGCGGCAGGTTGTTCTGTAGTCATCGGATCCTGGACTGGAACGACCGTGGCTGCTTCTGAGGAAGAGATTGTCGGTTTATCCTTCACGGGACTGACATTTCCTTCATTCACAGCATTCGCTTCTTCCTTCTCCACGGGGCACACGTTCTTCTCATTAGAGCTGACTTCCATATAATCACTATTTTCACCTGGAGGAAAACAATGTCACATAAATGAGGAAAAGTCTCAACATGGCGATTATCTTGTACGTCTTGTATTCTCTGCTCGTCCGTTCTCACCAGGACAGATGGTAAGCATCGCGCTGCATCCGGTCACTCCAACCTCGTTGCTCGTCGTGACGGAATAAATGCCGCCATCGGATGTCGCGGCCACAGGAACGGACAGCCAGTGCCTTCCACCTTCGCTGCCGAGCAAGCACGACCCACTCGATTCGACAGCCATCTTGTCTTTCTTCCAATGTACTGCGAGCCATGGGATGAAGTTGAACAAGATTTTATCAAAAAAGGTGATGGCCACACTATCACCAATGAGGTACAGTATATTCACCTATAATGACGTATTGCCCTATTAAAAACATGGATTGTCAATGTTGCTTCGAAGGTATTACCATACGAGTCATATTGGTGGATAATGAGGTATTACCATATGAAAAACATGGGTGCCGTCCCAGAAATGGCCTGAAATTCAAAGGTGAGTACCATCTGGTGCAGGGTTGCCCGAGATGATGCAGACAAAGGTGGCGGGTGATCCAGGATTCACCACGATGTCCTCCAATGGTTGTTGGAACACAGGTGGTGTGAGCATGTCATCCTCCCCCGATGTGCTGGATTCGTCAGATTCCTCTACGCAACACAGGGGTACAAGTACTGTGTTCAGCTGTTTGTAAACACTCATCAGATGGTTTCTGGGCACAGAATTTGTTAGTTCACTCCTTCGGAACAATGATGGGTGAAGGATTCAAACTACCCAACCACTTCTCAGAATCAATCACTTAAAGCAGAATGAGAAGGGTAGTGAGGGGGAGGACAGTTGCAGTGGTCCAGAACTGCCCTCACCCTCTTTCCTCCTCCTCACCTCCTCTTTTCAGAAAAATTATACTTTAATTTCAATGTTTCTCGCCGAACAATATTATAGCCACAAGAAGAAGAACCTCCTTTCGAGGCCATTTTTCCCCGCAGAGCAGGCGTTGGCCTTTTTCGGGCACCGTGGTCCCCTTTTTGAAGGAATGTTTTATGGCCAGATGCCCTTCCTGCCGCCAACCCTGTTGGTCGCCTCTTGCGACGCACAGGGAACTACCAGTGAACTGGTACTCAATTCGCCGACCTCGGAAGGATGACAGGCTGAGTCAACCCACCTGGCGTTAATTCAGCGATCGACCGGGATTACGAACCCAGGATCCTAGGATCCCAAGCCGGCACCCTAACCGCTAAGCCAACACCAGGTTCAATATTATTATAGCCAGAGACATAAAATAATCACTTTATAATTTGATGATGGCCATATGTTTAAAATAAATCAATTATGGACCCTTCTGCTTATTTGCATTTTCAACATCCTTGATCAGCCACATGCTTGCCATATTCTCACGCAGATAAGACAGCCAGCTTCACACCTCTGAACGGATGGCATACCTGAGATGCAACACCTGCATGCAAAGTATCAATATGACCATTTAAAGTCAGATCCTGTTCCACGGAGAATCAACACGGACGAGACAACTCAAAGGCAAGCATGCGACCCCATAACTACCCTGTCAACATATGTGTGCACACACATGACATGATCGATATAGAACGAGTTTGGTTTCACAGGTGTGAAATGTCGAGGTAGTGATCACTTATTTGAATTTCTATATTTGGTACTGCTCATTGTACAATGATTATGCACATCGAGTTAACGTATGCATGGTGATTAAAACTTGATCGCCAACAATCTCAAGTGATTATTGTAACTGGCAGTTTGAAAGGAAATCGATGACAATTCCAATTAATCATTGACGGTAAACACGCCCATTATAAAAGGCTTAGAAAACCTGCAAACAAATATATATTTGCATTGAGTGCGGGATCTCACCAGATTATCAGAGAACAATGGTCATTGGAATTCAGGGGTACTGTATATGTGTTGGTAGGTATATGCATGTATGGGTGGGTATGTGTGGTGTGGATAAATTTGGTTTTCGGTGTAAATTGGTGCATGGGTGGACGGACGTGCTAGGGGTTCCTCAGTGATCTTCAGTTGTAAGAATTACCTTTACCTAACGGTATAACTAAAATTTAAAAATGCAGCAGCAACTTTAGGGACAGGACTCTTCTTCTTCTTCCTCCATATCCAGCTAAGGACTGCAGGTAGCATCATTGGCTGAGGGTGCGGTTGTGCCACTGATGCAGTGCCCCTATTACCAATCCACTGGTACTCATTTCGCCGAGTCGGAAGGATGACAGGCTGAATCAACCCACCTGGTGTTGATTAATTCAACCTGTCCAGGATTTCGAACTCAGGACCAGGATCCCAAGCCAGCCACCCTAACCGTTAAACCAACACCAGGCTTATGGAAAGGACTCATTGCTCAGTTTCAAAATGCTCTATGTCCCAGCGTAAGATGTTAACAGAGTTCTATGACAAAGTAATGACAATTTGTTGTCAGAGAGTGAACAAATCAATCAGGATGAATTCTTCTTCTTTTTCTTAAATCAGCTCTTGTGCCCAACTCAGATGACATTGATCGTTAGAGTCCAGTGCTCCAAATGAACGGTTGAATTAAACAGACCTAGGCATCTTCAAATCAATCATGGAGGTCATCATGAAGTGTAAGACGACAGATAACACCAATCATGACCATCGATCAGGCAAATTATGAAAAAAAAAAACACTCACCAAGAGGAAACAACACTCCTGAGACAAACTGTTAGATGGAGAAAACATGAAACCTCCATGATGTGAAAAAAACATTGAAGAAGTCAGAGGGATGTCAGACAATCAATGAAACAACAGTTATTCAATCCGTGAATACCAGCATGGATTACCACAATGGAGCAGAATCACAAAAGCCTTTCATAAGTGGGTGGTCAACAGATGATCTGGTACATCTAGCAGGTATCCTCCATCCTCACACCAATAAGGAAACAGTGTTTGTGGAGCAATTCGTCCAGGAATAGAAACGTCTGACGAGAGGGCTGAGTGATGTGTTGGAATGCCAATTACATGCGTGACACCAAAGAACACAAAATGTAAAATACGAGTAATTATGAGATGTGCATGCTGTGTGAGGAATGGTGGAGAATCCCATCTCCATTAACAAACAAGAAAGAGCAATCAGAGATTGCAAACCCTCGCCAGGATGTATTTTCAGTGGTTTTTTAGGCTTTTGTGTTACAACAAATATGGCGGCCGAACCACGTGACCGATGACGTCATCATAATTTTTTTCCTCCACTAATTTATTCCTAGATTATGCTCAAGAAATTTCATCTTCATAGGATGAAGTTTTGTACTTGTAGAAAATTTTGACGTCATAATGGAGGCAACTATGACATCATCATTAACATATTTTATTCCCCATGGAGAGTTCTTTACAATGAGCCATGTCTCAATTTTTTTTATTCAGCGCTTTCAGAGATATAGAGCTGGAAATGTTTTCGGTTTTTCCAAGATGGCGGCCGAACCACGTGACCGATGACGTCATTATATATTTTTTCTCCACCAATTTACGCCTACATAACGCTCAAGAAATTTCATCTTCATAGGATGAAGTTTTGTACTTGTAGAATTATGACGTCATAATGGAGGCAACTATGACATCATCATTAACATATTGTATTCCCCATGGAGAGTTCTGTACAATGAGCCATGTCTCAATTTTTCGATGCAGCACTTTCAGAGATATAGAGGTGCAAATGCTTTCGGTTATCCAAGATGGCGGCCGGACCACGTGACCTATGACGTCATAATTATCATTTAAAAATTCTCGAGGTGGAGTTGCACCTATGGTGAGAATTTCCTGTCAATCGGACCAACGGTTGCAGAGAAAATCATATTTATTCTGTGCGGACAGACAGACAAACAGACAGACAAACAGACAATTGAAAAATCACTCAAAGAGCAACACTTGAAAAAACAGAACAAAGTAGATGGCATACAGTAGAGCATCATTTTGACCTCAAAAAGCATCAGTGGTTGAATTCAGTGACCTGATATGAAAATCGTTTTCAAATTTCAAGTCAATCAGATCAAAATTGAGGATTTTAGAGATTTGAAAAAAGTGGTTGACCTTTGGCCTATGTTGACCCTTTTGTCTATGTTGATCTCAAAAATAGTTGGTGGTTGAATTCAGTTAGCTTATATGTAAATCCTATTCAGATTTCAAGTCAATCGGATTAAAATTGAGGATTTTAGAAATTTGAAAAAAGGTGGTTGACCTTTCGCCTATGTTGACCTTTTGACCTTTTGACGTCAAAAATATATAGGATTTTGTCACACCACGAACTCTACCATTTGGTGAAGTTTCGTGAAGATCGGTTTAAAATTGTGACCTGTAGGCAAGTATAAGTGAGCGGACAAACAAACACACAAACACACACACACAAACAAACACACACACACACACACACACACAAACCGGAGTGATCAACATACTTGCAAATTTTGTATTTTTTTTTTACAAAGTAACAAACAGACTCAAATGCAATACCCCCTCCTCATGCGAGGGTAATTAGAGTTCATAAAAAAATTCTCCTTTCTGTGCATGCATGATTGGGACAAGATTCGGTACAATTTGCCAAATTCAGAGCCAATGGTAAAATTCATAGCTGCTAAACAGCAGGTTCATGTTCAGATTCATGTTCCGATACGTGTTTCACATTCTTCAACTATAAAATTCAATTGGAATAAAGTAGTTCCTCAATCATAGACTGATGTCTGTAGACAGACAGACAAAGCGACCCAATGGCTTAACCCCGCTTTTTGTCTCGCACGCCCAGGGTAAAAATGTTAACACATGTTGAAGTAAGGGCATGGCTGTGAATAAAGCACGGGGAGGTCCTATTAAATAATAACCGCCTGGACAACAAGGTTTCTCATGTATTGTTAAAAAGATAGACCTGTATGGTGCTCTGAACCGATCACGAGTCATGATGCTGGATTCCCAGGTTCAACTGTTGTCCTTGTGACTCGGGTAAAAGTACATCAATTCTTATACAAGGATACAACCACCACTCCTGTATTCCTGTCCAATGTGTGTACTCCATGTGTTATGTGGAAATCTTCATCATTTGTGAAGCAAATTTTAAACTCTGCTTCTATTCTGGATGGACCCAAGCCAGCAAGGTTAGAAATGCAGTAATGGCAACTCATGTAGGACAAGCGTTACGCCTAGGTCCCCCGTCGGTGAAGTGATGCGAGTTGACAAAGTAGAAGAAGCAAGGCGGCCATCTTGGATTTTGACGTGGTGACCCAATTTTCAATAGCGTTCTCCCTTATGCATAGATACAACCACACACCAGATTAGAAGTTAGTAGTTCGTTTATTTTTCAAGATATTTCGCTCACAAGGTTCAGACATATATATATTGGCGGCCATCTTGGATTTTGATGTGGCGACCCAATTTTCAATAGCATTCTTCCTTATGCCTAGATACACGCACACACCAGATTAGAAGTTGGTACTCCGCTGATTTTTCAAGATATTCCGCTCACAAGGTTCAGACATACATGGCGGCAGCCATCTTGGAGTTTGACGTGACGACCCAATTTTCAATAGGGTTCTTCCTTCTGCCTAGATACACCCACACACCAGATTAGAAGTTGGTACTTCGCTTATTTTTCAAGATATTCCGCTCACAAGGTTCAGACATACATGGCGTCAGACATACATGGTGGCGGCCATCTTGGATTTTGACGTGGGTTGCACGCACACACCAAATTCGAATGCGGTCCTTCGCTTACGCACGCATGCACGTACGCACGCACACACGCACGCACGCACGCCCGCACGCTCCCACGGACGGACAGATGGACGGACGGACACATGGACAAAGGGGAAAGCCATAGTCCCCCTTTCGCTCCGCGGTGGGATGGGGGACAAAAAGACCACCACCACTCCAGCACAGCTAGATCCATATTGCATGATATAAACAGAGCAATGAAGGCAAATCCAGAAAGTCACTCAGAAAATAAAAACAAATACCTCAACAAATATACCAGTACTTCCACATACCCACTCGTCCCAGCCATCTGTACTATTCAATAACATCCATCTACAACTACCTATCCAATTAATCACTTCACTTTCCTTTGCACCATTGCTTTAAACATCAATCCACTCATAACACCGATGCCTGAAAGCAGATCAATGAAAGACAACAAATGTAATGTCCTGGTCACTAAAAGCACTCAAAGCAAATCCTTACCTTCCCCTAATTCATCCTCCTTTTCATTTCGAGACACATCACTTCCTGTTGCCAGCACCGTTGTCTTACGCCGCTTTCTCTCCTTGCACCGTTGCTTTACAGAGGACCTCTTGTAGGACTCTTTTGAGGCCTCAAAGGCCTCGGGGCCTTCTATGCCATCTGGTTTCAGCATAATCTTATGGTCTTCTGCAGCTTCACTGCTCTTACCTGACTTTCTCTGCACTTCCAGGTCACTGATAGTTTTTTTAGTAGTATCTCCATCATCCTTTTTTGTGACTGATTTTTGTGCTAATTCACGGTGTTTTGTGATATCAACAGAACATTTCTTCAATTGGGGCTGTTCTACATCTATTCCCTGGTCTCCGGTTTCCTGGTCCAACGCTCGCAGACTATTCATTTCAGTCGACTCGACTTCCATCTTTGCGAAACAATCTTGTGGAGCAGAAGAGTTGTCTACGTCCATTGCCTCCAAATCTGTTTCAATTGAAACTTTGGCTGATGCTTCAGATTTATTTGCCATTGCGCTTGAAGTTCTGAAAGCAGGATCCATCATACATTTCTTTCTAACCGGTTGGTACAAATCATTTGGCTCAATGCTTTTGCTTATATGAGGGGCATCAACTTCACTCGATACCTGTACATCAGGATGATGAGTTGCCCATTGCTGGCTTTCTTCTTCTTTATGCGCTTGTAACTTTGATGTGTCTGATTCATCTTCCACTGCAGGTTCTTCACATATGAGCTTAGGTGTTTCGACCAAACTCCGCTTGATGTCTGTTTGGTTTGTGCTTTTTTGTGCTGTTTTCAAGGGACCCACATTGCTTTCCATGATATTACGTTTGCCTCTTGGCAAAGCTTTTACTTCCAAAGATTTGTTTTTCCTCCTTGCTGTAGATTCCATCTTCTTTTCATCATGTTTGCGCTGCATCTCCTTCGATGTTACCTCCATGCCAGACTCCACCAGGGTGGAACTGGGTTCCTCAGAAGGAGGCCTGCATGGCAAAGCTACACCATCAGTTGGCTTTTGTTCAGCAGGGATGTTTGGAGAGAGACAATACTGAGAGTCAGACTTTGTTGTCGGCGTGAAGGACCTGGTCGGATGTGCCATTTCCGGGAGATTGTCTGAGCAGCGATCTGTAACATTGTCATCATTTTCCGTAACTGCCTGATTGTTGGAAAGTGTTTTGGACATTTTTATAGGGCTCTTAGATCGCAAATCTCTTTTTTCATTTGGTTGAACCTCCGGTGCCAAAGTGTCCTTTTGATTGGGTTCATCAGAAGCTTTTTGGTGAGTTTCTTGAACATCAAAATCAAACTTTTCAATTTTTTCCTCCAAAGAAGCTGATTTTACTTTGCCCCTGAATGAAGCAAGACGATCTTGTTTTCTTGTTCCACTCGCTTGTGCTTGTTCATCTTCCTGCTTAATCTTGAGGGCAGAGAGCTTGTCAAGGGAATTGCTGCGATTCCGTATAGTAAGAGTAGGTGGAGATTTCTTTGGTTTCTGACAACTTTCCTTCTGCTCCCGAGTGGTCTGTTGAATCTTGCGTTCAAACATTTTGCATCTTTCCTTAAAAGTCGAAGAGAGTGTAGATCGTTGCCATTCAGGAATTTTCAGCTTCTCCTGTAATGGAGAATGACCCAAATTGTCCAGTTTAGAAGCTCCCAGTGGTTCCTCATCTTCTTCCTTCTCTGCAGAGAGCAGCCCTTTGACAGGAGACCTGGGTGGTTTGTGCACCACTCGTTGCGCTTTCACAGAGGCTTTTGGCCGCACGGCAGCAACAATAATGCTGGGATTCTCAGGGGAAGCAGCAGCAGATTCATCGCTCACGCCGCTGCCAACTTGAACTGGAGAAATCAAGGAGTCTGGTCTGAAAAACACAGAGGGCAAATTAAACATGGCTACATCATTAACCAAGAGTGGATGTGATTACCAGGCAGTGTGAAGATATGACAAATGACACTATTGGCTAAATGTATGGTGTCGGGTGGAAAACGCTGTGTCACGGAGAAGTGAAGTGTGGTGCCGTCCTTCAGAAGCGTAGTTGAACTGCTTCTGCAAGCAAGTGGAATTAACATATCCAAGGATAGTTTTTCAAAAGTTAACTTTTGGTCGAGTATAACAGCCATATTAACCCTGTCAACAGATCAAACGGCCAAACGGAAATTTGTTTTGGGCACGGTTTTTGTATCAAATAAAATATAATCAGTGGAAGTTTTCATTATTTTTCAATGACAAATGCTGTTTCTTCTCAAATGTAGGGCTCTAATGGAGTACTTGCATGTGACAAAAGCAAAGTGCAATCCATGTATAAGGGTAGTTCAAGATTGATGTGGACTTTTAAATCTTATAAAATAAATAAAAAAAGGGGGGGTTGATTAAACTTCACTTATTTCTCAAAATGTTCCCCTGACGCACAATCAAAATGACCCTATCGATGGGGTTGCACGTTCACAGCAAATGCTCTGAAATAATGGGGACCAGCGCACAGCCATTTCAGGACGTGCTTGACATCTTCATTGTTTGTATTCTTATAATGGTCCAAGAAGTTGTTGTTTTTTAATCCAAAGGGGCCAACCCTGGACTGTATAAGCAGCAGTTATAGAACTTTACGACTCATCTCCGCTATTGTAATAGTTTTGCCAGGTGAGGATGAGCAGTACCATGCAGCAAAGTCATGCTCTCATACATAGTTGGCCATCGTCTTCATATTGTTTGTCTCTTTTCGCTGTGTAACAAATCATCACTGAACTGTAGTTCTTTGCGTTGATGGCTTTGCCATGTTGAAGAAATTCCACGCATTGAACCGTTAGTGCCCCGAAACACGATTGCTATAAGCTTTATGGTCGACGGCTGAACATACAACGTTTTCTTAAGAGAGGACGAAGAATATTTCCGCTTTACTCTGGTTCAATTTGGTTTGAATTGATGGATCTAGGCCTCATAACATTTCACAGTGTTTGTCAATAGATCAATTCCCTTTTCCTGGTAGCTTTCTAGGAGCTCAACTGAAATGGCAACATGAGTTTCCTTTTTATTTTATACAATGGTCTAGGCTCAAGGAGAAGCTAAATGGCAAAGGGCAGCAAGTTTACAGTCTTCGAAGATTTACGGAAGGGATGGAGATACACAAGGAGGAAAGCAGGAATAACACAAAAACATGAAGTACGATTAAAGCAGAAATTCTTCAGTTCCCACCTTACTTATACGGCTGGCCTGAATGAATTCCAAGTGGGAATGAATGACCATTTTCGCACAAGTATTCAACACGTACATCCAATGAATCTTCATGTAATCCAACTCAAAAAACGATCTGTTCAAAACATTTGCCTGAGTGTTGGCAAACGTTGGTTGCACGTGAGAATATTCAAGATGACTCCCCAATTCATGGCCTAACTTGAACTCACTGAAAAATTTAAATGCCCAACTACGCCAAAGACATATGCACCTGCAAATTGTGCAGACAGTCTCCTGTGAAATCAACCTGGTTTGATGTTCCTTTTCACATGAAACTTAATGATATACAACTCCTGTTTCCAAGGATTTTAGCCGCCATCTTTGTTTTGCCAAGAAACCTTTGACCATTGTTGATGCCATTTCAAGTACAACCTCCTTTGGGTAGACAATCAGACAATCTGATTGCACAAAATTACAACACTGAACTACTATTTTTTGCACGTTTGTAGCAATAAAAAGTCCATGTGAACCTTGAACGTTCCTCATGCAGATGATGCAATACAAGGTGGCAAAGGTTTTGACCATCTACCCCTGCCGCTCCCCCTGTCAAACGTCGACATACCCCGCAGTGGATCCTTCCCTACCTTACCAAACTCGGTGGTGTAATGCTTAGAGTGTCTGCGCTGAGTCTGAGAGGATCGGTGGTTTGAACCCCGGCCGAGTCATCTTACTATAATTCACCAAATGTCCATCCGTCCGTCCGTCTGTCCGTCTGTCCGTTCCCAGGTACCGCAAAAACGGCTGCCCGATCACAACGAAATTTTGGGTGGGTAATCCTGGGACCCCCTGGAGTAAAATAGGCTATATTGTTTTTCCAATTTCAGCTTTGGTCTCCAGCATTTTCAGGTTTGGACTCCCGCCTAACGTGATTGACCCGGGTACCGCAAAAACGGCGTCATATGAAAAATCGTCCTTGCTTGACATTCAGCATGTAAAAAGGATAGAGCGCAGACAATCAACAATAGGTTGGCAATCATAACGCAAGTTATGATGAGCTGAGCCTGAAGGCCTCCATTTGTGTTCAAGTTCTTCCTAAGGGATCTCATACATCACAGTTTGAACACGTCTCACTTTGAGTGTCATTACTAAATTTGAATGAAACATCTATTTTGTGGCTGCGTCCCACCCAAGATGCCGCGTAGTTGTGACACGTTTAGACATTTTCACGACAAAGAACAACACGGTGGACAGACACAAACATAGTTCCAAGTTGGCAAGCTTATGCCGTCTGAGCGCTCTTCCACAGCACCGAATTTTACACAAGATGCTTCACATTCTTATTATACTTCCCTCCCCTGCCCTCTCATCCCGAAGAAAAGGAAGCGAGTTGTCAGAGAAAATGATCAGCGGAATGGGTGGGATTAAAGAGCGCTTACAGTAAAAGCTTCCCGTGAGCTCGGATCTTGAGAATGCCGCAGAATGCACTTCGCGAAGGCGGTGTGCGTAAAGTACGCTTGGAATGTGACGCGAGCCCGTGCTGTGCGTGATGTGGAAATGCGGATCCTACGCCGTGCCGTTATCCATGCTGATTTGGGGTGCGTTGCGGTTGCCGCTGCCCTTCCGCGCTGCCTTCTCCAATCCGACCGGCTCACGTCCCTCGGTCGATTTTGACATCGTGTTCATCTCGACTGCATGATATAATGGCACAGGCAAACGCACCAGTGAGCACAAACACATTCAGGTACACATCTGTCGCCATTATGCCATAATAGCCATGAAGGAATTATCATAGCTCAAAAACAATAGGTCAGGAGGCCATTGGTGTTGCCCTTGAATGGTTAGTCCTAATACCTGACGATGCAGAGGCTTTCTCATGGGTTCGAGTGGTGCGTTTAGGCGAGGCGTCTTGATTGGAATCCCGTGGGCCTGGACCTGTGAGCCAAAACAAGGGGTTATAAGACCTGGACCTGGGAGCCACAACAAGGGGATATGACGCCTGGGCCTGTGAGCCAAAACAAGGGGATATATGAGGCCTGGGCCTGTTACCAAAAACAAGGGGATATGAGGCCAAGGCCTGGGAGTGAAAACAAGGGGTTATAAGCTCTGTACCTGTGAGCCAAAACAAGGGGTTATAAGCTCTGTACCGGTGAGCCAAAACAAGGGGATATGAGGCCTGGGAGTGAAAACAAGAGGTTATCAGACCTGGGTCTGTGAGCCAAAACAAGGGGATATGAAGCCTGGGCCTGTTACACAAAACAAGGGGATATGAGGCCTGGGCCTGTTACCCAAAACAAGGGGATATGAGGCCTGGGCCTGGGAGTGAAAACAAGGGGTTATAAGACCTGGACCTGGGAGCCAAAACAAGGGTATATGAGGCCTGGGCCTGTTACACAAAACAAGGGGATATGAGGCCTGGGCCTGTTACCCAAAACAAGGGGATATGAGGCCTGGGCCTGTAACCCAATACAAGGGGATATGAGGCTTGGGCCTGTGAGCCAAAACAAGGGGATATGAGGCCTGGGCCTGTGAGCCAAAACAAGGGGATATGGTGCCTGGGCCTGTTCCCCAAAACAAGGGGATTTGAGGCCTGGGTTTGTGAGCCAAAACAAGGGGATATGATGCCTGGGCCTGTGAGCCAAAACAAGGGGATATGAGGCCTGGGCCTGTTACCCAAAACAAGGGGATATGAGGCCTGGGTTTGTGAGCCAAAACAAGGGGAGATGAGGCCTGGGCCTGTGAGCCAAAACAAGGGGATATGAGGCCTGGGCCTGTTCCCCAAAACAAGGGGATATGATGCCTGGGCCTGTGAGCCAAAACAAGGGGATATGAGGCCTGGGTTTGTGAGCCAAAACAAGGGGATATATGAGGCCCTGGGCCTGTTACCCAAAACTAGGGGATATGAGGCCTGGGCCTGGGATTGAAAACAAGGGGTTATAAGACCTGGACCTGGGAGCCACAACAAGGGGATATGACGCCTGGGCCTGTGAGCCAAAACAAGGGGATATATGAGGCCTGGGCCTGTTACCAAAAACAAGGGGATATGAGGCCAAGGCCTGGGAGTGAAAACAAGGGGTTATAAGACCTGGACCTGTGAGCCAAAACAAGGGGATATGGGGCCTGGGCCTGTTACCCAAAACAAGGGGTTATAAGACCTGGGTTTGTGAGCCAAAACAAGGGGATATGATGCCTGGGCCTGTGAGCCAAAACAAGGGGATATATGAGGCCTGGGCCTGTTACCCAAAACAAGCGGATATGAGGCCTGGGCCTGGGAGTGAAAACAAGGGGTTATAAGACCTGGACCTGGGAGCCAAAACAAGGGTATATGAGGCCTGGGAGTGAAAACAAGGGGTTATAAGACCTGGACCTGGGAGCCAAAACAAGGGGATATGACGCCTGGGCCTGTGAGCCAAAACAAGGGGATATATGAGGCCTGGGCCTGTTACCCAAAACAAGCGGATATGAGGCCTGGGCCTGGGAGTGAAAACAAGGGGTTATAAGACCTGGACCTGGGAGCCAAAACAAGGGGATATGAGGCCTGGGAGTGAAAACAAGGGGATATGAGGCCTGGGCCTGTGAGCCAAAACAAGGGAATATGAGGCCTGGGTGTGGGAGTGAAAACAAGGGGTTATAAGACCTGGGCCTGTGAGCCAAAACAAGGGGATATGGGGCCTGGGCCTGTTACCCAAAACAAGGGGTTATAAGACTTGGGTTTGTGAGCCAAAACAAGGGGATATGACGCCTGGGCCTGTGAGCCAAAACAAGGGGATATATGAGGCCTGGGCCTGTTACCCAAAACAAGGGGATATGAGGCCTGGGCCTGGGAGTGAGAACAAGGGGTTATAAGACCTGGACCTGGGAGCCAAAACAAGGGGATATGAGGCCTGGGAGTGAAAACAAGGGGTTATAAGACCTGGACCTGGGAGCCAAAACAAGGGAATATGAGGTCTGGGAGTGAAAACAAGGGGATATGAAGCCTGGGCCTGTGAGCCAAAACAAGGGGATCTGATGAAAGTACAAAGTAAAGGTATGAAAATGGAGATTGCATTACTGAAGTTGAAAAAAGTGAATGAATTATATAAACCATAATGGTAAAGCATCAAGGACATATTGCATCACACAAATTTGATTTTTATGAACACGGCAAAGCAGTTCATCCACATTCGGTAATCAAGTCGAAATACTGGAAAGCTTCATCTTGGACAACGCACGGATCTCATTTTGTTTTCCACATACGTAAACTGTGGTTCTTTAATGCCACCATTATGGTAAATGACTCCACTCACTTGCAAGCCTTATTATCCTGCAATGGTATATCTGTTTGCTGTTGTAATTTGAGCGTACAGGAACTAAACATGTTGCTTTGTAAAATTTGGTGTTATCTTGGTGTCAGGTACTGTTGGATTTGTCGTCAAGTATATTTGAGGGACCACCTTCACCTGAATACTAATACGCACATGGTGGATCAGATCATGAACCATGCTCAATGGTGGAGTGAAAGCATTTGTGCAGTATCGAAATGCACACGCTTGCAGGTTAGCGCAGAGGTAGCACACTCACCTTTGAGCTGTGTAGTCTAGGTTGGATTCTAGACCTGACTATAAACTGTCACCCTGGTGTTTCACAAGCAGGGCATTACGTCAACGACTATGTGCCACCCTTTGAATGGGATGATAAACAGTGTGCCATCTGGGAGCATTTGCTAGTGGGCGTTAAGAATCCCACCGCTGTCTTTCACAACAGTTAGCTCATTGTGTGCCAGTTTCACATGGTAGGCCCCTCTCCACCATGGTGTGCTTTCTGGCAGGAAGTTCTACCATATGGTGAAGAATGGAACCATGGAGGAAACTCATAATATCCTTCTGCATTCCAGTCGGTAACTCGCAAAGAGAAATGGAGATAAGCCGTCCAATTATTTGTACGGTCGTTTTTGCCATGGGAACATTTTGTGGGAAAGGCACAACATCACCACCATTTTACTCCAACCCAAGATCCTAAGATCTTAAGCCAGCCACCTTAACAGTTAAGCCAACATCAGACTTGGCGCATGTTGTGCCACGGCCTATAACTATTGCCTGACAGTATTTTTCATTCATGATAGTTAACTTTTTCATGATAGATAACAAGCTGTTTAGACGTTAACATTAAATAAAAACGAAGGATAAACCAAGAGTTTTCTCTGTAGAGTGTAATAAGAACATAAACTTAATCTAAATTCACTATGTGGTTGTTTTCCTGGGTAGAAATCTACCAGATGGTGGAGCTCTTGGGGATAACTTTACCATATGGCACTTTTTATGGCTGTGAGATTTCTGCCATGGCATGTCCTGGCCTAATTCCAAACCTCTGCCCTAATACTGGGACACCCTAAACTAGAGCAACCCTTTGATGAAGTGTTGACCTATCCAGAGTATATTATCAACCAGGGCAACATTCACAAATTGTTGTGGACACCCTTCTACTTCTTCGATGAATTTGACACCCACAAGACAAGGCCGTCGCACGAAGGTGGTCCTTTAAGCAAACGCATCAATAAAGAAATATAATTGTTGAAGGGGGGATAAAATAGATATATCAATATTGAATAAAATATTATGAATCAAAGTGGACATTTTTATAGCACGCACATACAAAATAAAGAATTAATGTTACGAGTTGTGCGGTGGTTGGGGTGCAGAGAGGGGTAGATATAATATAGTGTGAGAGGATTTATTAATTTTTTATTTTAAATGTTGATACGGATATAAGGTTTAATCTATAAAACTTCCTTCACATGTTTTCTGGATAGGATCATAATATTGTTGCATTTGTGGAAAGACCCCAGGGTGTCATACTCAACACATAAGGGATCCCTAGTGTAGATATTTCCATACTAATTCTGTTTAGTGAGGTTACCCTTCCCCTCATATCAGTGGACAAGGATATGCGTTGTGTGTATAGCAGGTTCGACCCCCCCTATGTAATTCTCCCCTTTCTAAAATCCCTCTCTTTTATCAACCCATCCCTTCTAATTCCTCTCCCCATCCCTCTTAAACCTCTCCTTCCCAGCACTTTCCTGCAGCGCAACCATGCACACGTAGCAACATGCACACATTACATTACACACACATTCAAAGCCAGCTCAGCGGCGCAATTGTTACCCTGCAAGGCCATTCCAGCACCATACATGCGTAATCCACACAGCACCAACGCTGCCATTGAGGGAAGCAGAGAAACAGACAAGGAATGGGATGTGCTGCCGAGAGAAACAGCTACATGGCCAGAACCATGGCAGCTGGGCAAAGGTTGCTAGATCGAACCTCTGAGCAGCTATGGGCTATGCACGCCAATGAGAAAGCGGCATGTGCGGGTCATGGGATGCTGTTCCCAGAAGCCACACCTCACCCAGGAGCCATAAAAGATGATGAATTCCAGGCATCGCAGCTCCTTGCATCTGAGGAACTGACCGAGCCTTGGTCTAAGAAACGTTGCGGGACGAGCCCAGGTGAATCTTCGTGAGGGCAAGTAGGCTGGGCCCATGAGCCACCAGGCAGCACACGTTCCCCGTAAGCAACAGCCATACATACTGATTTACATGATCTTTCCTTGCTATCCCTGTTTTCTAATTCATATATCTGAGACGCACGAAATAGCTACCACATTGACACATATCAAACTTTCCTCCAGCACTTACATTGCAAACACCGCACCTCTGCACATTGCACCTCATTGTCCCCTTTCTCCTCTTCCTCCCTCCTCGCCCTTCCTTCTCTTTGGGACCAACGTAAGCCCGTTGGTTCATGTCCGGTGAGCGAGAGGCCTACCCTACGCCTCAAACTGATTTTTCTCTCTCTACCTCTTTCTCTCTAATTTCCCAGGAGTGACTGAGGCATGCCGGTCTTGTGTTTGGAGATAAGACAAGAATGTGCAAGTGGTTCTTCTTTACGTGCTAACAGTTAAGCCTTTCTTTGTGACACTGCTTCTTGTGAATACTGCCTGTGAATATGTGCTTTGTTAATGCACGACAGACTTTCCAAACCTGCTCGATTGTTTGTTTCCACCATTGGTTAGACGAAGCATGTAATAAATAGATGGGAGGTTGTACTCCATTGATTCACTGTGCTCATCTAGCTGATGTCCCACTTACGGTTTTGTTGAGCCGTACGTAATAAATAGATAAAGGTGGGAAGTCGAGAGCATGGTTCCCCATCTGGGATAGCTAAATCACTGGGAAGGTGATGCGATAGTTGGGTGCAGGTACTCTACCAGACTTAGTTGTTTCAGCCGGTGTCCGTGGTTGCTTAGCAACCTGTCTGGGTCGAGGAGTTATATGGGACTTGAACCGACTGGGGAAGCTGATTCCATGGGCAAGAGAAAAGAAGAACAAACGAGTGGAGGTGAGCAATGAGCCTGGATTTAGGGAGTTTAACAAAAGAGGGTTGCTGGCAGACCGCAACAAATTCTGACCTCTGCTTCCTGACAAAGGATGACAGAGGGTTACCAATGATGGCATCGAGAAGAGTTCTCGCTCCCTTCCCCAAAAGACATCGGAATTAATCCATGTGCATCGCCCCACTGTCATCCTAAAAGGGTGTAACACAATTTCTAGAGTGTTGAAAGTTCCCAAGAGCACAGTGAGCTCCATCATTAGGAAATAGAAAGCAATTGTAACTATCCAGACTCTTCCTAGAGCTGGCCGTCCGACAAAACTGGGCAACCGGGCAAAAAGGACCTTGGTCAGGGAGGTGAGCAAGAACCCAATGACCACTCTGACAGAACTACAGAGTTCCTTAGCTAGGATGGGAGAACCTGCTGGAAGGACAACAGTCTCTGCAGCACTTCACAAATCTAGGCTTTATGGGAGAGTGGTCAGACCAAAGCCACTCCTAAGAAAAAAGCACATGACAACATGCCTGGGGTTTGCAAAAAAGCACGTGAAAGACTGAGAGCACGAGGCAAAAGATTATGTGGTTTGATGAGATGAAAATTGAACTATTTGGCCTGAATGCAAAGCACTTTGTGTGGCGGAAGCCGAGCACAGCTAATCACCCATCTAACACTATCCCTATCATCAAGCATGGTGGTGGCAGCATCATGCTATGGGCATGCTTTTCAGCGGCAGGGACTGGGAGATTTGTAAGGATAAAGGGAACTTGGAATGGAGCCAAATACAGGCAAATCACTGAGGAAAACCTGCTTCAGAGCGGAAGAGACCTTAAACTGCGGTGAAGATGTACGTTCCAACAGGCCAATGACCCCAAGCATACAGCCAAATCAATACTGGAATGGCTTCAGAATAAGAACATGAAAGTCCTTGAGTGGCCCAGCCAAAGACCAGACTTGAATCCCATTGAGAATCTGTGGAAAGACTTGAATATGCTGTTCACCGACACTCCCCATCCAACTTGATAGAGCTTGAACAAATCTGTAAGGAAGAATGGGAGAAACTCCCCAAACCCAGATGTGCAAAGCTGATACAGACATACCCTAGAAGACTCGATGCTGTAATCACTGTAAGTATTGACTTGGGTGGTTGAATACTTATGTAAATTCGATATTTCTGCATTACATTTTAAATTCTTTTCTAAAATTTTCTTTTTAAAAATCCACTTTGACATTATGGGGCATTATTACCCTGCGCTCGCGAAGCGAAAAGCGGGGTTAAGCAATCGGGTGTGTACATGTGCGGTGTCTGCATTTTAAAAATTCATTTTCTCGGCAACCGTTGGTCCGATTGACATGAAATTTTTACCGTAGGAGCGCCTCTGCCTGTAGATTTTTTTGCTGATAATTATGACGTCATAGGTCATGTGGTACAAACGCCATCTTGGAAAAACGTTACACCTCTATCTCCCAAACCACTAATGAGAAAAATTGAAAGGTGGCTCATTGTCAAGTACACCCTATGAGGAATAAGATATGTTAATGATGATGTCATAGGTGCCTCCATTATGACGTCATAATTCGACAAGTACAACACTTGATCTGATCAGTATGAAAAAAATTAATTTCCTCTGCAACTGTTAGTCCGATGAACACGAAATTTTCAGAATATGAGCGACAACTCCTGTAGAATTGTTCTAATGATAATTATGACGTCATTGGTCACGTGGTACAGGTGCCATCTTGGAAAAATCGAAAAAAGTTGCACCTCTATATCTCCGAAACCACTCCATGGAAAAAAATTGAAATATGGCTCAATGTCAAGCACTCCCCTTGGGGAATAAGATATGTTAATGATGTCATCAGTACCGTAATAATGACGTCATAATTCGGCAAGTAGTGTACATCGGCAAGTACTGTACACGGTACTGTACACTTCGGCAAGTACATTCGCAGGGTAAGTATTCTATGAATACCATCTAGTTTGTAGATCAGTGGCAAAAGATGTCAATTTAATCTATATTAAATTCAGGCTGTAACACAACAAATGTGAAAAAGTCAAGGGGTGTGAATACTTTCTGATGACACTGTTGAGGTAAGTACACTTGCCTTTGAGCTGTCTAGTCTGGGTTTGAATCTCAACCTGGCTATAACATGTCGGAATGGTGCTTGGGAGCATCGCATCACAAAATGCATCGTCCCCGAATGAAAAACCTCAAGCTGGGACATTAGTTCCGTTAGCATTAGTTGGTGACCAAGTGTGTTTCATGATGAGCAAGCAAGTTATCATCTGCACCATCAACAAATTCCGTAGATTCTTGCTCTAACCTACAAGGGGCACTGCATCAGCTGCATAGCCATGTTTCACAGCAATGATGCTCCCAGGGGCCTCGTGCTGCATCAACAGTGAAGATCATTAAGAAGATGAGCTTTTCTTTGAAAACGTCAAAACAATTTCAATCACGTATACAGGTATATAAAATGTTATTAACATTACCTGTGAAAATGTGAACCACACTCGTATAAAAGAAGACTGTCAGTACGAAAGAAATGGAGGAATACATCCTGTTGGTAATTTGATGCTTTGAACGAATTTAACCCCAATAGTAAAAAGAATAACCCCAATAATAATCTAAATTTACTTCTCCAGGCAGAAACGATCATGGTATATCATTTATGCACATGGATTCATTCCGAAGCTGCCCTGTGCACTCGTGAACACGTGATTGAGTTTGCAAAAACAAAGAACACCAGGCTCAAAGTGAAGAGTGAAGTGCTGCAATTATGTGCATTCAAAATAATATTTATCATTTCCCTGAAGCTCAATGTTTTCCTATTGGCTGAAGAATAATGATAAAATAAATCCTATTGGCTGAAGAATAATGATAAAAGTAATGTTCAGTTGCATGGTTTCAAGCGAAACACAAATTTGTTTCGGAGTGTTTCTCGACGGCCACACTCGATACACGTGGACTTGGAAGCAACCGCAAACGTTGTGGTCAGTATCCCAAGCATGCTGTACACAAGCACGTGAAGTTTAACGTGGCGGGGGTCTGGGCGCGCACGCCATTTCCACCTTTAAATAGAGCCCGACACACGTGGCACCGTGCCTGACGGGTAGGACAGGTGCACGGCGGTTAAGTCAGACGCGATTTGCGACACCGAGACACCTCACCGCGGGCACCGCGAGCACGGCTTGGGTCGCACGTGGGACTTGGGGTCGGGAAGCGGGGGACGAGGAGGAGAAGCAGGGAGAGGGGGAAGGTGACCACACTTGGACAATTTGCACAAGCAAGTTCACATGCAAACATGAACCACCTGGAACGTGTCATGTTTCCTATAAAGAGGAAACTCTTTAAAGGGCACAACACTGCACCGTGCACCCTGGATAACCCCAACATTGCATTAGCTTTGCCCTCATTTTACTATAAGTTGTGCCTAAGGTTTTTGTAAGGGTTTGGCAAACATTACGACTACCGGCATTGGACATGGAGACTCAAACTATGACCAATTGAGCTTTTTTTGCACACAAAGTAGAGGCTTGTGGAGGAGCTAGATCATAGAATGTATCAGGATGTCATGGAAACAAAGGAACAGTAAAGATGGAGGAGGGGGTGAGGGACATACAGCAGGGGTGAGGGAAGGGATGAGGACCTGGATTGGTTTTAAGCTTCCCAGGCCAATCTTACCTCCACCAACAAAGGTGGATGGAGGTTATCTTTTCACTCCTGCCTGTCTGTGAGCAGGATGTCTCAAAATGTTATAGACAACAACAACAACAACAACAACATGCACTTAAAGGCCATTTTCCCTGCTAGAGCGGGGGTTAGCCTTGCGGTCCCCATGACAATCTTCTCCATTTTGCCCTATTTTCTGCATCTCCCCTTGTTTACCCCCTTGCCCGCATTTCTTCTTCCACCATCTTTAGCCAAGTCTTTCTCGGTCTTCCCCGTCCTCTACTTCCTTCTACATTAACTTCCATCAACATTAACTACATTAACTTTGTAGTTAATCTACATTAACTACATTAACTTTCTATAACTACATTTAGAAAGTTATATATTTTTTATAACTTATCATTTTATTATGATATCATTAAAAGACAACAACATTAAAAGTTATCATTTTCTATAACTACATTAACTACATTTCTATAATCTACATTAACTTTCTATAACTCAAAATGTTATAGACAGATTCAGATTAAATTTGGTAGACAAGTTGGGTATGTGACGAGGACGAATTGATTACATTTTGTTGAAGATCCAGATCCACATACTTGAATTTCTAAACTGGTTCTTCACCATTGAGTGGTCGGGCCAACATAGGTATACAGTAGAGCAGGATATGTCAAAAAGTTGTGGATGAGTTGGGCGGGTGACAAGAAGAAAGAAGAACCACCTCTGGAGGCCATTTTCCCCCACAGAGCAGGGGTTGGCCTTTTTCACGTCCCCTTTTTGAAGGAATGTTTTATGGCCGGATGCCCTTCCTGTTGCCAACCCTGTTGGTTCTCCAACCCTATTGGTTCTCCAACCCTATTGGTTCTCCAACCCTATTGGTTCTCCAACCCTATTGGTTCTCCAACCCTGTTGGTTCTCCAACCCTGTTGGTTCCTTTCCTGTTGCCAACCCTGTTGGTTCTCCAACCCTGTTGGTTCTCCAACCCTGTTGGTTCTCCAACCCTATTGGTTCTCCAACCCTATTGGTTCTCCAACCCTATTGGTTCTCCAACCCTGTTGGTTCTCCAACCCTGTTGGTTCTCCAACCCTGTTGGTTGCCTCTTGCGACACGCAGGTAATTACTGGTGAGGTGGTACTTAATTTGCCAGCCTCAGAAGGATGAATAGGCTGAGTCAACCCACCTGGCGTTAATGCAGCGATCAACTGGGATTTGAACCCAGGATCCCAAGCCAGCACCCTAACCACTAAACCAACACCAGGCTATAGGTAGGTGACAAGAACAAGACAAATAGATATTGGTTCATGTTGGATCCAGATCCGGCCTATCAGTGGGATACAAAACGTAAACTGTTCAACCTAGCGGAGGTGTGCTCTCTACCTGATGCCCTTGTAGTTGTTGATGTGAAGCAGGTAGTTTGAAAATGGTGGTGATAAAAATCAGTAACAGGAAATAAAAGAGTTCTCGGCTTTTCCAAACGTAATTCTAATCTCACGTCTTTACTACTTTACCACTTTACCTCGTCTTTACTACACTTTACTTTACTACTTTACTACTCTGGTCATACAGGATTATTTATAGTCACAAAAATATTCCTCATTTTAACGATTTAATAAACCTGCTATTGTTTAATACAAGACAATACAATTGATATGATCAATAAAGGAACTCATGAAGTTTTCTTTGCCCGTATCAAATGTTGGAAATGCCGTCCACTAAGTTCTGCGGTCTTACGGACACGTATGGAATCGTTTGTGACTTCAGACTGAAAATGTTTCACTTGAGACGCTGGAAATAACCCTCGTTACAGTATCTTTGAGTTCTGGAATGTTCGTTGGGTTCCGTTTGAAAATACTTTCCTTAACAAATCCACACAGAAAAAAAAAATCCAAAGGCAGGGGTCAGGAGATCTTGGAGGCCAATTGGTACCGCAGGTGCAGTTGTCCTGTTCAAACCAACAAACACAGTCATGGTTGTAGAAATGTCAAAATACATTTGCTACAAACAAGTTGAAAACCTGCTCTATCTGCACGCTACCTAATTCACGACGTGTGATATTTCTACCTGAAATATTTTTTTCAAATCAGGTACATTTTTGTGACTCAGCCTAATCAATAAGAGCTGCAACAGTTTCATTCACAAGGAGCAATGGATCAGGTACATATACCTATAGGCCCCTCCCCTTCTGTCCTCCCTCCTCCACAATCATCCCGCCTCAACCACCCACCAATAGCCTGATGTGTACAACAACTAGAAATCAACTGTAAGACCATCTTGATTGGAAATGTAAGACATTTATTTGTTTATATATGTATATATATCCACCTCATAAAAACTCATCTAGATGCATTGGGAGAGTGCGGACACTCAATGAGGAGGTGCAAGGGGCATTCAAAAAGTAACACAAGGTGGATATATAAATTATTATTTTGTGTGCATCCTGGGGCTGCTGGTTGCATCATTGCTGTCATTGATGCAGTGCCCCTATTACCAGTCAGCTGGTACTCATTTTGTCAAGGTATGACGGAGTTCGTGGGTATGCAACACGTGGTACAAATAGGTAAATCTGATGGAACCGCTTAACGCATATAAATAAAATGTCCATTGTAAAAGTACCTAAAGGGATTGATGAATGTACCTCATGGGAGTTAAAGCACCTCGCGTGTCTGGTAGAAACAAAAGATGTTATGTGTATTAAAGTACGTATTAAATGGACACACACAAGTTCGTTTTCACCATCGTACTGAGGAACCAAGACCATCTCGGGGGACAGCACTGCGAGATTTAATTTATAACTTATTGGAATGACTGCAGACTCTACCTGGAGTTACTGCAGACTTTACCTGGAGCTACTGCAGACTCTACCTGGAGCTACTGCAGACTCTACCTGGAGTTACTGCAGACTTTACCTGGAGTTACTGCAGACTCTACATGGAGTTACTGCAGACTCTACCTGGAGTTACTGCAGACTCTACCTGGAGTCACTGCAGACCCTACCTGGAGTCACTGCAGACTCTACCTGAAGTTACTGCAGACGCTACCTGGAGTTACTGCAGACTACCTGGATTTACTGCAAACTCTACCTGGAGTTACTGCAGACCCTACCTCGAGTCACTGCAGACTCTACCTGGAGATACAGCAGATGCTACCTGGAGTTACTGCAGACTCTACATGGAGTTACTGCAGACTCTACCTGAAGTCACTGCAGACTCTACCTGGAGTTACTGCAGACTCTACATGGAGTTACTGCAGACACTACATGGAGTTACTGCAGACTCTACCTGGAGTTACTGCAGACTCTACCTGGATTTACTGCAGACTCTACCTGGAGTCACTGCAGACCCTACCTGGAGTCACTGCAGACTCTACCTGGAGTTACTGCAGACGCTCCTGGAGTTACTGCAGACGCTCCTGGAGTTACTGCAGACTACCTGGATTTACTGCAGACTCTACCTGGAGTTACTGCAGACCCTACATGGAGTCACTGCAGACTCTACCTGGAGTTACAGCAGACGCTACCTGGAGTTACTGCAGACTCTACATGGAGTTACTGCAGACTCTACATGGAGTTACCACAGACTCTACCTGGAGTTACTGCACACTCTACATGCAGTTACTGCAGACTCTACATGGAGTTACCGCAGGCTCTACCTGGAGTTACTGCACACTCTACATGCAGTTACTGTAGACTCTACCTGGAGTTACTGCACACTCTACATGGAGTTACTGCAGACTCTACCGAGACTTTTTAAAGACCTCAATTATGATCTAACATATCTTAGTTATGGTCTTTTAGCCCTACCAAGTCTTTTGAAGACCATTTTAAAGACCAAAGACTTTTCAGTTGAGGTCTTGCCCTCGACACATTGTTAAGTCTGAATGGTCTATCGAGGGACAAATCGTTTGGTGGTTTCTGACCATTACTACTGATGAGGAAGCATGACCCTAACCGAGTTAATGTTATTAATCGGCGGACCCGGGATAATGTCGATCGAGCCCCCACAAGACCGCGCACGCACCTGTAGACACGATGACCCGGGCGCTCGTCTGAGCCTCGCCCGCCGAGTTCACGGCCACGCACGTGTACAGTCCCTCGGTCCGCACGCGCAGACAGGTGTCCTCGTCGGGGCAAAGGTCGGACAAGGGCACGCCGTCTTTGAGCCACGAGAGCGTCGGCCGCGGGTTTCCCTGCAAAGCGACCCGCAGGTTCACGTAGCGACCCGCAGTGACCGCGCGGTCCCGCAGTCCGGTCGTGAAGGTGGGCGGGCTACCTTGTCCCAGGCCGTCCGAGCCCACGGCGCCCTCCCTCGCTCGTTTCGCCGGGATGTCTGAGGCGTCGGTCGCCACGTCCCCTGCGGATCCGCTATCGCCGCCGGGCGCCGGGCACGTTTCCTTGGCTCTTTGGCGGATCATCGCGGAGGAGGTAAAAGTTTCCGCAGGTGGTCTGGTCGTCCCGGCGCCCGAGCTACATGCGCGACCTTGTGCTCAGGAAGATCTTGCGCTCCGGGTGGACGTCGTCCGCAGGTCCGAGCCTCGATAAGCCGCCCCGGCCATCATCTCCCGAGTACGTTGGACGCTGTATTTTTAGGCCGGCTGCGCCTCGAATTTCACCCACAGAGCTCACCTGCCCCCACCTTTACTCCGTAAAGAAGTAAAAGTCCCTTCTCCCCGAGTTCTGCCTGGATCTCGATTCAGGACGAGACTCTTTGGACCCAAGCCCAGTGGATCCAGATGGCTCTTACCTGTTCAACCTCCATAAAGGTGCATCGGAAGAAATTGGACCTAGCTGTGATCTTCCAGATCCACACCATGACGGCCAGCTCCTTATCTCCACCTGCTGGATACGTTTCAGGACAAGCCCTTTATATGGACACACTATGTACGTATTGAATCAGGGTGAGCCAGAGTTCAGATATGCAAGTTTTCTGATCGCCATTTTAATTAAATATCCCATTCATTTTGAACTTGATATGTGCATAACCGTGAACTGCAGGTGAGGGTCATAGGAGAGAAAAACGACTAAAAATTAAGGGGCGACAGGTGAACAACACAATCTTACTTATCCCAAGTTGTCTGCTCATGGTATGCAGGGTCCTCTCGTTGAATGGTTATCATATTTTGGATGTTCTTGAGGACATTCTTTGTCGTGATCTCTCCCGACGTCTCCCTCCCCTTTGGCTTCTCGATCTTCCCTCACCTGTTGAGGCATCTCCAGGTTGTCTTGGAACGATGAGGCCGACGCCTCTGTATCCTCCGCACAGCAACAGCCATTGGGCTTCTCGGAGCTCATTACAAGGTACAAGACCTTCAGCTCAACTATCAAGGAAGAGTCCCGACTCTGGACCACCTTGCTCCTCTGGAAGTAGAAAAAAAGAAGAAGAACACTCCTATTGGACCTTCAGATGATTAGGGCTACCGAAGAAGTTTCTTGGCTATTGGGTAAATCCTGGACAGGTCACCACTCCGACGCAGGTTACGTGAATGGCTCATTCATCCCAGTAAGCTGGTACTCATTTTGCCAACCTTGGAAGGATGACAGGCTGAGTCAACCCACCTGATGTTGATTCGACAGAATGACAGGGGCTTGAACTCAGGACCCTGAGATCTCAAGCCAGCCACCACCCAGGACCCTGAGATCTCAAGCCAGCCACCACTCAGGACCCTGAGATCTCAAGCCAGCCACCACTCAGGACCCTGAGATCTCAAGCCAGCCACCACCCAGGACCCTGAGATCTCAAGCCAGCCACCACTCAGGACCCTGAGATCTCAAGCCAGCCACCTTAACCGTTAAGCCAACACGAGGTTAAGCCAACAACACCTGGATCCTTTGGAGGTAATCCAGTCTAATTCTCTCCATGTTGTTGGCGTCTCTCCAGCACTAGACCGAGCCCCAAAGTCTGCTTCTCACCCACTGCAGGTAAAATGGTGGACACCAAATTTTCTATCACCTCAATCTTCCCATCTCTTCCCTTAGACTTCCACGTGCCTTCACGCACTTTTACAGAATCCCACACCTGGGTACCTTTCCCATTTCTGACCGAAACACTCGTCCCTCTTCTTCTGTGGAACCAACTACCTGTCTGTTGTCTCATGCCCCTCCCTCCAATCCTTCAACAAGTACTACCCATCGTCACCTCATGCTTTCTGCCACACTTCCACCTTCTACTCTTACTGATCTGCAAACTATTGGGGACACCTCTTCACGGTGGTTGTACCCCCCCCCCCCCCCACCCCCCAAACGCATTGCAGGGACAAAATCATCCCCATTCTTCACCTGCTTCCTGGATACCTCAGGGCAGTGCGGTCATGGTCAGAGTGCCGATCAGTAACCATGGACCAGCCCTTTCCCTCTTCTCTCTAACTTTGTCGTGGCCCTGACTTTGTGAAGACTGGGGACACCATTCTGGATGTCGGGGCTGTCTGGGTCACTCCTGGGAGATCGTTCAGCTGTCTGTACAGCGGGCTTGTTCGAGAGAACTATTTGGGGCTATACAACAACAACAACTCTTACTGACCCCCCCCCCCCCCACCCCGTTCCTTCTCACCCCACCCCCTTTCCTCCCCACTCTCCGTTCCTCTCCACCCCTCGTTCCTCCACACACCTCTTTCCTCCCCACCCTTTCCTCCTCCACACCCCTCTTTCCTCCCCACTCCTCTTTCCTCCCCACCCCTCTTTCCACCCCACCCCTCTTTCCACCCCACCCCTCTTTCCTCCCCACCCCTATTTCCACCCCACTCCTCATTCCTCCCCACCCTCGTTCCTCCCCACCCCTCATTCCCCCCCCCCCCACCCTCGTTCCTCCCCACCCCTCTGTCCTCCACACCCCTCTTCCCTCCACACCCCTCTTTCCTCCTCACCCCTCTTTCCTCCCCACTCCTCGTTCCTCCCCACCCCTCTTTCCTCCACACCCCTCTTTCCTCCCCACCCCTCTTTCCACCCCACCCCTCATTCCTCCCCACCCTCGTTCCTCCCCACCTCTCTTTGTCAACCCCTCTAAGCCAACAACACCTCCCCTCCCCTCTAAGCCAACAACACCTGGAGCCAGCCACCTTAACCGTTAAGCCAACACCAGGTTAAGCCAACAACACCTGGATCCTTTGGAGGTAATCCAGTCCAATTCTCTCCATGTTGTTGGCGTATCTCCAGCACTAGACCGAGCCCCAAAGTCTGCTTCTCACCCACTGCAGGTAAAATGGTGGACACCAAATTTTCTATCACCTCAATCTTCCCATCTCTTCCCTTAGACTTCCACGTGCCTTCACGCACTTTTACAGAATCCCACACCTGGGTACCTTTCCCATTTCTGACCGAAACACTCGTCCCTCTTCTTCTGTGGAACCAACTACCTGTCTGTTGTCTCATGCCCCTCCCTCCAATCCTTCAACAAGTACTACCCATCGTCACCTCATGCTTTCTGCCACACTTCCACCTTCTACTCTTACTGATCTGCAAACTATTGGGGACACCTCTTCACGACGGTGGTTGTACCCCCCCACCCCCCACCCCCCAAACGCATTGCAGGGACAAAATCATCCCCATTCTTCACCTGCTTCCGGGATACCTCAGGGCAGTGCGGTCATGGTCAGAGTGCCGATCAGTAACCATGGACCAGCCCTTTCCCTCTTCTCTCTAACTTTGTCGTGGCCCTGACTTTGTGAAGACTGGGGACACCATTCTGGATGTCGGGGCTGTCTGGGTCACTCCTGGGAGATCATTCAGCTGTCTGTACAGCGGGCTTGTTCGAGAGAACTATTTGGGGCTATACAACAACAACAACTCTTACTGACTCCCCCCCCCCCCCACCCCGTTCCTTCTTACCCCACCCCCTTTCCTCCCCACTCTCCGTTCCTCTCCACCCCTCGTTCCTCCACACACCTCTTTCCTCCCCACCCTTTCCTCCTCCACACCCCTCTTTCCTCCCCACTCCTCTTTCCTCCCCACCCCTCTTTCCACCCCACCCCTCTTTCCACCCCACCCCTCTTTCCTCCCCACCCCTATTTCCACCCCACTCCTCATTCCTCCCCACCCTCGTTCCTCCCCACCCCTCATTCCCCCCCACCCTCGTTCCTCCCCAACCCTCTGTCCTCCACACCCCTCTTCCCTCCACACTCCTCTTTCCTCCCCACTCCTCGTTCCTCCACACCCCTCTTTCCTCCCCACCCCTCTTTCCACCCCACCCCTCATTCCTCCCCACCCTCGTTCCTCCCCACCTCTCTTTCCTCCCCCCCTCCCCCATTCCTTCCCACCCCCCATTCCTCCCCCCCCCGTTCCTCCCCCCACCCCTCTTTCCTCCCCACACCTCATCGGGGATGTCTGGCTCACTCCTGGGAGATCGTTCAGCTGTCTGGATAGCCGGCTTGTTCGAGAGAACTATTTGGGGCTATACAACAACAACAACTCTTACTGACCACCCCCCCCCCCCCCCGTTCCTTCCCACCCCACCCCCCGTTCCTCCCCACTCTCCGTTCCTCTCCACCCCTCGTTCCTCCACACACCTCTTTCCTCCCCACCCTTTCCTCCTCCACACCCCTCTTTCCTCCCCACTCGTCTTTCCACCCCACCCCTCTTTCCACCCCACCCCTCTTTCCACCCCACCCCTCTTTCCTCCCCACCCCTCTTTCCACCCCACCCCTCAATCCTCCCCATCCTCGTTCCTCCCCACCCCTCATTCCTCCCCACCCTCGTTCCTCCCCACCCCTCTGTCCTCCACACCCCTCTTTCCTCCACACCCCTCTTTCCTCCACACCCCTCTTTCCTCCCCACTCCTCGTTCCTCCCCACCCCTCTTTCCTCCACACCCCTCTTTCCTCCCCACCCCTCTTTCCACCCCACCCCTCATTCCTCCCCCTCCCCCGTTCCTTGCCACCCCCCATTCCCCCCCCCCGTTCTTCCCCCCACCCCTCTTTCCTCCCCACCCCTCGTTCCTTCCCACCCCCGTTCCTCCCCACCCTTCCTCCTCCCCACCCCTCTTTCCTCACCACCCCTCGTTCCTTCCCACTCCTCGTTCCTTCCCACCCCCGTTCCTTCCCCCCACCCCTCTTTCCTCCCCACCCCTCGTTCCTTCCCACCCCCGTTCCTCCCCACCCCCGTAACCCGTCCCCACCCATTTTCTTTCTGCCACTCATTTACTCGTATCACCTGACCCCCGTTCCCCCTTTCATTATGCCAGTTGGTAAATCTGCTGCCCTCTGTCGCTTAGCTCCTCTATGACGACGAGGCAAGATTTCTGTATTTAAATAAATAAATCTCCAATTTTTTTTTGAAGCATTCACATCACATATTTCCATTATCACATGTAATGAGTTATCTGTTCAGCTATTACCTTTGCCCATTCTGTTCACATATAACGTACGCACATTCTGGCGTTATCATATTAAGTAAGCATATCCTGGTGTTCACATATTACGTATGCTCGTTTGTAATATCGCTGTTCATTGTAACCTTTACTAAAAGTACACCACTTTAAAAACTTTACCCCAGTTCGGCATGTAATTCCCTTGAGCCGAGGTCCTTATAATCGTTCTTTCCAAGTTAAATGCTTAAACACTCAACATGAAAGATGTTTTTCAGGACACTGTAGAAATGCTGTGCGTGAATTTCTACGCACGTGTGGTCATACGGTGGTTAGATGGTTGCTGGCAATCCTCCGTCTCCATTACGCTCCGACGAAAACATGGCGAAATGGGAGTAAAGGTGGATGTTCCACGGAGATGCAACCAGATGCTCCCCAGAAGCTGGTCGAAGGTCTCGGCAGGTAAACCCGTCGTGGAATGTTGATTTTCAGGAGTTGCTTTGGTGTGACCAGAGAGCGGTGGTTAAAACAAAATCTATATTCCACTGGCAAAGAGCGATCTAAAATGGCGGGAGAAAAAAAATAACCCTTGGGAGAAGAAAAGTTTGTCAGGTTTGGTGAACAGCGAGTGGGTAATGAAGGAACATTCTGCTGATTGCCCCAAGGGAAACCTAGGAACAGTATATAATATTGTTGCGGATCGCGGACAGATGTTATATTGACCGAGCGGTGGTGTATTACCGCGTCCGAACAGTTACTCCCCGATTAGAACCCGATCCCGCCCAACTCACCCGATTCCACTCGAACGTTGGCCGAATCGCGCTACGCTAAATCAATGATGGAAAGGACACAACGGCTGGGGTAAATGACACGACACAAGGGGTACAGTTCTCAAGACCTCCGGAGGAGGATATAATTGGTGATGCAGAAAAGGGGTAGATTACAAGGTAAGAGGTAAAGCACAGAAAAGATGGGCACTTAGACACAGTCTTATCTATCCCCGACAGACCACAGACAAACGGGACAAGACTGACTTACACGGGGATTGATGGCAGGGAAGGACAGGCAGTCGATAGCACAAGGTGCACCTTGGCTCAAGGGCAGAATCAAACACGGTCCGGTCCAGAGATGCGGGGAGGTATTGCAGCGCTCGGAGGTGGCGTCTTCTCTCTCCAAGCTGAGGGCGCATCTGACGTCACCTCCCTCTTCCTGCGCATGCTCAGCGGGGAGTGACACGCCCTCGGCTCGTTGGCTCCGCCCCAGATGGAATCGGTCCGCCGCTTCTATTGGGTGCGGGGGGTTACCGGGCTCCGCCCTTGATGAGGAGCTGACAGCGAGCCCCTGCGTGGTAACCCCGTCGGAGCACATGTTCAATGGCGGCTAACCAAGCCGGAGTGAGGACGCACACTCCCCGCGCCGCCGCCGCTGTTGTTGTTGTTGTTGTTGTTGTACCATGAGGAAGAGCTGCGGGGAGGTATTGGGAGGTCCTAAACTTTCTAACGGTGCCATACAATCACATTCTGGTGCAACGAAGAGTCAGAATTAATGGAAACGAGTCCTTAACTGACATAGACTAAGAATAACTAGCAAGATGTCCTATAGTTGTCTACGTGAGATGCGGTGGACCTGGATGCGACATTTAATGGGGGAAATAGGGGAAGGTCGGGTCTACAGAGTGTTGTTTACAGAAAATGGGACTAGGGAATGGGGGATTGGGGATAGTTGGGAAGTATTGGGGAAATAGGGGAATATTTACAAGCGGATATGGATGGAGGCCAATCTCATATCCGCAACAATATGAATGATCGTTTAAAGGCCATTTTCCCCGCTAGAGCGGGGGTTAGCCTTGCGGGCCCCGTGACAATCATGGTTCCCTGTTTGAGGCAATGTTTTTATGGCCGGATGCCCTTCCTGACGCCAACCCTTGGTCACGCTCTTACGATGCGCAGGGATACGGTGTACTTATTCTAAATCGGGGTACACACTGTGATCATTCATCCCAGCAAGCTGGTACTCAATTTGCCGACCTCGGAAGGATGGCAGGCTGAGTCAACCCCCCTGGCGTTAATTCAGCGATCGACCGGGATTTGAACCCAGGATCCTAGGATCCCAAGCCGGCACCCTAACCGCTAAGCCAACACCAAAACCAAGGAACAGTGAAGTAAAGTATTTATCCGCTCCACGTTATGGCGTCATTGTAGCTCTTAAACAACCTCGATAAATAGCCAGGTTCACTTTGTATTTTTGTTCAAATTTTATGGAGATTAGTAAACTAGTACATTTTTGAGAAGCTTATGGCATCAGGAATATAAAAATCAATGTTTACATTTGCGCAGATGCCTGCATAGCCGCCATTTTGGATTTTCAAAATGCCCGCCATAAAATATGAATTTCCGAATATCTCAGCTTGTAATTGACGAAGAAACTTCATTCTAAATGCTAATCCTATGTTTCCAGGCCAAATAAATCCAAAGCTTATGTCAAATTAGTGATTATGAACATCAAAAACCAAGAAAAGAAGAAGTTTGTGAAATTATGTTTGTATTTTCATGAAGAAAATGCACACTCAAATTGTTGGTAGCATACGTACAACAGCATACGTATAGACGTATTTCCTATCTCAGTTTGACACATCATTACACATCATCATCACTCTCAGTGTCATATTCAACATTACAGTGTGCATCATTTTCACATTCTGTGCCGCACGAGCATAGTTCTTCTGGCGGCAGTTGCAACAGTTTATAAATCCTGATGCTTCGATAATTTTGCAGTATTTTAGCAGAAGTTTTGCAATATATCATTTTATCGAGGAAAAAATTATGTTAACACAACTAGTACACAATTATCTTGGTGTTGGTTAATATAGTGATGGCTCTCTTTCTTTTCAGTGCCTGAGTCATCATGAGTGAAGACCCGGGAACCAGAAAGTTGAGCTCGTTCAAGTCGTCCATGGACACAGTAGACTGGAAGCAGTGCATTGTTTGTCAGGAGTCCACTGCCAGCAAAGTAACACTTGTTCAATATCCCAGAACAGAATCATACCAGAAACTACTCGATGTAGTGGAAGAAAGAGCCAGCTTACAGGATGGAAAATATGTTGACATCCAAAGATGCCTCAAAGACTTTACCAAAGAGATATTGATTGAAAGGAAACCCATGTGGCATCGGAGTTGTTATTCTGATGCCACAAATCAAGTATCCATACAGCGAGCGAGAAGACGCTTGCAGCATGCCATGTCTACGGGAACCTATGCTGTGAAAAACGTGGGCATAAAAGAACAAGCTCTGAAATGGAGCAATCAGCAACCCCAGGCACCGCAGCACGTTTCACTAGATCTGCGACAACCGTTGACAAGGGATCACTGCTTCTTATGTCAAGATGATGACCAGCGTCTCTTCACCGTACGAACTGAAAACGCGGGAAGGCACTTGGACAAGCTGTGGAAATTTCCCAAGATCCAGTATTGATGACAAGACTAAGCAATGCATTCTCACCAAGTGATGCCCATGCGATAGATGTAAGATACCACAAACCATGCTGGACACGACATGTGTTCCATGTCCTGAGGGATGATGCCAGCAACTGGTCCAAGTCTACAAAGACAGACCTACCAATGCAAGTACCATGCTTGATTGAGCTGATCAATCTCATTGAATATCACCCCAAAATGAGGCTCATTTACCCATGGATGCCATCAAAAAAACCTACATAGCTATGCCTGGTGGTAGTGATGAGGCACAGAAGCACACTCCGACACTGACACGACAGTGGCTAAAGGACAAAAGTGTTGCAGATATCAAGTGTGAAGTCAGTGAGGCAGAAAGACAGAAGAAAACCATCTGTTCTTTACTGTCCTGAAGCCTGCGAAGAAGATATGGTCTACACTTCCTTGATGCAAGATGCCACAAGTGAAATGGACAACACAATGATGATATACAAGACAGATAAGCTCAACCGCAACAACATTGCCAATTTCGCTGAGGAGAAGGAAACACACACAATTACAGTATCCAGCACAAGAGAGGATGTCCCGACCGAGCTGTACAGCCTTATACAGTGGACTTTGGTGGGATCTGAGGAGGGGCTGCAAATGGAGATGAGGAGCAGGACAGTTGACAGGTCAGCATTGCCCATAAGTCAGAATATCATGTATGCTTTCAAGACCAGTGTTTCAATGACAGGCTCATGAACTTGTCAGCAGGGTTCAGTGAGGTCATCCTGGTCTTCAATACATACAAACCTGACTCACTAAAGGAGGAAACTGGAGAGAGACGACAACAAGGAAAAGCTCCTATACAGTATCAGGTTTCAGATGACACGAACATCAAACACATCCCACTGGCACGATTTCTATCGCATGAAAAAACGAAAGCAGATTTCACAGACTATCTCACCAAAGCAACCCTTGATTCCAACAAAAAACTCACCTCAGTTAGTCATCACATCAGCATCAGGTCACACCAGAAGCAACAGAAACATGCACTTTGAAGACAGCAATCACGAGGAGGCTGACACATTGATGATCTGCCTGGCAGCGGAGGCATCACAGTGGTGTCCTGATGTATTCTTCACTCCTGATACTGACATCTTGGTTCGGGTTGTGTCACACTATGACAAGCTCTGCAAAAAGACATCTATTTTGATGGTATCAGGTACAGTCGAAATAGAGTCAATCTGGAGTGTTTTGGGCAAAGAAAAGGCGCAAGCTATACCTGTATTCCACGCATTCACTGTTGGTATTCAATTCACTATTCATTGTAACCTTTACTAAAAGTACACCACTTAAAAAACTTTACCCCAGTTTGGCATGTAATTCACTTGAGCCGAGGTCCTTATAATCGTTCTTTACAAGTTAAATGCTTAAACACTCAACATGAAAGACGTTTTTCAGGACACTGTAGAAATGGTGTGCGTGAATTTCTACTCACGTGTGGTCATACAGTGGTTAGATGGTTGCTGGCAATCCTCCGTCTCCATTACGCTCCAACGAAAACATGGCGAAATGGGAGTAAAGGTGGATGTTCCACGGAGATGCAACCAGATGCTACCAGATCATTCCTCCCCACCATTGATCAGAGTCAGTCAGAGCACTTTCAATGTTGGAAAATTCTCAGGAATAGGCAACACAAAATGGTTTCAACAGTATATGAAAGCACTTAGCACTTAGTCAGAGCACTGATGAAACTATCGGAGGAAGGTGACCTAACACAGGCGGTGAAAGACGTCGACAATGTTGACTCAAAGACGTATTGGCCAAATTTGTGTGCTCAACCTTCCGTCCCAAGACACCTATCTGTTTTGTAAACACCGAGTTGAAAGCAACAACTTACCTCCAACACTCTGTGCATTCAAGGAACACATCCAGCATGTGCGGTTACAAAGCCTGTAACCCGAGTATGGTTCCAAGCCAATGTTATGCAGCAACAGCCTTTTGACCCCCTGAAATTTGGTTACTATCAGGACAAAAGTGGCCAAATACTGCCAGTCACCATAAAGGTTCCTCCTGCCCCACAAGCCATCACCGAGTTAGTCAGATAATCAATAATTTGACATAAGCTTTGGATTACTTGGGCCTGGAAACATAGGATTAGCATTTAGAATGGAGTTTCTATGCGAATTACAAGCTGGGATATTCGGAAATTCTTATTCTATGGTGGCCATTTTGAAAATCCAAAATGGCGGCTATGCAAGCATCTGGGCAAATGTAAACATTGATTTTAAGATTCCTGATGCCATAAACTTTCCAAAACTGCACTGGTTTGCTAATCTCCATAAATTTTGAACGAAAGTGTTCTTATTGACATAGTGAACTATTACAATTACTTTCTGTCTGCTGGACACAGTGACGTGTCGATTATAACTCAATATTTGCTCACCAGAATTTGCAAGGCATCGCAATGACTGTTACAAGCAAGATGATATCCCACGTTTGCTTCCGTGTGAGGGATGTAAAAAAGACATCACTGCACATGATGTCATCATGCAGCGACATCTTTTTTACATACCTCGCAAGGCCGCATCACATTTTGGGACATCAAAAGTAGTTACTTTCTGTCTGCTGGACACAGTGACTTGTTGCTTATAACTCAATATCTTACAAACAGTTACATCCAACACATTAAGGAACCCTGAAGTTTAGATATCTCAGTAGTATTTTGTTTAGAGAGATTACCTTCCCCTCGTATCAGTGGACAGGAAAATGTGTTTTGTCTGTGTAGCAGGTTCGAATTCCTTTTGTTACCGTTCTCTAGGTCCCCTCTCTTAAATTCCTTCTAATCTCGTTCCCTCCATCCTTTTCAATCGCTCTCGTTCTCCGCAGCTCATTTCAGGGAATCCATACATGCTTTGCAACACATAAATCCGCATTTCATTACAAGACACAACAAAGCCAAATCATCTGGTAGCACCAGAACATCCAGTGTTCAATGGAGCAGAAAGGACTACATATGGGTGGGGTTATCAGAGGACGGTGCGCCCAAGCCGAGAGCTCAACCAATAAGCATGGTTTGACAACAGCTGTGCTCCAATGCAAAGGCTGATCATTGTACCATGGATTTGTACTTTTATTATAGTACCCATGAGGAACAAGCTGCGCTGGGACGCTGACCACGCCTCGGCAAAGGACTTTACAAGACAGGGTCGCCCAAAATCAGTCATCCTGTACGTCCAGGGAGCAGAGAGAGCCAGAAAGAGTCCTCCAGAAATGAGTCGGTCAAACTGAGCCGCTGTGTAGATGGGCCCTGCCGTGGAGCGAATGCGAGCCAGCCACAGAGCTCTTTCCCTGGACGTTCCAACAATTACACTGATTTACACAATCTTTCTCTTGCTTTCTACAATTATAATAGTTAACTTGGAAAGCACAAAAAGCCATCACCAATTTCACCTTGACTCGTTCAGAACAGGGGTAGGCCTACTGATACGCATTCACGATTTCCTCTAAGTATTATAAAGCATTCGCCGCATTTCTCCCCACATGGTGCATTACACCATCACACTCTCTTATTGCCCGTCACCCTCCCATTTTCACTTTGGAACCACGTAAGCCCACATGCTTGCGTCTTGTGAGCGAGGGGTCGCCAAAAACAAGCCCCACCTTCTTTATCTCTCTGTATATCACCCTTGCTTGTCTAACTTCTCAGAGTGAATGAGGCACCCATGTCTGTAGATTTCATAATAAGGTGATTGTCTAAGGCCGTGGTTCTTAACCTGGGTTCGACCGAACCCCAGGGGTTCAGTGAGCCAGTCTCAGGGGTTCGGCGGAGGTCCTTCGAAACCCATTGCAATTTTTTTATTTTTTATTTTTAGTTTTGTATCAATTTTGAATCTATGTGTAATTATGCTTATTATTAATATACTCAAAGGCAAAAGTTATTGTGACACACGAACAACAAACAGAATCAGTGTTAAACTTTTACTGCCGCGAATGAAATGTTATTACATGGAAAGACAAATGTTTCAAGGTATGGTAACGATCAACAGTCCATAAGAACAGCGCACCTGGCATATGCAAATGAGGCACAACACAAGAGGGGGTTCACAAGCAAGTTCACAGTTCACACGGTCAGTAGCGAGTGTGTCCACCTTGTGCATTGATGCAGGCCTGGCACCTTCGCCTCATTGAGGCCACTAAACGTCGATGAAAGTCCTGGGGAAGATCATTCCATATCCGAGGAAGGATTTGGCGGAGTTCCTGCAGCGTTGTTGGAGGATTCGGATGACGTTGTAAACGTCGCTCCATTTCATCCCAGACGTGTTCAATGGATGACAAATCAGGGGATCTTGCGGGACAGGGTAACACATTAACATTGTTCTGATTAAGATACTGCTGTACAACTCGAGCAACGTGTGGTCTGGCGTTATCGTGTTGAAACCACTCCAGGGCCGTTCGGTTGCAAAAACGGTAAAGCGGCCATTTGCAAAATCTCGTCTCGGTTTTCGTCACAGCATTCAAGTTCCCCTCAATCACAATCATTGGCGTCCTTGCTGCAGCTGTTATCCCGCCCCAAATCATAATGCCCCCACCTCCAAAACGATCCCCTTCCAGAACACATGGCCTGATGTCGCCATAAGTGCCAAATGGTGTTTCTATGGACGTTGAATCGACGAGCAACATCACGCTGCGAGGTACCAGACTGAAGCATACCTATAGCTCTCCATCTGTCATTTTCCCCGAGGCGTGGCATGTCGAACTTGTTCCAGAACGATGAATAGAGGTGTTTTTCTGACTTCTGCACTTCTTAAGACTGCATTGAGTGGAAATGATAAGCGTCTGGTTGTCTGGCCTTTTAAAGTGAACATTTCTGGCCATTTTCTCGAATATGTCACGCTTCTTGAAAATTTCATGCAATTCGAACAACAACTGCTTGGTTGCGTTTCTTCGACCATTTTAACACACTCTTTCTCTGGTTCAAATCCATAAATTCATTCACAAGATTACCAATGAAAAAATTCCATGTCACAATAACTTTTGCCTCTGAGTATATTATTATTATTTTGCTATGTATGTTACGAACGAATGGAAATGTTATTTGTAATTGTATTCCCATCCCATTCGTGGTTTATCTGGTCTGTTTAAGATAAGTTGTTTCACACTGACTGTAGTAAGTTGAATCAATGAGCAACTTGCTAATTATTCTGTTGGTGGTGCTTACCTGCTTACTTACTTACTGGATTTTGGACTTTGCAGGTGTTCAGAAATTCCAGTGAATTGCCTCGATTAGCTTGCCGTGTGCCGTGCGTCATTGGTCGCGCCTTACTTTGGAGTTACTGATTAATTGAAAAGTAAGTTGGAAATGTTTGTGGATATGCAGGGCGGGTTCAGAGTTACATTAAAGTCAAAAGTGGATGCTGATTATAAAATATGATTGAATTACTCAGAAAATTAGGTGGAGGTGATATAACTCCTTTGGTCGCAATTCAAAACTAACAATTCGCAGTTTTCTATGTAATATTATAATGGGATTTGAGGTGACATAGAGTTGAGTTGATAATAAATCCCGTCATCGTAACTATAAGTTATGTTTTCTTCGTTAAAATTTCTCAGTTTTCAGAGGGGTACTGATTATATTTAAGCATGTTCCTTTTTTAATTTTTGTCATATAATTATTTGCCTGAACTCAATTAAGATCAGTTTGTTACTTTTTTCTTTTTTTTTTGCAGTATGTCGAGCAAAAAAGGAAGTGGTCGGAGGATTACGTGCGGTACGGGTTCACGTGTTTGACGGAATGGGATGGAAGTCAGCATCCTCAATGCATGCTTTGCAATGTCAAGTTGAGCAACTCCAGCCTATCACCAGCAAAACTACGGGAACACTTCAAAAAACTGCACGGCGAGGGGCAGTACAAAGACACAACGCTGGATGAATTCAAATTGAAGAGAGTCCGATTCGACGCAAGCGCTACCTTGCCCACTCTCGGCTTCGTTCCAATTGACAAACCGATCCTCACCGCATCGTATGAAGTTGCATACCTGATCGCAAAGCAGGGCAAACCGCACACCATTGGCGAGACACTCATCAAACCGGCCACGTTGAAGATAGCCAACATCATGCTGGGAAAAGCTGCTGAAAACAAGTTGTCTCTCGTTCCACTCTCAAATGACACCATCAGATGCAGAATCGACGACCTGAGCGACGACATCCTCGCCCAGGTAGTTGCAGATTTAGTCGCGAGCCCGACGAAATTCAGCCTTCAACTCGACGAGACCACCGACGTTTCGAATTTGAGCCAGCTCATCTTATTTGTACGTTATGTCAAAGGAGACGAGATCAAGGAAGACTTTCTGTTCTGCAAGCCTCTCACAACAACGACGAAGGCAGCTGACGTGAAGAAGCTCGTGGACGACTTCTTCAGAAGCAACGGCCTCTCATGGAACATGGTGTCTGCAGTTTGCTCGGATGGAGCTCCAGCCATGCTGGGATGCAACTCCGGTTTTGGAGCACTGGTGAAGGCCGATGCACCACACATCATCATCACGCACTGCGTCCTGTACAGACACCCGCTGGCATCAAAAGCCCTGCCTCCAAAACTGGCCAATGTTCTGAAAATCGTCGTTGAAACTGTGAATTATGTGTGAAGCCGTGCTCTGAATCATCGCATCTTCAAAGAGCTGTGCAATGAAATCGGCTCTGAATTTGACGTCCTTCTCTACCACTCTAACGTTCGATGGTTATCACGAGGGAAGGTAGTGAGCCGTGTTTTTGCCTTGCATGTAGAATTAGCCCTGTTTTTGTGAGAACACCAGCATTGCCATTCAACGCACTTCCAAGAGTCAGAGTTCATCCTCGCCTTGGCGTACTTGGCTGACATCTTCGACGCACTCAATCATCTCAATTGCCAGATGCAGGGCGGTGGAGTGAATGTCATCGAATCTGAAGAAAAGCTGAGCGCTTTCCGAAAGAAGTTACCGTTGTGGAGGCGGCGAACAGAAAACGACAACTTCGCGAACTTTTCGCTACTGGACGAGTGCGTGAGTGGGATCGAAGATGAGTCTGAAGTTGGAGGCACTGCTGTACCGGGGGAGCTGAAGCAAGCGATTGCCACACACTTCGATGAACTGGGAAAGTCAATCGACGGCTACTTCCCCGACCAAGAGCAATACCCAGCATGGGTGCGGCAGCCGTTTACTTTCGACGTTGCAACGACAGATTTCAATGACCAATACCTCGACGACCTCATCGAACTTCAGCAGAGCCAGACTCAACAACTCTTCGGCACAACAATGCTCTCAACGTTTTGGTGCCGCCAAATGGCAGGGTATTCTCCACATAAGAGTGCTCACCTTTTACACAGCCCCTCGTGACAAATGAGCATCACATGAGTCCCAAAAAGACACAGAAGTCACGTTTGTTATATTGATGAACATTTTTAAATGTCAGAGCTTTGAGCTACAAATAAAAACTCATCAATTATGAAAGTGGTGACATCACTACATGATACTACAGCTTTAAATGAACAGAAAAACGACCACAAATACAAGTACGGCCATGTAGGGAAAAATGGCATCTGCTTAAAAATGATCCTAACAAAATTATTCAATGACATTATTTACTCTAAAGCATCCTTCAATGTCATCGTTATTTTTAAAAGCCTGCCTCATTAGATACATTTGAAGATGCATCAATTGTCCATGCACTTTTCATGGAGGTTGGAGGATTGGGAGAGGGGGAGGGAAAATCACATCCATATTTATTCATTTGTTCCTAATTGGATATTTTTGAATGATAGGTTCCTTGACGGACCTTGATTTAAGTTTTTTAACGTGAAAGCAATGAGATCTGTCTATGAGTAAATGAGTAAGCGAGATATTAAATCACAATTGGCATGCAACGGAAGAATTAAAGCAAAGCAAGCATCAAAACCTTTATCTGAGTGAATGAAATGGTACGTCGTGACACCTGATAATACCCGACATCCTATCAGAATGCAAGAAATCAGACTATATTAAATTAATTTCAATCACATCATGCAAGAACAGTGTAAATCTTTTGCATGGTATCGCAGAGCGCCCAGCGAAGGTTCTTTGTACAAAGGCACATGTTGACCAGTGCACGTTTCTTGATCGCTGAATGTCTGTGTAAAGGCACAAAATGACATTAAAAATTTTAATTTCAGTCTTTTGATGAGTTTAGACATCAGAGCATAAGCAGAGGATGAAAGGTAAGCAGAAGCACACAAAAATGTACTTTGCTCATACCATTTTTGATATTTACACAATCTACAACCCAAAAATAAAAACGTCACCAAATTCTCACTTCAATAAAAGTAAGCAATTTGAGTTGAATAAAGGCCGAGAAGTACCGGTACACACACTCGTTTTCAGACCTCACCCATATATCCTTGTTTCTGAAGACTGCATGTGGTAAGGTGTTCTATGAACTCTATTTTGTTCTGCTGTTAGTTGTGAGTGGGGAAAGTATTTGATGAAATTTTTTTCACAGAATTTGGATCATGGTACTTATTGTATTTTAAGTATTTCTTCCAATTAAAAAATGCCTCTGAATAGCTATGACCACTTTCTTTATCCATTTGTGTCAACATTTCTATCTTTTCTCTCTCTCACCATTTTGGGTATCGTCACAGAGCTTCGTAGGCTTAATCAAGTCTTACAATTGTGCTTGCAGCATCTAAATTTACCTTCAAGTTTATATTCCTTTCGGCCCAGTCAAAAGTAGACTTTTGTCAAAGCGTTCACTATTCCACTATTTGACGTCACAATATTCTGGTGGACAGTGCTTCAAGCCCAAATGTCACAGGATTTATCATCGTCTCCATTGTCACCAATGCGCAAAACAATTATTGTATAATTTAATAATTATTGTATAATTATGAATTATTAGAAATCATTGTACAAAAAAAATTGTGCAATGTGCAAAAAAAATGAATGCAACCAATGAATAAAACTTTTGTGCGCTCTTTAAAGGGCTCAATGGCACTTGTGCACTGGCACTTTCTCTCTGCACCAACATTCACTCACCAACTGAAATAATAAATTCACTCAAACCAAAAGATACTATTATAGACACAAAGTAGAGTAAAAAAGAAAAGAAAAATAAACATTTCCAGTAATCACGTAACTAATCCTATATCTACTGACAACCCCCGCCTCCCACCCCACCCCCACCCCCTCATTTTTTGCTCCACGTTTTAGGGTAATATCCATATGTTTACAGCCACCCCACATTGACTTTGGAAGCTGCCATGTTATTCCAACGACTTCCGTGTGACGAAAAAAGAGTTGATGTGATGGCATTAATCTCTGCTGTGGCGGGCACAAGGGGCAATAATTCCGCGCACCAGTGGGTGGCGCGAGCGCCCAGGCGGGGACCGATGGCACATGCCCCGCCCTTCGACCGATCGGCCACGCCCGGGGACTAGGCGTGGCCTCGGCACATATATGCGGGCTCTAGCCTCGAGCCCGCTCAGTGCTGCAGTTCGAGCTTTCGAAATAAACTCTTTTGGTTTTAACAAATGCGTTGTGGCCTACCTCTTTGGCAAGCAAGTTGTGTGCGCAGCACCACACTTCACTGGTGACCCCGATTGGTTCAGCCATCGCTGACCACCGAACGCGCCATGGCCACCAACGCCGTCGCAGTAAAACTCCCAGAGTTTTGGGAAGCACAGGCCGACGTGTGGTTCGTGCAGGCCGAAGCTCAATTTCGGCTTCGAGGCATAACGGCAGACGAGACCCGTTACTACCACGTGGTCGCCTCCCTCGGGCCCGGCACTGCCGCCCGAGTCGTGTCCATCCTGCGGCACCTGCCGGTCGACCACAAGTATGAGGCGCTCAAACGTCTCCTCATCGCCACGTTCGGCCTCACGGATATTGAACGGCCGACCGCCTCCTGGACCTTCCCGAACTCGGCGACACACGACCATCCGTGTGGATGGATTTTATGCTGTCGCTGCTGGGTGACCAAGCCCCGGGTTTCTTATTCCGGGCGCTTTTCCTACGCCAGCTACCTCTACAGGTACGCCTCGCGCTGGCCGGTTCTGAAATAAAGAAAAACCCCGCGCCCTGGCCGTCGAGGCCGACAAGTTTTTCGCGGCTTGCGACACGCGGTCGAGTTATTGCTGCCGTCGTGGACCCCGGGGCAGAGGCTACAGTGTCCCTCGTCGCCGCTGCCACGCCCCGCCCACTACCACCGCCACCGAGAAAACCACGGCCACCGCGGCCCCCGCCGCCACAAGCCTGGTGCTATTTCCACGCCAGGTTCGGCCACAAGGCTAGGACGTGTCGCCCGCCATGCTCTTTTCACAAGTCGGGAAACGACCAGGCCGGCGCTCATTAGCGGCCCTGAGCGTCGGCCATTCCGGGAGCCTCCTATTCATTACGGACACCTTGTCCAGGCGCCGTTTCCTCTGCGATACAGGAGTGCAGGTAAGCGTCATCCCCGCCTCCACGTCCGACAAGCGAACCGCGGGCCGGGGCCCCGCGTTGCTTGCCGCCAACGGTACACCCATCCGCACATTCGGGAGGCGCTGCCTCTCCCTGCGGTTCGGAGGGCAGCGCTTTCAATGGTCGTTCGTGACCGCCAGCGTGCCAATGGCATTGCTTGGTGCGGACTTCCTATGTGCGAATGGGTTGTTGGTCGACGTGAAGCGCAGACGGCTCGTCCAGGCCGAAACCTTTAGCTCGCTCACTTGTTCGCTGAGTGGCTCGTTGAGCAGCTCACTGAGCGGCTTGCCAACAGGCTTGCTGGAAGGTTCCGTCCCGGCGAGTTTAGTTTGCACGCTTCCGGCAGCGGATGACTTTACCCGCCTCCTCGCCAGTTTCCCAGCCCTCACGCGGCCCACCTTCTCAACGGTGGCCATTAAACACGGGGTGGAGCACCACATCCCCACGGTCGGGCCGCCGGTCTATGCCCGGGCATGCCGACTCGAGCCCACGAAGCTCGCGGTGGCGAAAGCGGAGTTCGCCACGCTGGAGCGGCTGGGGATCGTGCGGCGCTCCAACAGCACTTGGGCTTCTCCGCTGCACATCGTGCCAATGCCCGGCGGGGTATGGCGGCCGCGCGGGGACTACCGCCAACTCAACGATGCCACCACCCCCGACCGCTACCCGGTCCCACACATTCAGGACATTTCCGCCCGGTTGGCCAACACGACCGTGTTTTCTAAGGTGGACCTCATCCGGGGCTACCATCAGGTCCCCGTCCAACCGGACGACGTCCCGAACATGGCCGTCATCACCCATTTCGGCCTCTTCGAATTCCTAAGGATGCCCTTCGGGTTGAAGAATGCGGCTCAGGCGTTCCAGCGGCTTATGGATCGCGTCTTGCGTGACTTACCTTTCCTGTTTGTCTACCTGGACGACATCCTAGTCGCGAGCGCGTCCCGGGAGGAGCACCTGCTCCACCTCCGCATGCTTTTCGAACGCCTGGGCCAGCATGGCCTAATCATCAACCCCGCCAAGTGCCGTTTCGGCGTCGCCACCATCGACTTCTTGGGGCACCGCATCACGCATGGGGCCGTCCCTTTACCGGCCAAGGTGGAGGCGGTCAGGGATTTCCCACGGCCCCACACGATCAAGGGGCTCCAGGAGTTCCTGGGCATGGTAAACTTTTACCACCGCTTCGTGCCCCACGTCGCCCAGCTCCTCCGCCCCTTGCACGAGGCCCTTCGGGGCAAGCCGGGCAAAGGTGACATCGCATGGTCGGAGCTGATGGCCGTGGCGTTCGTGGGTGCAAAGCTGGCTCTGGCTGACGCCACCATGCTGGCGCACCCGGCGCCCGATGCACCGATCGCCCTCACCACCGACGCGTCGGACTACAGGGTGGGCGCGGTGCACGAGCAATGGGTGCGTGGTGCTTGGCAACCGCTGGCGTTTTTCAGCCGGCAGCTTCGCCCGCACGAACGCCGGTACAGCACCTTCGACCGCGAGTTGCTCGGGCTCCACCTGGCGGTCCGACACTTCCGCCATCTGCTGGAGGGCCGCCCGTTCACGGCCTTCGTTGACCACAGCCAAGGTCGCCGAGCCATGGTCGGCACGGCAGCAGCGCCACCTCTCTGCCGTGTCCGAGTACACGACGGACATCCGTCACATGCGGGTAAGGACAACCCGGTGGCGGATTGCCTTTCCCGGTCCGTCGTGCACGCGGTCCACCTCGATGTCGACTATGCCTGGATGGCGGAGGCCCAGACCGCCGACCCCGGCGTCCAGGCCTTGCGGACCGCCGTCACGGGCCTCCGCGTCACCGAGGTGCCGTTCGACGCCGCGGGCACGGCCCTCCTATGCGACGTCTCCCTCGGCCGGCCTCGCCCCATCGTGCCCGCTGGCTGGCAGCGCCTAGTGTTCGACGCCATCCACGGCCTGTCCCACCCTGGCGCGAGGGCATCCCAGAAACTCGTCGGGGCGAAGTTCGTCTGGCATGGCTTCAGGAAGGACGTCCGCGACTGGGCCAGGACGTGCCTCGCGTGCCAGCGTGCAAAGGTCCGCCACCACACCCAGGCACCATTGGCCCAGTTTACGGTGCCCTAGCGGCGGTTCGACCACTTGCACGTCAACTTGGTGGGACCTCTGACCCCTCGCGAGGGTTCACCCACCTCCTCACCATGGTCGACCGCACCACACGGTGGCCAGAGGCCGTCCCATTGGCGGCGATGTCTGCGGCTGAGGTGGCGCAAGCCTTTATCGCCACTTGGGTTGCCCGGTTCGGTGCCCCCTTGGACATCTCGTCCGACCGCGGCCCCCAGTTTTTTTTTGTTTTTTTTTGTATACAAGATCGAGGCTCGTGAAAGAGCTAACATTAATCACACAAAAAGACAAACCGACACACAAAACACAAAAAACAAGGGGAGCGGCAGACAAGATGGGGAGAGAGGGGGAAGGACACAAAAGAGAGGGGGAAGAGGGGGAAGGACACAAACACAACATTTGAGAGCAGGGACATCGGGAGGACTTGGGGGGAGGTGGGAGAGGATTATGCAAGGACTCTGCAAGGACTCTGGGGTGAATTACCGGGGGTAGAAAAGATCAAGGTTTTCGATGGGGGACGATAAGAGATGGTGGTGAACAGCTGTTTTAAAGACCTGGAGGGAGGAGTGGGATTGAAGGGAGTGGGGGAGTTTGTTCCAGAGGCGGGAGAAAAGAGGAATGAAAGAGTGAAGGTGAGCAGAGAGCCTAGACTTTGGCAGTTTAACCATAAGAGGGTTGCAGGCAGATCTTGTGCGACCTGAAGGAATATTGGGGGGACAGAGCACAGAGAGAGCTGGGGGAGCAAGGCCGGAGAGGAGTCGGCAGAAAAGTTCACCTCGGAGCTCTGGGCCACGGTGGCGCAAGGGCTCGAGGTGAAACTACACCGCACCACGGCCTATCACCCCCAGGCCAATGGCCTGTGCAAGCGCTTTCATCGCTCCATGCAGGCCACGATCCGGGCCAGCCTCTGCGACGGCGGCTGGGTCGACAGACTCCCCTGGGTCCTGCTGGGCCTCAGGACGGCGCCCAAGGACGACCTGCACGCGTCCTCGGCGGAGCTGGTCTTCGGGCAACCACTGCGGGTACCGGGTGAATTTATCCCCGACTCCACGGCTCCTTGGTCCGCGGCGCAACAGCGCTCCGCCCTTCAGGAGACCGCCCGGAGGTTCGCCCCAGTGCCAACGGCACAGCACGGTTGCCCGCCTTCCCACGTCGCCCCGGAGCTTCGCACGGCAAAGTACGTGTTCATCCGGCACGACGCCCACCGGGCACCGCTACGGCCCCCGTACGACGGGCCCTTCCGCGTGTTGGAGACCGGGGACAAATTTTTCACGGTCGACATCGGCGGTGCCTCGGATCGCATTTCCGTGGACCGCCTCAAGCCGACCCACCTTGATCCGGACCACCCCCCGCCAGCAACTCTGCCTCCGCGTCGAGGCCACCCCCCAGCGGTCGGACCCCCGGCACTCCCGCCAGCAGCTCTGCCTCCGCGTCGAGGCCGCCCCCCGGCGGTCAGACCCCCGGCACCCCCCAGCCCCGCCGGCCCGCTACCCCCCAGCCCTGCACCCATCGCCAGGGGGGGGTTTCGGCCGGGTGATCCGGCTTCCCCGCAAACTCACCCTTCAGGTGCGCGGGAATTCTGGGGGGGCGCATGTGGCGGGCACAAGGGGCAATAATTCCGCGCACCAGTGGGTGGCACGAGCGCCCAGGCGGGGACCGATGGCACATGCCCTGCCCTTCGACCGATCGGCCACGCCCGGGGACTAGGTATGGCCTCGGCACATATATTCGGGCTCTAAGCTCGAGCCCGCTCAGTGCTGCAGTTAGAGCTTTCGAAATAAAGACTCTTTTGGTTTTAACAAACGCGTTGTGGCCTACCTCTCTGGCAAGCAAGTTGTGTGCGCAGCACCACACTTCTTGTCACCAATGCGCAAAACAATTATTGTATAATTTAATAATTATTGTATAATTATGAATTATTAGATATCATTGTATAAAAAAAATTGTGCAATGTGCAAAAAAAATGAATGCAACCAATGAATAAAACTTTTGTGCGCTCTTTAAAGGGCTCAATGGCACTTGTGCACTGGCACTTTCTCTCTGCACCAACATTCACTCACCAACTGAAATAATAAATTCACTCAAACCAAAAGATACTATTATAGACACAAAGTAGAGTAAAAAAGAAAAGAAAAATAAACATTTCCAGTAATCACGTAACTAATCCTATATCTACTGACAACCCCCGCCTCCCACCCCACCCCCACCCCCTCATTTTTTGCTCCACGTTTTAGGGTAATATCCATATGTTTGCAGCCACCCCACATTGACTTTGGAAGCTGCCATGTTATTCCAACGACTTCCGTGTGACGAAAAAAGAGTTGATGTGATGGCATTAATCTCTGCTATGAATAGTTTTGGTATTAGCAGTGAGAGTCAATTACAATTTATCGAAGTAGAGGGTTTGTAAACTTTCCTAGATGCTCTTAAAGCATTTCTCAATCCATTCAGATGACATTCCAACGATTTATTCCTCGTCGGAAGAAAGCACTCTAATAATTCAATCACCTGAAGAGCAGGTTCGCCTGGTTAGTGAGTTACGATTCGACTTAGCTTTGCTGATTTTATGTTTGTCTTTCAGAATGTTATGATTTACCTGTACAGATAACACATACCGCTTCTAAATTTAAGTCATAATGTATATGTAAATAATAGTTTCTGCAGTTAAGTGTATGACTTGTTCAATTTATCAATGTGTTGAACCCATATAAAAAGGAAGAAGAAAAACCTCACACCGACATACACAAATTCTCAAGATAAACGAGGTATGTTTCCAGAAACGCATTTCCTTCACTATGCCTATTGCGAATAAGGAAGAAGACTGGTGTTGGCTTAATGATTTAAAGTGGCTGGCTTAAGATCTCAAGTTCATCAGTTTGAGCCCTTGCTGTTACATTAAATAACACTAGATAACACTAGACGGATCGGAACGCCATCAGGCAATGAGGGCCCCAAAGAAGAAGAATCCGCAACCGGAGATGACAACGCATGTGTGTTAAGCGCATCCAGCCCTGCCCCTTGTCCCTCACTCATACCAGGACATGAATCAGCACCACAAGGAGCTAAATGCCGAACCGATACGGTCGCCGTGCATCCGTCCGCCATCCGAACATGAGCGTATTCCGGGTTCGCCTCCAGCACGTGTACCCGATCAACCAGCGGTACTATGACGGACCATCGGCTTCAAGAAAGTGGGTCTGGGTTCTGAAAGCCAGCCTGGCAGGGATTGTCCAACTAGCGCTACGCCTTTGATAACGAAACAATCGATCGTGTGGAGTTTCATTTGTAGCGGTACATAGGAGAGTACGGATGGCGTGCAAGGCTTCAGGCAACACTAAACCCCACTGATTAGAGTTCAGGCCCCGAGTTTTCAAAGCCATTTCCACGGCCTTCCAGACTATGCCATTAAATCGTTCAACTTATCTGTTCCCCTGCGGATGATACGGTGTGGTCCGGCTGGCGGCGATGCCATATTATCGCGGCCTGGACGATAGATTATGTCGAAGCAATACTCGGCCAGTTCGATTCGCCATCTCGATATCTTTTCATTCTTAATGCATTGTGCATGCCGATGGTCGTACATAAATGCCACAGACTGCTGATCGGTCACGAGTTGAAACTTTTTGCCCAGTATAAAGTGACGCCATCGCCTGATCGACTCAACTATCGCGTACGCCTCTTTCTCGATAGCAGAGTTTTTACGTTCACTGTCGCTCAGGGTGCGTGAAAAGAATGCCACAGGCTTCCCCCCTGAGTTAGTGTCGCAGCGATCTCACAATCGGAAGCGTCTGTTTCGACTAGGAAGGGTATTGTCTCGTCAATGGAGTGGTGAACAACGAAAAGAATGCCATATTAAAGTGGTTTGCTTCAATGTGTGTATGGGATATGTTGGTTGAAGGAAATTAACTTTCTCACCTGAAAATTGAAGGTTCTGCCAATTGAAAAGCCAATCCATTGTTTGCAACAGTATTTTGCAAGAACAGCTCTTTCATAGCCTATAAATGCAGGAAAAAGTTATTGGGGAGGTTTAATGCCGCAAAATTCCCTGAGGTAGCATATCAAGCCTCCGACCTAGAACATGAAAATTTGTCGAAATATTTTTAAACTATTAAAATTTTGAAACCATTTATAACATTCAACATCTCACCACCAACTGAAATAGTAAATCATTCACTTGGAGATAATTATATCTACATGTATAATGAGACAGAGATGATGCCAGTTTGGGAGCAAACCTACCTTTGGGTCATTTACTCTGAATCCACCAAACAGAATAGCATCCAACTACAAACTTGTGCTGCAAACCTACCTTTGGGTCATTTACTCTGAATCCACCAAATAGAATAGCATGCAGCTGCAAACTCGTGCTTCACGGGCATAATGGAGCATCAAAACCTTTTGAAGACGTTATTGGTTGAGAGAACTGGTTGTTCTTTCTACCATAACTTATTTGTGGATGTTAAAGATCCCATAATGTTTTTCAAAAATTTGTCCCTTGTGTCCCAGTACTGTGGTCAAACTTAAAATTCTGAACCGTCATTATGATTGAAAGGCAACGACAAACTGCATGTAGTATTCCTTGCTCAATGATAATTAGTCCGCAAAAAGCGGGGTTAAGGAATTGGTTCACTTCTGTCTGTCTACAAAACGTCCATTCATTACAAGTGATTCAGTTCAGTTTACTACTAAAATATTATTTACTATAAGTGGCTAGATTATGATAATATTGAAATTTTATAAAATATACCATGGGAAGTGAATGTAATATTGGTGCAATGATCAAAATTACCTCTTGTTGTGCTCATGATTTCCTAAATACATTTTGACACAAAATAATGCACACACCAACTGATATTCAAAATAATATCAATCAAATTGAGAAAGCATTTTATCACGGGCATTACGTAATTTTTGAATGACCCAATATGGACGGCAAACAAAATAAGAATAAAGACAAAGAAAAAGACATAAAATGTCCCCACCGTGGATTTAGTAATTTTGCTGTACAGAGTTAAAAGCTGTCAGTCGGCCATCTGGTCGAATGACAAAAAAAAATCTTCTGCATATGTATTTAATCATGTATTGTCTTTGTGCCAAGTTTGAAGAAAATCGGTAAGCGCATGTCCGAGAAATGTATGGGGATACGTTTAAGTAACAAAATAGCCGCCGGTCGTCCATCATCGAGCTAATGTCGATAAAAAAAATGTAGTGCATATCAATGTAACCCATCATTCCTTATCTGGGTGCCAAATTTGAACAAGATCGGTAAATGCATGTCTGAGAAATGGTTGAGGACGTGGTCAATATCAGGGTTTTTTTTGCAACTAAAACGGCCGCCAGTCTACCAGTCGGCCATCTTTGATCAATCGAAAACAAAGTGAAGTGCACGTATATCCGTCATGTGCTGTGCTTGTGCCAAGTTTGAACAAAATTGGACCATGCATGTTCAATAAATGGTTGGGGACACGTTTAAGTAACAAAATGGCCACCAGTCGGCCATATTGGATCTGATCTTGAAAAAACAAGACCGAAAGTCTAACATCGGCATAGCCGGGCTTGTGTTACTTTAGTTGAAGAGGATAGTATGACCTGGCTGGGGATACCAGTTAGCAAATAATTGAAGTATTATTATTTTTTTTGCCTTGAGACACTGATTTATTCTGTTTCCAGTCAACAATGAACCAACCATACACCGCTTCAATCTAGAAACTTTGCAATAACGACAAAGGGATTGCAGTGTTATGAATATATTTACTATATTGTTATTATTAACGCTATTATTATCATTACGAAAACAATACAACTGTATTAGTTTATTCTATGTTTCGAGTCAACAATGAACCAACCTTACACCGCTTCAATCTAGAAACTTTGCAGCAACGACAAAGGGATTGCAGTGTTACGATTATATTTACTACATTATTAGTATTAACACTATTATTATTATTACGAAAACAATACTACTGTATTAAGAAACCTGAGCTAATTTGTCCGAAGCAGCCTGAAGGTGTGCCTTGAATGTATGAAGCCTAAGGCCTATAAGTACTGTGTCATTTGTTACATATTTATGTGAATGTATGTGAATTACTATTCAGGTCTTTGCTTATCAATGTGTAGTCGATTAAGGGTTGTTGTGATTAAAGGGTCAGGAGCCCTTCTGGGAAAAAGGAGACTGGAAACGGAAGAAGAAAAGACACGAGGTCCGGGAGAAGCGACGATTCTTCTTCTTCCTCGCCCAGCTCCGACGAGAGTTGGGATCGATATTGAGGAGCGTGGAAAAGCTGCGTTCCCAAGCCCGTCTGGCGAGAGGAGATACCGGGACGTGTAACTACCCTTTTGACACGTCAAGTTGCCGTGGGGCCGTGCACAGACCCAGCGTCCGGCACAGTTCGCCGCACCGTCTACAAGGACGCGTATGGGTCGCACTTTGGGGCCTCGCGCGCGTTGCAAGCGGCGCTTGCTTTGCCCGCTTGGCTTGGCCAGGAGGTGTGCACTGCAGCCGTGGTTCCCGGTACGGTACGTGCCCGGTGGAAGCACGTCCGCCCGGGGTTCGTTCAACCGCCCGTGTGCGGCGAAGCCGACCATAACCTTGTTCAGGAGAGGCCCAGAGACATTGTGAGGGACAAAGACCAAAGGGGTCGTGAGTACCCAAGGGGTCGGGAGTGGGGAAAGGAGACACACATATATAAGATGGCCATCTTAATCATCTCGGGGATTGATTGTTGATTGTGGATTGTTGATGGTTGTTGATTGTTGATTCCTTGGGGGAATATATTATTGCTTACTCTGGATCCTTGGTGTGGGGTTTTCTTATTGACTGGAATTCATATTGATTGCGTTACGAAAGCGTAGAAATAATATATCTTTCTGGCGGAGTTCCTCTCACGGTCCGGGGGTCACCGAGACCAGGTAGTCACCGGGAGGAATACGTAACAGAATTGGGGGCTCGTCCAAATTACGATTTGCGGATTCGCAATTGGGTCTACGTCCGGGATCTAAAATTGTATAAAATAATATTTTTATTAATTAAAATTTATTAATTAAGTATTAATTGGTAAATTTTTGGGGAAAGTGGGGTAAAGTCTTGGGTGAAGGTTAACAGGTGTTAACGATAGGCACCATGGCGTTTGTGGCACAGAACTTTGCGGTAACCCCGAGTGAGGCACAGTTCCGAGCGTTACTAAAGTCGGACCTCTTGAAATTGGCCAAACATTTTAACTTGGAGGTCCGAACTAATTTGAGGAAGGCAGAGTTGCAGACCACGGTGATACAGTCTATGGTGGGATTAGGAACATGGGACGAGTTAGCCTGGCAGTGGCTACCCGAAGAACCAGAAGACGTTGAGCTCCGGAAACTGGAGTTGCAATTACGGAGCCAGGAACGGATCAAAGAAGAAGAAAGGAAAGCAGAAGAGAGGAGAGAAGAGAAACAAGCAGAGGAAAGGAGAGTGGAACGAGAACTCCAGGAAAGGTTAAAAGAAGAAGAAAGGAAAACAGAAGAGAGGAGAGAAGAGAAACAAGCAGAGGAAAGGAGAGTGGAACGAGAACTCCAGGAAAGGTTAGCAGAAGAAGAAATGAAAGCAGAAAAGGAAAGAGCAGAAGAAGAAAGGAGAGTGGAACGAGAACTCCAGGAAAGGTTAGAAAGGATGAAAACAGAGGAAAGGAAAGCAGAAGCAGAGGAGAGGAGAGCTGCAAGGGAACTCGAAGCAGAGGAGAGAAAAGCGGAAAGGGAATTGAAGGAACGTGACATGCCGGTTCAGCAAGAAATTAAATTCAAGGAGCTGGAGTTAATGAGAGAACGGGGAGAGGTACCACCCTTGCTGACGGGGTCGACACCTAGCCAGAACACCTGGGATGTGGGCAGACATGTGAGGCTGGTTCCACCCTTCAGTGAAAAGGAAGTCGCTAAATTTTTTCCGCACTTTGAGAAAGTGGCTCGACAGTTAAACTGGCCGGAGGAGGCCTGGACCATACTAGTACAAAGTGTGCTGGTGGGAAAAGCTCAAGAGATTTATTCGGCACTACCAATGGACCAATGTGCAGATTATGAGGTATTGAAGAAGCACATCCTCAAAGCCTATGAGTTGGTTCCGGAAGCTTACCGGCAAAAATTCAGGAATGCCAGGAAGAGGGAGAGTGAGACCCATGTGGAGTTTGCCAGAGTGAAAGAAAACATGTTTGATCGGTGGTGTGAGTCAAAAGGAGTCGGGAAAGACTTCGAAACATTGCGTGACTTGATCCTGGTGGAGGAATTTCAACAGTGTGTCCACGAGGACATCAAAGTGTACCTGCAGGAAAATAAAGTACCGAAGTTGTGGGACGCAGCCACCATGGCAGATGATTATGCCTTAACACACCGGATAGGGGTCCACGAACCTAACTCCTCGCCTAGATCTCCGCAGGGGAGGTGGGGAACAGCAGGTGCGGAGAACGACAATACATGGCGGCGGCCTCGAGAGGATTATGGGGACAACGCGGATACCCCACCTGTTCGAAATCAGAGGGCTGCGGGCCCAAGACAAACTTATATTTCGGGGGGCCCGAGGCAGACCACGAGTTTTTCCTCCGGGCCTACTTGCGCTTTTTGCAAGAAACCTGGACACTTGATGTCCAGTTGTTACCGCATGAAAAGGGAAGACCCAGAGCGGAGTCCGATTATTACCACTCCGAATGCAATGGCAAGCGTAAGAAATCGCCCACAGAAGAGTTACCGACCATTTATTTATGAGGGGTTGGTCTCACTCAAGGGAGACTTGACTAACCCAAGACCGGTTAGGGTTTTGAGGGACACAGGAGCCCATCAATCCTTAATGCTTGAAGGCATTTTGCCATTGTCAAAGAGTACCGCAACGGGTGATAGTGTTCGGTTACAAGGGATCGGTGGCTGTGTTAGTGCCCCACTTCATGTCATCCATTTGGAATCCGATTTGGTGTCAGGACCGGTCCATGTGTTTTATACCTCTCCCACCCTTCCAATGCCTCCTCTGCCCAAGCCCTCTCCCTCCCACAGATCTCCCGATGTCCCTGTTCTCCACTGTTGTACTTGTGTGCTTCCCTCTCTCTACCCACCCTCTCTCCCCCCATCTTGTCTCCCGCTCCCTTTATTATGTTATTTTATGTGTCCGTTTGTTTTTTGTGCGATTAATGTTCGCTCTTCCACGAGCCTCAATCTTGTATACAAAAAAAAACATAATTAAATAAAAAGTCATTCACGAACCATCTGTTGAAACATCTTGTTATGTTTCTGTAATAACCCATTTCCTTCTTCATCACAGCGCATAAGAGCCAACCCCTCCCCCAAGCCAACATCATTACTATCAGCTTCATCATCATCGTTAAAGGTTCATTGTTTCGTAAAAGTAGCACGTTGAGCAGCTGGTTCTCTTCCCCAGAGGCGTTAAGAGAGGTGCTTCATGCATTCATGGCTCACCTTCAAGCCTGACCTTAAGTTCCGTTGGGATCAATTTGCGTTACAGATTGGTCCAAGTCTTTGCCAAACGTAAGGCTCCCTGCATTAAAAAATATTCTGCCACTTTTGTTGACGTTGTAATTGATTATGTAGTGCTTTGTACATCAAACTCCATCAACCAACACATTCACTTGCGACTGACACATTCAGGCCAAAAGAGCCTTCAGAAAATATTCACATCCCTTGACTTTTCACATTTTGTTGTTACAGTCTGAATTTAAAATGGATGAAATTGAGATATTTTGTCACTGATTTGTGACTGGCTCTGGCAAAAGCAGACACTTGGGGGCATTTCTCTTAGCGAGAAAAAGCCGAAGAGAGTCAAAATATGACCACAGGGACCAAATTGAGATTTAGGGTAGGTGGGAGTAATATGGACCCCCTAAGCCAAAGTCCCGATAGAGGCTATACAAATAGATAAGGAATATTTCCAAATAATGGTTTATTTAGACAACCAGACAGACTACATCCCCGTGCAGTTTGGGTTGAATAAAATCAAAGACATATGATTGAGGGGACAAATAAAAATATGCCATCAGTGTCCATATTCCAAACAACGATATGCCAAACAACGTGATCTTTTCTACCCCCGCTAATTTCACCCCAATTCCACTTTTTTGAAATACCAACTTCTGTCCTGGAAGTCCTTGGTGTCCTTGTGTTTTATACTTCTCCCAACCCCCCCCCCCCTTCCCACGCCTCCTCTCCCCAAGCCCTCTCCCTCCCACACATCTCCCTGCTCTCAAATGTTGTGTTTGTGTGCTTCCCCTTCTCTCCCCATCTTGTCTTCCGCTCCCTCTTTTTATATATTTTGTTTGTCTGGTTGATTTGTTTGTGAAGTAAATGTTAACTCTTTCACGAGCCTCGATTCAGTATACAAAAAAAAAAACGTGGGGAATATGACCGCGGGTCCATATTACCTCAATGTGGTAAGTCTAGTTTATTTTCGACAAATGTTCCCTGGGACAAATGTTACTTTCGGATTTTTCAGTGAACAACAACCTTAACGACACTCATCACAGACGAAAGCACCTATACCCTCATCGTCAGTTTCGTTTTCGCAGGCCCATTGCTTGCGTTCACTGCATTGGATCCAAGAAAATTCAGGTGGATCAACAAATAACTCATTGCAATATATGTAGTAGAAATTACTCATGCAGTTTTCAGGTCCTTTTCTGTGTTGCTTAGCAAACTTGGTAACCTGCTTTCGAATGGGAGGACCGCGCTTTGGTCGTGGTCTGTTGCCTTTTTTTGCTTTCAAATTAGTTGGGGATATAGGATTCTGCTTCTCGCGTGTTGGCCCTTTCTTCAATGCCCTTCTCTCTTGTTCTTGATGTTCCACAATCAAACGTCTTTTATAAGGAGAGGATGTGATGATTACGCTTTTTCGGGGCGAGTTAAATCTCCGACAGTGCATAGTCACTGTCGGATTTTTATACAGAATCAAGTGTACATGTTATCGGCTGTTGACAAACAGCCGATACTTGACGGCTACTTGGACCATGCCTAGTTTTGCTTAGTCACATATTTCGGTGCAGAAAAATTTATTTGATTCTAATTTTGACAGTGAACATGCTGTTTTGTGGACTTATTCTATTAGCTTCCTGTGTGGGGAATATGGACATCGACCGCGGGGAATATGGACATGGGTCCATATTAGACACTACCAAAGGGTCCATATTCCCCACACCATGCCTCTCGATCATGTCAACATGCCCAGTACATATGGGCTGGGATGGAGTTTTCTACACACAGTGGTGCTGTAGACAGCTCTCACGTGTACTCAGCCAGGGACACCACTCATCAAACAAGCTAGTGACGACATGCACATACACAGTACTGCATGCTTATGAATTGTAAAATTTGAGATGAAAACTTTTGGAAGTTTGCATTTACCGTCATTAAAGAGTTTGAATCAACTGCAGTTGGTCACTTGCTGGTCGGCCATACTTGTTTATCCCGTGATATGGAGACGAGGCTTGATGCAGTGCATCATGGGAAATTCAGTGGGGTCCATATTCTCCCGGGGTCCATATTACCCCCACCCACTATATATATGGATAGAAAGAGTAACTTCTCGAGATTATTATGCACCAAAACATTTTTCCAAGAAACAACAGAAAAGTTGTTAAATTCGATGAAGAATCTAAAATGTCGTTCTCAAAATGTGCTCAAAGAGACACGAAGATCACGAAATTTCGATGTTTTACTCCGAGCCATACATCGTAATTCGAAGGAGATCCCTGACATACATGTTTGGTATGAATGAAAAGCTCTATGTGTGCACATTCTTTGTGCGTGTGAACTGTATTGTGAACTTTGAACCTAATTCTCTCCAATGTTTAAACAAAATATAATTGTTATTAAAATACCATAACTTGGTTAATTTTCATCCAATTTGAGATGACTCATGGTAGAATTTCATCCAATTAACATAATGTATATATCAAATGAAAGAGAAAAGCATGGGGAATCAGATGATATCAAAATCTCAAGATCTCAAGATGAAAAGTAAATTAATTGACTCAAGATCTGGGGCACACAATCCTGATTTTTGCCCCCAAGTGTCTGCCAGAGCCAGTCACATTTACACATAATACTCCATAATGTCAAAGTGGAATTTTATTTTTGAAATCGTTCCAAAATAATTAAAAATGAAATGCAGGAATATCCAATTCACATAAGTATTTAACCCTCTGAGTTAATAATTCGTAGAAGTGCCGTTGGCAGCGATTACAGCATCGAGTCTTCTTGGGTATATCTGCATCAGCTTTGCACATCTGGATTTGGGGAGATTCACAAATTCTTCCTTGAAGATTTACTCAAGCTCTGTCAAGTTGGATGGGGAGTGGTGGTGAACAGCAATCTTCAAATATTTCCACAGATACTCAATGGGATTCAAGTCTGGCTTTGGCTGGGCCACTCAAGGACTTTCACATTTTTGTTCTGAAGCCATTCCAGTGTTGCTTTGGCTGTATGCTTGGGGTCATTGGCCTGTTGGAATGTAAATCTTCGATGCAGCCTAAGGTCTTTTGCACTCTGAAGCAGGTTCTCCTCAAGGATTTGCCTGTATTTGCCTCCATTCATTGTTCCCTCTATCCTTACAAATCTCCCAGTTCCTGCACCATGCTTCATGGTTGGGATGATGTTACATGGGTCATGAGCTGTTTTTGATTTCTGCCAGACAAAGCACTTTGCATTCAAGCCAAAGAGTTAAATTTTCGTCTCATCAGACCAAATAATCGTTTGCCTCATGCTCTCAATCTTTCATGTACCTTTTTTGCAAACTCCAGGCGTGCTGCCATGTCCCTATTTCTCAAGAGTGGCTTCCGTCTGGCCACTCTCCCATAAATCCGAGATTTAGTGCTGCATAGACTGTTGTCCTTCCAGCAGGTTCTCACATCTCAGCTAAGAACTCTGTAGTTCTGTCAGAGTGTTCATTGGGTTCTTGGTGACCTCCCTGATCAAGGTCCTTCTTGCACAGTTACTCAGTTTGGTCGAATGGCCAGCTCCAAAAAGAGTCTGGGTAGTTCCATGTTTTTGCCATTTCCTAATGATGGAGCTCACCGTGCTCTTGGGAACTTTTGACACTTTTGAAATTGTTTCACACCCTTCCCCAGATCTCGTCCTCCTCACAATTATATCTGGGAGTTCTACAGACAGTTCCTTGTACTTCATGGTAGAGCTTCTGCGCTGACATGCACTGTCATCTGTCGGACCTTATATAGAAGGGTGTTTCTTTATAAATGATGTCCAATCAATTCAATTGGCCACAGGTGGACTTCAATCAAGTTGTACAGACAGCTCAAGGATGATCAAAGGGAAATGTTTGCACCTGAGCCCAATTTGGAGGGTCATAGCAAAGGGGTTGAATACTATTGACTCAAGATATTTCAGCTTTTCATTTGTTTAATTATTATTTTCAATAATTTTAATCATTTTTAATTATTCTGTAACAATTTTTTTTAAATGTCACTTTGACATTATGGGATATTATTGTGTAGATCAGTGACAAAACATCTGAATTTAATCAATTTAAATTCAAGCTGTAACGCAACAAAATGTGAAAAAGTCAAGGGGTGTGACTACTTTCTGAAGGCACTGTATGTGGGATGCAAGTCAATGTGTCGGTTGATGGAGTTTTCACAGAAGTACCAGGCCTCGATAATCTCGCAGTTCACCCTTAATGACCTTATGCCAAGGATAGTGATCTGATTCAATGAGAACGTGTGGTTGTTGTTTGTGTGTGTGTGTCTAAGCCTTTAGCCTGTGAACAAAGATACATCATACTTGTTAAAGGCCAGCCACTGCTGAATCGCTTCTGTCAGACCTGAAAAAGACAAGCCGCTGGTCACTTACTTGGAATATGAGTCACATGCTCTCACCTTGCAAGTCACATGCTCTCACATTGGCTCTCCATAAGGATCGGCAATCAAACCATCCAATGCACTTCTCTGGACAGCTAAATGGAGGAAATGCAATCTTGTATTTTTTGGTCTCACTACCTGCCATCAACTTTTTTGGGAGCATCGTATCACCAAATTAGCATAAAAGGCTCGTTGTTGACTGAGTATTCTACATAAAGCCAGGACATTCCTGAGCTGCACTGAGCTCATCATGGTATACAAGCCTTTCATGCAGAGCTCCCCACTCTGAACTGGTCCCCACCTTGCTCTTCTGAAGAGGTCGAAAACAATGTCTTCCACAGCATTGAAATCTCAAGACAGAAGGTGGATTCCCAAGGATTATCAATCTCCCCCAGGAAGCAAGTAGGTGGGCTCTCTATTTTATACAAGCTCACATCTTGAATTGCTGCTCCTAACTCTGCCCTCTCCAAGCTAAGGCCAAAAAATATATATTGCTGGTCTCTGGTCAGATCAAAGTTCCAGAATTGATGCGGCGATGCGGTTTTTCTTTTCTTTTCTTTTTTTTTGAAAAGCATGGATTGCACATGTAGAGGTGTTTTTTGTGTCCTCATGCCTTGCGGTCCCTCCTCATCTGCTGTGGCGCCGTACAGAGAGAAATTAAAGACAGCCAATGGGACTTGTGGGCCTTTTTGTAAATAATGAACACAAGCTTAAGTTATTTAAAAATTTATTTATTCTGAAAATCATTAAGTTCTTCAAGCATATGATAGACTGCCATTTCGATCTCGAGATCGCCTCGCCGTACCGTCAAACATTCCAATGCGTCCATCGCGTCAACACTGCGCATGCGCAAGTGGTCTTACAGGCCGATGGTCTCCCACGATCTCTTCTCCCAGTCCACCAGAATATCACAGACACTTACAACTGCATGTCAAACGAGATAGGATCCAGGCCTAACTAACGAGACCACCCGCAGCTCTCTCGGCCTTCTGGTTGCTTCACACGAACCCGACAAAGAACGTCTTCGTTTCAATAAATGACAATATCCAGCCGATAGAGGCCTTGCATCACGTGAGCGTCGTCCATGGCAACCGGTTCCGGCCGCCATCTTGGGTGGCATAAACAACATGGTGGGAAAGCTGTCGTTTGATCAAACGGACCTGTCAGTTTACGCCCGTAGCTTGCCCGTTGAGGCGTTTTCGCGGTATTGCGAGAAACTGAGGCTGTGTCATCTGCCTGTGGACCCGTGTGGACCCACAAGTACGCCGCACGCACTCCACAGTCCACACACACTCTACACGTACGCCACACGTACTCTACACGTACGCCACACGTACGCCACACACACCCCACACGTACGCCACAAGTATGCCACACACACCCCACACGTACGCCACACATACGCCACAAGTATGCCACACATACGCCACACACACCCCACACCTACGCCACAAGTACACCACAAGTACGCCACACACACCCCACATGTACGCCACAAGTACGCCACACACACCCCACACGTACGCCACACGTACGCCACAAGTATGCCACACATACGCCACAAGTACGCCACACACACACCCCACACGTACGCCACACGTACGCCACACATACGCCACACACACCCCACACGTACGCCACAAGTACACCACAAGTACGCCACACACACCCCACATGTACGCCACACACACGCCACATGTATGCCACAAGTATGCCACACGTACGCCACACACACTCCACAAGTACGCCACACACACTCCACAAGTACGCCACACACACTCCACAAGTACGCCACACACACTCCACAAGTACGCCACACACACTCCACAAGTACGCCACACACACTCCACAAGTACGCCACACACACTCCACAAGTACGCCACACACACTCCACAAGTACGCCACACACACTCCACAAGTACGCCACACACACCCCACACGTACGCCACACATACGCCACAAGTATGCCACACATACGCCACACACACCCCACACCTACGCCACAAGTACACCACAAGTACGCCACACACACCCCACATGTACGCCACAAGTACGCCACACACACCCCACACGTACGCCACACGTACGCCACACACACCCCACACGTACGCCACAAGTATGCCACACATACGCCACAAGTACGCCACACACACACCCCACACGTACGCCACACGTACGCCACAAGTATGCCACACATACGCCACACACACCCCACACGTACGCCACAAGTACACCACAAGTACGCCACACACACCCCACATGTACGCCACACACACGCCACATGTATGCCACAAGTATGCCACACGTACGCCACACACACTCCACAAGTACGCCACACACACTCCACAAGTACGCCACACACACTCCACAAGCACGCCACACACACTCCACAAGTACGCCACGCACACTCCACAAGTACACCACACGTACGCCACACACACTCCACACGTACAGCCACACTCCACACGTACACAAGTATGCCACACGTACGCCATACGCACTCCACATGTACGTAACCAAATGCCTAATGCTGCTTTTCGCTTCGCCAGCGAAGGTAACAACCTCATGAGCCATATTCTCACCTGAGAGCTGCAGTCAATGCAGCTATGAAACCGTTTTCGCGTTGTGTCGTCCGGAAAACGGTAGAATGACAAGCCCGATCCCTAATGAAATCGGGCTGTACATCCGACAGCACAACAACTCTTTACCATCGTGGAGGGGGCAATTTATATGTGAGACGAGTTTCAAATTGCCGCCATTACGTATGGTGGCAGAAGCAATGTTTTGCCACCCAAGCGGTCACGTGACTAAGACTATGACGTCACATGCAACTTCCCTATTGGATTCATGACGTCACGGCACACAAAACTACTCATATCTTTGGAACGGCTGGTTGGATTTGGACAAACTAAACGCAGTTTTGTAGGGGAGAACCGTGCGCGAACGTCGATATTTGTTGTTGACGCGCAGGGTCAAAATGGATGCGCGCGCTGACCAGAACCCGGAAATATATTTTTCTCGGCCTAATCTATGTCGCACACTTTTCCTCAAGAAACTCACCCGCTCACTCTCCCAAAGTCCAATGTGGTTTGCCCACCTGCAATCATTCCTCCCCTTATTCTCCCAATTGTGGAATCGTCTCCCTGGGTCCATCGTCTCATGATCCTCACTTCAGTTTTTCAAATGCTCTGCAAGTAATATTTTTAAAATCTTTAGTGTGATTCAATCATCAAAAATGGTGGCAGCGTAGATGGCTGTGGTTGCTGTAAACCATATTCTATTTATAATAATCAAAAGTTTGAGGCTTATAAACACCAAAAGCATCCTTTGAACATTTTCATCAAAAGCAAAATTATACTACACAATATATTACCATGTATCGTTCCTTTTGCAGAAGAACCAACTCCGGGTAGGGGGCGGGGGGAGAAGAAGTCGTAACAGCAAGTGACTGCTGCCTAAATGAGGATCATACATGTTTGTAATAAGAATTGAAGCCATGGTCTTGCACGAAATGGAATGAATGATTTGATTTCTGGTGTGAATGTGTGAGTGGAAAATCCACCCGATCCATATCAATTAACTGTACCAAAAGGACAGGGCCCGCCAAATATTTGGATTTGGCAAATTGGGATGGCTCCGGAGGTAACGTTGGGTATTGTGGCATCAACTGGGGAACGTGGTCCTTAAAGAGGGCATTGTACAAACGTTATTGAGTTTTTGAATAAGGTTTGTCGTTAAGGTAGGTTTCGTTGTTGGTTTTTGACCATTTTCTAACCCGCCCCAGGAGATATGAGTGAGGAACCAAAGAGAATTTGTAAATATTTGAATTGTTGCGTTTAAGGGGGTAGAACATTAAGGAGAACAGGTAAGTTAGCTACGGCTCGCTTCCCACGGCCCCTCTTAATTTATTTTGTAGGCGAATTAGGTGTGAGTCGGTAAGTGGTAAGGCTGGAACGGTAATGCCAGCATTGAACCTTGCAGGAGCTGCGGTTTCAGGGGGTCGGGGGAGCGGGCTGTATTACGTTTATGGGGGGTAGGTGAAAGCATACCGTAGGGAAGGTAGAACTGTATAAGAAGTAGCATGGACCACGTGATGTGTTGGAGAAACCTCGATGTACAGTAAGTAGGAAATTTTGACGTATATTACACCAGGCCGTATATTGATTGTTTAATTGTACTCCACACGGGGGGTGAAGCAGCACTCCTTGATGGTAGGGCATAAGCATAATTTTCCCCAGTCCATGCTTACCCTCTGTAATCTTTTCCCTAACGTTTTGCTGCCACGGAAGCCACTTTAAACAACAACAACCACGCCCGCAGCAAGCTAAGAAACGAGCCTGTCGGTTTAAGCCCGCATCCAAAGGACCTAATTGGCGAAAGCCCCGCCCACAAGAGGTGGAGAAATAAGGGGGTGGTCAAGAAAGGCCGTGAGGCAACACCCCGAGGGACGTAGTTGGACCGTAGGACATGGGCAGGGCGAACTGGGAGGCAAACTGTCAGTTTAAGCCCACCTTGGAATTTCAGAATCATTGGAATCTCCTGGGATGAAGCTAACTCCGAGGGCCTTTCACTCACTCACCGCAGGCAGGTTGGTGGTCTTTCTGTCTTCTACCGACTCCTCTCCTGCCTTGCTCCCCCAGACCTCTGTGTGCTCCATCCCCCAAATATTCCTACAGGTCGCCAAGATCTGCCAGCAATCCTCTTATGGTTAAACTGCCAAATTCTAGGCTCTCTGCTCACCTTCACTCTTTCATTCCCCTTTTCTCCCGCCTCTGGAACAAACTCCCCCAATCCCTTCAATCCCACTCCTCCCTCCAGGTCTTTAAAACAGCTGTTCACCACCATCTCTTATCTTCCTCCATCCAAAACCTTGATCTTTTCTACCCCCGCTAATTCACCCCAGATACACTTTTTTGACATTCCAACTCTTTTTCTGGAAGTCCTTGCAGTGTCCATATGTTTTATACCTCTTCCACTTCCCCCCAAGCTCTCTCCCTCCCACATTTCTCTCGATGTCCCTGCTCTCAAATGTTGTATTTGTGACCTTCCCCCTCTCTCCCCATCTTGTCCACTGCTCCCCTTATTTTGTGTTTTATGTGTCAGTTTGACTTTTTGTGTGATTAATGTTAGCTCTTTCACGAGCCTCGATCTTGTATACAAAAATAAACAAAACAAAAAAAACCGATTGGCTCACCAGAGTGAAGAAGAAGGGTAGGTTGATCTCTCTGGCTCTCTCATTTTTGGACAAGGATGCTGCGCCATCTCGACAATCCTTGTGGTAAAGAAATTTGAGAGAGGAGCTCCTGGCAGGAGTCTTATCTCAATCAGTAGTCTGCAGTAGTCAAGGATGGTCCGGCTCCGAGCGCAGTCGTCCGACCGCAGCTCCGGTCAGCGGGAAGTAGGCCTCATTCCGCCCCCGCTCCCCGGCCCACGGACGCCGCTGCACGCCAAGCCTCGAGTCCCCGCGCGATCGTTCGCGAGGTTCGTGTGTGAATCTGGGTAAGAGAATCGTCGGCGTGCCAACATCCTTCCAATTCCAACGAGCGAGGGTCCAAATGGGACGAGATCCAACACAAGAGAGGGTCCACCGCAAAAGGAACAGTCAAGGGAAGACAAGAGACAAAGGGAAGAGCTCTGGGCAGGAAGGAACCAGGAACAAGAAGGCCAAGGGAAGAAGAGAGACAAAATGCCGGCAAGCGAGCGGTTTTACTCGTGGTCTTCTGACGTCACTCGCGCTTCTCCTCCAATCAGCGCGTCGCTTGTTGAGTCCTCCTGCGTGCCCTCCACACCGACTGGCCGAATGTTCGCGCCTTCCGCACTGATTAGCCGAGGTGTCATCGGTCGGTGGCCAATCAGTGTGCCGTTCCTTCACCTTTCTTACCCCTAATCACCTCCAACCAGGACCCGGACCAATCACACGTTCTCCTGGGCGTGGCTTCCAGCCTGCCTGGTACGATGTTTGTCGCCATGGTGGCGTACTGTGTGGCCGCTGCCTGTTGGTTTTTCCGGTCAGTCATTGTAAGGGGGGGAATTTAATTTGTGTGTGCACTAAGGGCCTATCTAAATGTCTATAAGAGTGCGTTGCCATAAGGGACACAGGTATGTTCACAGAGGGAACGACACACAATGGAGTTAGCATATTCCCTAATTCTAGTTACCAAGCCCCGCCCCCTCATGGCGGGGACACTGATACGCAGCTCACTCCAACATACGGGCTACAGGTCCCTGACTTATTTACATCGAAGTGGTTCTAGCTACCACGATCATCGGAGCACCTACCTATGCAGATCTACCTGGATCTAGATATTCCCCCGACGCCAAATTCATAACAATATATATATATATATATATATATATATATATATATATACAGTGCATTCAGAAAGTATTCAGACCCCTTCACTTTTTTCACATTTTGTTATGTTGCAGCCTTATGCTGAAATCGATTCAATTCATTTTTTCCCTCATCAATCTACACTCAATACGCCATAATGACAAAGAGAAAACAGGATTTTGGAAAGTTTTGCAAATTTATTAAAAATAAAAAACTGAAATATCACATTTACATAAGTATTCAGACCCTTTGCTATGACACTTAAAATTTAGCTCAGGTGCCTCCCATTTCTCTTGATCATCTTTGAGATGTTTTTACACCTTGATTGAAGTCCGCCTGTAGTAATTTAAATTCATTGGACATGATTTGGAACGGCACACACCTGTCTATATAAGGTCTCACAGCTGACAATGCATATCAGAGCAAAAACCAAGCCATGAGGACGAAGGAACTGCCTGCAGAGCTCAGAGACAGGATTGTGTCGAGGCACAGATCTGGAGAAGCTTACAAAAAAATTTCTGCTGCATTGAAGGTTCCCAAGAGCACAGTGGCCTCCATAATTCTTAAATGGAAGGAAGTTTGGAACAACCAGGACTCTTCCTAGAGCTGGCTGCCTGGCCAAACTGAGCAATCGGGGGAGAAGGGCCTTGGTATTAGAGGTGACCAAGAACCCGATGGTCACTCTGGCTGAGCTCCAGAGATCTTGTGTGGAGATGGGAGAAACTTCCAGAAGGACAACCATCACTGCAACACTCCACCGATATGGGCTTTATGGCAGAGTGGCCAGACGGAAGCCTCTCCTCAGTGAAAGACACATGAAAGCCTGCTTGGAGTTTGAAAAAAAGCACCTAAAGGACTCTCAGACTGTGAGAAACAAGACAATTGGGTATGACAGGGAAGAATGGGTACAGAGAGTGAGGGGTTGGGGACACAGTATTTGGAAGCAAACACAGAATTGAGGCATTCAACCTTCTCAAGAGCAGGGTCAGCTGTGGTGCCATTTGAAGAGAGGGAGGGATGTAAGGGGAGCAACACTCCATAGACAGACATAACAAGGTGCCAGCAGGTTTTAGAGGAGGGACACAAGTTTGAAAGTTTAATTTGTAATTCAACCTAATCGTGACTTATTTTCCGATAAATCATACTAAAATACGCCATTTGTGTCTGTCTGTCTGATAAATTTTTGATGCCAATACATTCTGTCATTACTTATCCAATCTCAACCAAACTTGACAGGATGACGAAGGGTTACACAATGAAGGTTGTGGTGCATTCATTTGCCCCCCTCCCCAAGGGGATTTTCTCCCCCCGATCGATTTTGCCCGCCATTGCCATCAATGGGTTTGCCCGTTGAGGTGTATATAAATATTAAATTAGCTTTATCGTAGCGTATCCCCAAAGAAGATTTATCGTGGCGTTTTTCCAAAGTCGCTTTTAATAACAAAATTAATAATAATCGCATATTGTTAATGTTATTACAAAACAATATTAATAGCCGCCAAAGCCGGTGTTGTGAATGAACGCGTACGTATTATGTTGAAAAGCCAGATTTTGCTGGATCCTTTGAGAATTTCGAAGCTTTGACGCACCAAATCGCTCCATGGAGGCCGCCATCTTGCGGATGCGGAAGTATGCATAAAAAATTGCGAAAAAGTTCAATAGAAGTTTGTTTCACCCGTCTTTGTTTGATTCACAATCTTATGCACCTCTAATTTGTAATTAAAATACTTTAAGACCAACCTCGTTCCCCAGGCCCGCACGGGCCCTGGTTATCTTCAACGAAAATCTTCATCAAACACCGGAACCAATGAGATTCGAGCATTTGAAAAAATATTTTTTCAAAAAAGCTTATTACCGCGTTTCGGAGGCTGAAAACGGCGTCAAATATTCTAAAATTGACGAATAATTATTTTTTAGAAATCTCGCGGCCGTAGGGAATAGTTTTTCACGGCCAGAAATATCTGAAGTTGAGACGGAATTCACCTAATTAATCAAGAAGCAAATTTTATAAATTTTAATCTCATCCAGAATGCAAATGGTGTCATTTTTAACGAGGTACGGTACCTACTACACCTACCTACTACCAACTACCTAACCTTCTGATGCCATAGTGATGGGTAAAATAGTGGCAAGAGGCTTTGGGTTCGCCGGCTCATTGCGGCTTTGCAGTCGGGTCATATCTATATAATAATAGCATAAGGACTCGACTTTGTTATCCCTTTTATGCCGCACCCAGTGACCCGATGCCCACGGCACTAATGGATTTACGATCTACGAACCGCGCTCTTTGTTTATCACAGACAGACATACTCGAAAAATCTGAATTAGCCGACGTTGGGGCCCAAAAGCATCCGATTAACTGCCGATACGACGCCATCTTACGACGCCATCGTATTGGCGTCTGCTGGGCGAAGGCGAAGCAAGCCGTCCGCTGATTGGACAGGCGAAGGCAACAGCAAGCCGTCCACTGAGTGGACAAACCTGAGCATGCCTTTGTGCCGGTGTCGGCGATCGCGGTGTACGCTAACCTCATCAGGTGGGTTTACCATAATTTCTACGTATACGCACTCATATACGCACTCTTCATTCTCATCTTTCTTCCTAACTCTTACTCGGACAAGCAAATCCCCTATGCCATCCATAATGGTACACTCTATCCATACACCACATCCTCCCTTCCGTGGATGTTCCACGGGTTTCGGCTGGTTACTAATAATGTCCCACTTCCCCCAAGGCGTTTTTCCTGCAGTGATAATGTGTATAATAGCTTATAGTTATAATGGCGTTTCTGTGGGAGCAACGGCTTCTACAGGAAGTAAAAATATTATAAACCACAAACACGTATGCTTAGCTTTTTAAACAGTTGCCAATGCTCTTTATAACACTAAATGACGAAATTTGGAGGAATCCCGACATCCATGAAGGTTTACTTACAGAACTGAGCGAAGATCTACTGTACGCTATATAACCCACAAACATTGGGTTAATAACATGGCCCTTTCTGCCGCTACTGTGGCGTTTTTCGTAGCAAACTTTTGAAACTCGCTCCTGCTGTTTGATACGAAACTGAAAGGGAGGAAGCCCGGGTTGTGCTCATTTACCAAGCAGCTAGCTACCACTTGTCAAGCCAGCCGTTCCTTAACGGTTTTGAATGGAGTGCTTGCTCAAATGCTTAAACCATTGGCGATCTCTTCACAAGAAACATGGTTAATGAACACACACCCAATGTTCTTGAGATCCGATCATAGACTGTAATATATATACTCCAAAGAGGAATGACCCTTCCTGCCTCTCCCGGAGTCTGCGGGTGTACTAGTTTACTAAATTCCGTTTTGTTTACTGTGTCAGATTCAGTTTTCCATTTCATGTCACCAATTCCATGCATTCCGTACGTTCTCTGTGATTGCGGAAAATCACTGGTTCTACATTTGTTCCCAATGTACCGTATTATTTGGCGTATAAGTCGATATTTCATCCCGGAAGTCCGGGCCTTGACTTACACTCAGAATCGACTTATCTATGTTTTATCTCCTGATGACTCCATCTTTGGTCTTTACTTCTTGCGGTTCTTCTTGATGACTCCAATGTGGTATTTCGTTTTACGTTTGATCAAGACGTTGAATTGCATAAATAAAAATAAATTGCAAAGTGTGATATTTTCTGAAACAAATTGTATAATTGGTAATTTAAAACACACTTTCGTAAGTTTCCACAATGTCGTGGATGCATTGCTAGAAAGTTCAACATTAAGCAAAACGACGTTAAGCAGATGAGATATTCCCATCGACGTATTGTTATAGTTGGGGGGAATGTGAGGAAGATGTGTTCCCAGGGCGCATTTTCGGCCATCCTAAAATAACTTTAATCTTTGCTTAACTACATAATGGAGACAAATATTAAACAAAGCAATAAATATAACCACCTTTAGAGGCCATTTTTCCCCGCAAAGCGGGGGTTGGCCTTTTTCGGGAACCGTGGTTGTTGTTGTTTTTTGGTCCCCTTTTTGAAGCAATGTTTTACGGCCGGATGCCCTTCCTGACGCCAACCCTTTTTGCCGCCTTTTTTTAACGACAAACAGGGAATAAAGAACAGAAATTAAATACACAAATGGACAACTAAATGAACAGTTACAGGGATACTCACCAAAATGTAGGGCCGAGATTGCTTGGAGGGACGGGGGAGGTGCAGCTGTGGAGTGGAGAGGCTGGCTATCGTGTCTTGGACGGCCTGATCGAATAATTTGTGGGCTGGGAATGGAAATGGAGATAAGCCCGTAGCGATACTGCACTCCTCTCACCCTCATCTGGCTTTCGGGTGAGTCACGCAACGGATCTGGAATCGAGGAATCTTCAATCGAGCTGTAGAACGCAGTGAAAGTGCATCAAATCCAAAGCGGAGAAGTCGGTGCTGCGAGATTGTGCGATCAGAGCACCGGGAAATACTGTATTTGTACGAAGACAAATCTTGTGTTGAGCAAACGAAGATGGATAATCGTGGCTGCAAATTTAGGGGGACAAACATCGAGTGCTGATATTACAATGTGTCAGGTGTTCATTTTTTTAGGGGGGCCAAATTTAGGGGGTTCAAATTTAGGGGGGCCAAACATTGAGTGCTGATATTAGTATTACAATGTGTCAGGTGTTCATTTTTTTATTACAGCAGTGGTGAACTGTGACAAAAGTATTATGCTATGAGCCAGTGCTGATAATGATTCTGTATCTTGTTTTAAATACTGCAGCTCTATATGACAACAAACATGTTGAAAAACTATTTACATTCCTAATTTATCCGAAAGGTTGTCCCACAAAGTAATTCAAATGATATGCACAAAACGGCTCATTAATATTCATGACCCTGGAAGTACCATAGTGATGTGTTGTCAGTGTCATGGAGGAATTAACACCTCTATTGTTGTCACTGATAGTTTTGCTAACTACTATTGTTGATTTTGCTGGTTTTATACTCCAAATAGACTTATCTATTAATGAAGGCAAGAAAAATGGAGAAATTAGCCAATTTGACTTGTACTCCACATTGACCTATAGGCCTAAAAATACGGTACTTCAACTGGCATAACGATAATTAAATTGTCCATACGAGGCTCTTTGACACGCTAAAGCTGGAACACCTAAAACAGGGACACCGTCTAAATTTAATAAATGCCACTGGCAGGTACATTTTCAGCAATGGTCGGACATCCACATTCCCACATCCGGCGAAATCCTGACCCGCAGGCACCATCACTTTCTGAAAGGAAGTTGTTGGTAACAATCCTTACAAGCTTGCATTGAGGTAGATGCATGGGTTGGCCCTCCTTGGTCAAAGCCTACATAAAAGGGAGAATTGCACGAGAAAGAGGATACAAAAAGAGAAAGGATTACCACACAATAACGAACAAGTACAAAAAGTTTTAATTAAAACAAAGGCCGCGTCGATGTTACACAATGCCTAGATGCAGCTGTGCCTATAACGTCGATGTTATAAGCACAGGACATTCCTATTGATTCGATTACTTGATGTTATTTTTGTGCAAAGTGAAAATATATCTCGGCAATTTCCCGTGTGTGGCGACGAATTTTTAATACTAGGGCATGCCCGTACTATATATATAGGACGTGCCCGTAAGTGCGTGATGTGACCGTACAATGAATGTATCGTCCCGACGCCGCAGCTCGGATGGCGCTGCAGTTAATCGGGCCCCCAAATTCCTCATCGACGATAACTAAACAATATATTATATGAATCGCACCGTACATACCTCCTTCTAGATCTTGTTCTTGTCTTGATATACTCACTCAGGCTCACTCTATCACGACTGAGTCCTCCCAGCTCCTCCAAATGGCGCCCGCTCGCCGCTACGTAAGTCCGGAAGTGACGTCCTCATTTGACTGTCCGGAAGGTCGCATATCGCAGGAAAGCGAAAGAATCGCAAATTAGTTTTAATTAGTTTTAAAACATCGTTTAACGCCAACATAGCGCCAACATAGTTTGCCGACGGGAAATAAATGAATACGCTCTCAAATGTGCCATCCGAGGCAGAGTCTGTTCGCCACGTTCGGCACACGTGATAGCTCGCTGCTCTCTGATTGGTTGAATCGTTTTTTGGACATAGCTCGGTAACTACTTCTGCGATTAATTTAAAACCTTGAAAAGGCACATCCTCGGGTCCCCAGCAATATACCTGGCAAGTTTCAAGTATATCGGACCGGTAGTTGTCGAGAAACAGCGGTCACAGACAAACATACAAACATACAAACATACAAACATACAAACATACAAACAAACATACACGCAGAGATTAGTGGAATTATAGATAGATATCTCGGCATTTTCCTGTCTGTTATTTCAGGCGGTGTATGACTGACCATGCCGCGATTTAAAATATATATATCTCGGCAATTTCCCGTGTGTGGCGACACGTGAACGAAGCTATGCTCCTCTCTCCACATTATTGTGACGACGTATAAATTAAATATTTCATCGTGACGATTGTCATCAAATGGACGAATTTTTAATATATCTCGGCATTTTCCCGTCTGTTATTTCAGGCGGTGTATGACTGACCATGCTGCGATGTAAAAAAAATATATCTCGGCAATTTCCCGTATGTGGCGACACGTGAACGAAGCTATGCTCCTATCTCCACATTATTGTGACGACGTATAAATTAAATATTTCATCGTGACGATTGTCATCAAATGGACGAATTTTTAATATATCTCGGCGTTTTCCCGTCTGTTATTTCGGGCGGTGTATGACTGAGCATGCCGTGATTTAAACAAAATATATATATCTCGGCATTTTCCCGTCTGTTATTTCGGGCGGTGTATGACTGACCATGCCGCGATTTAAAAAATATATATGTCAATGGACTTGAAGTTACAGGCCTTTGAGAATTCATTTCGTTCTATAAAGGGCAACTTTCATCGGATTTTCTTCCCGTTTTTTTTCAACCGAGTCTAAAACTATGTTAGCGACTGTGAAAAATGAAATGATATATCGAATTTGATTTGAAATAAAACTGTGTGAGAGAGGAAGACACCACGGGCCTACAAAACAGGCCTCAAAGCTATGCGAGTTAATAAAATGGTGGATATTTGTTTATATGAAGGCTCTCCCAGAATGGGTGGAGCTATGGTTCCCAGAATGGGTGGAGCTTTGAGGTTTTGTCTTCTCTGCAAGAACAAGAAGAAGAAGAAGAAGAAGAAGAGGAAGAAGAAGACGTGGTAACAACAACAACAGCAGAGTGCACTCTATGAGCAGCGTCTGCGACGCGGCTAAAAACATTTCTTTACTTCACAAACTTAAACTCCAACTGCCCCCTTCATGTCACTCAATCATATGAAGCATCACATTTCAAGCCAAGTGCCAGGATTATAATTTGTGTCATCAATGGTGATGTGATGTAGCTTCTTACAGATTAAATAAAATTTATTGCATGAGTTTATTTTGAATTGCTAAGTAATGGCTACTTATATGACAATATCATTGGAAGGCAGAATACTTCATACATTCATACAATGACACTTCAGTATTGACATCATAATGCTCTATAGTCTATACTATACAAAGTGAAAGCAAAAGCAAAATCCTCTAGGATCGTCATTCAATTTTTTTCCACAACTTTAGGCACAACTGGGTGAGTGGAGACACCTGACAAAAACCATCTAGGCAATGCACGAACTTGCTCGTGGAGACATGGCGTCCACTCAACAGGAAGTACAACCTACATATATTGGTATTAAATGCACCACATAGTCGGTCCGAGAAGTGAAACAAATATCAGACAACCAAAGATGGAATTCAACAAAATGACTCATAAAAACAAAAATAACTAGAACGCCACTCAGTAGAGCGCATACTCCCGCCGTGGGTCAAGTTGGAATAGTACGATTTCACAAAAGTTTGAGGGAGTAGTTCAATGACAACACAAGACAAGACAACACAAGACAGTCACTGCACATATATATATTTAGAATATATAGAAGATAATGTAAAAAAAAAAAAAAAAAAGGCAATTTCACTTACATTTTCGGATTCAGCGTTCAATTCTATACAAGTGAGTGTATTTTGAGGCATGTGTGACTTCAAATAAAATTGTAAGCCTGGAAAAACGTTCGTTTCATTCCTTAGGGATACAACATGTAAAACTGGCCCAAAAGTGAAAACAAAACTCGCTCATTTTAAGTCGTACAAGCTAATGCGACCACTCATTCTTCTGGGAAGAATCCCGTGCACATGCTTGTCACACTTATAATTATAACTCACCTAAGTATTTATAAGTTCATTAAATACTGACACCGCGATTGACATCCGCTGAGGTAAATGTTGAGATCTCTTCTGAGGTAAAAAACAAACAAACAAAAAAAAAACAGTTTTAAAGCATTATACGTATCAAACGATACATTTTATTAAACGGGGAAACCTAATACACACTTTGGTGGTTTTAAAATGACAGAATATGTCTTTATTAGAACAAAAAAAGAACCTTGAATATGATGCTGCTAACAAAATACACCGCTCTAACGCATAACCACGAGTTTAAACTACATTTACAACAAATATGAAAACTATTTTCATATCACAATGTTAAATATAGAATATATAGAAGTTAATGTTTTAAAAAATGAGCCCTGTCTTCCATTGGTAAACAATCCTTCAAAAAATTCCTGGATCCGGAATAATATCCTGAGCTTCACCAAAAACTAATCAATTCTTCCTTATCCCAAGGGCAATCATCCCACCAACTTTCATCCAAATCCTTTCAGAACCTTTCCAGATATCCTGTTCACAAACACACGAACACACACACGCACACATACACACATGGACACGATCGAATGCATTACTCCCTGGCGGGAGTAACTAGCACGGCACTCAGCAGGGCGCATACATACTTCTGCCCGGCTTAACAGTTTATTTTGTATCCCACTAATAGGCCAAATCTGGATCCTAATCTGAACCAAAATCGAATCGGCTTGTTCTTGTCACCTAACAAACTCATCCACCTAGTTTTGTCATAACTCATCCACAACCTCTTGAAATATAGTGCTATATATTGTTTTTGGGCCTATCTATCAAAGATGAACAATCACTTTAGAAAGAAAAAAATGCTTGTATCTGGATCCAGATATTCACCAAAATAGAATCAATTCTTCCTTGTCCCACGCTTGACCTGTCCCACAACTTTCGTCTGTATTTACCTGTTCATAACTTTTTGAGATATCGTGCTATGCTGTATATCGTTTTTTGTCCGATCTATCAATGGTGAAGAATCGCTTTAAAAATTCCCAGATCCAGATTCGGATCCGGATATTCACCAAAATCTAATCATTTTGTCTGTCACATTCCCAAACGCCACCAAATGTTGTCCAAATCTGTCCACAACCTTTTGAGATATATTGCTCATAGACAGACAGACAAACAAACAGACAAATAGACAGGGGTTAAAACATAACTTGGGTAACAAGAGTTTTTTTTTGTCAAGAGCAAACAAGTTTTTTTTTTGTTTTTTTTTGTATACTGAATCGAGGCTCGTGAAAGAGCTAACATTTATTTCACAAAAAATCAACCAGACAAACAAGATATATAAAAAGAGAGCGCGGAAGACAAGATGGGGAGAGAAGGGGAAGCACACAAACATAACATTTGAGAGCAGGGAGAAGTGTGGGAGGGAGAGGGCTTGGGGGGAGGAGGCATGGGAAGGGGTGGGTGGGGGGGGGGGGGGGAGAAATATAAAACACAAGGACACCAAGGACTTCCAGGACAGAAGTTGTTATTTCAAAAAAGTGGATTTGGGGTGAAATTAGCGGGGGTAGAAAAGATCAAGGTTTTGGAGGGGGGAAGATAAGAGATGGTGGTGAACAGCTGCTTTAAAGACCTGGAGGGTGGAGTGGGATTGAAGAGAGTGAGGGAGTTTGTTCCAGATGTGGGAGAAAAGAGGAATGAAGGAGTGAAGGTGAGCAGAGAGTCTTGATTTTGGCAGTTTAACCATAAGAGGGTTGCAGACAGATCTTGTGCGACCTGTAGGAATATTTGGGGGACAGAGCCCAGAGAGAGCAGGGGGGGGGGGCAAAGCCAGAGAGGAGTGGGTAGAAGACGGAAAGAGCTGGCCGCCCTTCCTAGAGCTGGCCGCCCGGCCAAACTGAGCAATCGGGGGAGAAGGGCCTTGGTAAGAGAGGTGACCAAGAACCCGATGGTCACTCTGGCTGAGCTCCAGAGATCCTGTGTGGAGATGGGAGAAACTTCCAGAAGGACAACCATCACTGCAACACTCCACCGATCTGGGCTTTATGGCAGAGTGGCCAGACGGAAGGCCTCTCCTCAGTGAAAGACACACAAAAGGCCACAGAATCTTGTTTCTCACAGTCTGAGAGTCCTTTAGGTGCTTTTTTGCAAACTCAAAGTGGGCTTTCATGTCGCTTGAAATTGTATATAGACAGGTGTGTGCCTTCCCAAATCATGTCAAATCAATTGAATTTACCAGAGGTGGACTCCAATCAAGGTGTAGAAACATCTCAAAGATGACCAAAAGAAATGGGAGGCACCTGAGCTAAATTTCAAGTGTCATAGCAAAGGGTATGAATACTTCTGTCAATGTGATATTTCAGCTTTTTCTTTTTAATAAATCTGCAGAACTTTCTAAAATCCTGTTTTCTCTTTGTCATCATGGGGTATTGAGTGTAGATTGATGAGGGAAAAAATGAATTTAAACGATTTCAGCATAAAGCTGCAACAACAAAATGTGAAAAAAGTGAAGGGGTCTGAATACTTTCTGAATGCACTGTACATGCAGCTCTTTTACTTTAACTTTACAACTTTTACCCCAAAATTCACCGAGAAGCTTATACATGGCCTTTTTTCATAAATCTGTCGTCTATATTATGGTTGGCGACATATTGAAAGAGACATTCAAACTGATATTGGAATTGGATACCATAAAATGGGAAATGGTTTTAATAAGACAATGTTTCATACAACCATTTATTCTAAAATTAAGTATACATGGCCATGAAGCACAAACATTCAGGAATGTCACAGATGTTGTTTTGCCAAACTACATCAAATTCATACAAGGGGTCTGATCATCACTCTGTTGCTGACAGGCACACATTGATGTGCACCTCAACTCTGAATAGCGACATTTGCAGCGTCGAGTCTTGAATTGCTTCTGGCATGCACAACAAATCATCTCGAGGCAACTTTCTGGGATTGGACTCAGTGACATCAGAATAGGCTCTAGTCCTGAATCACCACGTTTCCATCCCATTTCCACAGGTGCAGGAAGGTCAGGTATGGCACAATGAGCATTTGTCCATACCATGGCTTGATAGTGCACTCGCATCAAATGGAAATGAAGAGCATCACTTGTCGGTGACATTGCTTCTGGTTTACCAGTCTTGGAGAACAACATATGTCGTGCTGAATCAACAGAGGTTGTTCTGTGCACATTATATATTCTGCACACGAACGCTTCTGCGGATTTGATTGTCTCCTCTGTGAGTTCACCAATGCCCAAGTTCTTCAGCAGTTTATGGTGCTCTTTGAAGACTTTCCATGATGTTCGTTTGGTGTGATTTGCAAAGTAGGAGGTGGTGTCACACCCAGTCAATGCGTGAAATGGTAGCAGTGCTGTGGACAAACTTCTCGGTAGATTGTTTAAAACAGCATCAATTGGTGTATAACGCCGCTTCTTTGATGTACCTGACATCATCCAAATATGTTCACATTGTGCATGTGGGAAGTAGTGGGAAATTCAACTCAAAAACTCTAAATTCTAAACTCAACATTCGGCTTGGGAACCGGGTTAATCGAATTCAGCATACCCCAATTATGTTAAAAAGTGAGGTTCCCAACTTTCACCCAAAAATGCACCGAGAAGCTTATCCATGGCCTTTTTCCATAAATCCGTCGAGTTTAAAAGTGAAGTTGACAATTTTTCAGTACCAAATCATGAGGACCCTTGAGATGAATTGTATAATACCTTCAACAGCAAGGATGAGGTAGTTGAGTGGACAGAAGAAGCGAAAAATATATTTTTTGTGCCGCAGGCTGTGACCACAGTGTGGTCATTATTGTTCTCCTCTGATGATAAAGAGACCAAAATGTTGTATTCATTGCACATACACCTTTATGAAAAAGGAAATCTTATTCACATAACCAAATTTATACACAATATACCTTGATATTGTTACTGACGTGGCTTAGATGTTATTTACCGAGCGGTTTTGGTATGACCACGTCTGCACAAGTTACCCGATTATACCCGAACGTTGACTAATCGCGCTGCGCTAGGTCAATAAAGGAAAAGGACACCCGGCTGGGATTAAAATGACACGACACCCAGGGTTCAGTTCTCAAGCCCTCCGGAGGAGGTTATATTGTTACGGAAGGTTAGATTACAAGGACGAGAGGTACAGCATAGAAAGACAAGCACTTAGACACAATCTTATATTAACCCCAACAGACGACAGATAAACGGGACAAAAGGCTGACTCACACGGGGTTTGATGGCTAGGAAAGGCAGGTTCGATGGCTCCAGGTGCACCTGGGCTCAAAGGTCAGAATCGACTCGGTCCGGTCCAGAGATGCGGGGAGGTATTCAGCGCTCGTACGTGGCAACTTCTCTCTCCAGGCTGGGGGCGCATCTGACCTCACATCCGGTGAGTCCTTCGTATATCCGGCGGGGAGTGACACGCCCTCGGCTCGTTAGCTCCGCCTCGTGGAATCGGCACGTTGCTTCTCATTGGGTGCGTGCGGGGGGTTTACCAGGCTCCGCCCTTGACGGGGGACTGACAAGGAGCCCCTTCGTGGTAACCCCGTGGAGCGCATGGTCCGGCGCGCATTGTCAATGGCGGCTAACCGAGCCGGTGTGATGACGCACACTCCCCCCGTGCAGCGTCGTTGTTGTTGTAATTGTTGTTGTAGTTGTAGTTGTAGTTGTTGTTGTAGTTGTTGTTTGGGGAAGAAGATGGAAGGAGGTATGGGAAAGGTCCTAAACTCACTACTGGTGCCATATAATCACATTCTGGTGCAACGAAGAGTCAGAATTAATGGAAAGGAGTCCTTAACTGACATAGACTAAGAATAACTAGCAAGATGTCCGAAAGTTGTCTACGTGAGATGCGGTGGACCTGGGCACGACATTTAATGGGGGAAAAAGGGGAAGGTCGGCTCTACTGATTGTTGTTTACAGACAATGGGACTAGGGAATGGGGGATTGGGGATAGTCGGGGAGTATTGGGGAAATAGGGGAATATTTACAAGCGGATATGGAGGCCAAATTCCATATTCGCAACAATATAAACAAACCGTGAGTATGTCCACCCTTTCCCTTCAAAACCATTGAAAATCCTCTAGGGACACTTTCAAATAATTTTGTTATCAACTCTTGTTGAATGGTGTTCTGCGCTTCTTTACAAAGATCATCTAAGTTGCTGGGGTTCTTTGGTACTTTTTCTTTGACGTTATATTCCCATTGCAGCTTCAATAACATCGATACCTGGGCTTTTAGGAAGGCATTCCATGCGTTGAAGGACTTCAGCTTCCTCATTCTTTTACAAATAGGTTTTAAGTATTCCAGCTGAGTGTTTTGGATCTTTATCATGTTGCAATAAGTCTTGCACCACTGGCGATAGCGTCCGGTAGATTTAAATTTGTTTGCGTTTGTCTAGCAGCAGTCAATGTACCATCACTTTTCAGCAATGATCTGACATCACTTGAGGATATACACCACCAAACTTGAATTGAACTTCCTCCACACTAATTGTTGGCTCTCCATAAGTTTCAGTTTTTCATCATCTCACATGCATTCTCACCACCAAAACGTAAATAACTTCCGCTCAGAAATGACAGGTGGTGGGTGGTTAGTGTGCAGCTCAGCTTTGACATGGGTACGGCTGCTGGCTGCATCATTTCTGTGGGCGATGATGCAATGCCTCTCCATAACCAGTTATATGGTACTCATTTTGCCGACTCCAAAAGGATGACAGGCCGAGTCAACCCCACCTGGCATTAATTCAACGGGATTTGAAACACAGGACCTTGGGATCCCAAGCCCACCACCCTAACCATTAGGCTAAAAACACAGGACCTTGGGATCCCAAGCCCACCACCCTAACCATTAGGCTAACACCAAGTATAGAAATGATAGATGGTGAACTATAATAAAATGATGACCAATAAAGATGCTCCTTTCTTAATCACCCAAGGATAATGCAGTTAAAGAATGTGCATTTCTTATTCTTTGTCCAGAAAGTCCAAAGTTAAATGCAGTTATTGCTGCCATATTGGTATTTTTTCTGAATTTCTTTTTATCACTGGTGTAAATATAATCGCAAGTCATCAAACGGGCGATGCATCAATGTGTGTTCCGTCCTTCGGATGAACCCTAAACTGGGCATCCCGTCTACCGCCATTAGTTGGTGGACGTTAAAGATCCCACGGTGTCCTATGCGAAAAGCATGCAGGAGGCTGACGCCGGCACCCTTAACATAATTACAAGTTCCTGTCCTGACCTCTTGTGTTGGAGTGGCGACCCGTATGGGATTGTAACCCTAGCCATAGAAACTGCTTTGGCAGAGCAGACGCTATGTGGAGAGCATGGTTGAACTCTACATAGCGTCATGATCTGATCCATGAAACTACACTTTCGAAAAAATTTCTGTCTTGCAGAATATTCTGTCTGAAAAACTTTCAATTGTCCGAAACGTGTGGCAATCTTCATGCCCTGGTCTTGAACTCTGACTGGCTCATCTGAAAGACTGGTTTGTCTGGAAATTGTCTCACATTGTTGGGTCACATGTCTGGGTTCTGTCCTCTGAAACACTGGGTATTGTAAATGCTAAATACCTACCATTATTTGTGATTACTACCAAGAAAGGTACCTGGCATGCAAAGTAATAATATTAAATGCTCCCTGACCCCATTCCTTAGTGGGTGTGGGGAAGTGTTTTAGCCCCCCACAAAAAATAGATTTCTTCAAAATGCCAATAGGTTTAGAACACCACCGAGCAACGGCAGGTACCCCTGCTGGTACATATTATTTTTATACAAATGCAAATTGCACGATTATGTCTGAACAGGGTAAACATCATAATCACAGCACTATAATGCTCAATGATACATCGTTTAGGAGCTCTTTGGTCCATACAGTGCCTGCGGAGGTATTAAAATATCGATAGTTACAATTTCCAGTTATGCTGCATTTTTGTTGCCCACATAGGTGGTAGGTAGTCTCAGGGTCACTGGTTCGCACACCTACCAGAAGTCCAAAAAAAGAAGAAGTGAGAATTGCTTTGCAACACACGTTCCCTACTGGTCCCAATGATGTTCTTATTCCAAGCAATCAGCAATTGTGCTCGCCATATGAAGTAGGACAGATTATTCTAGGTATGCAAAACTACAGGATAAGTTGCAGTTTCTGTAACTTATCATAACAAAGCCCTGTACCAAGTTTCAGTTCAATTTGTTAAAGAGTAAGGTGAAAAAGTCTGGAAAACTGACCCATGTATAATATGTGATATGTTCCAAGTCCAAAAAGGGCATAACTGTGAAAAACTGACGAAACGCCCAAAACTCGAACTTATTCTGTAACTTATCATAATAAAGACGTACACCAAGTTTCAGTTGAATATGTTATAGGGTAATGGGGGAAAAAGTCTGGAAAACCACAGGAGGCACGCACAGACAGATGGACGGATGGACAGACAAACATATATATTCCCCCCCCCCCCCCCCCCCCTCCGGTGAAACCGGTATGGGACTACTAATATACCCATAAACTATTCAGTAAATTCCATTGAATGTATAATTACGTTTTAATTGATTTACGTCACCGAGAATCCTTTGCAGTCTCAAAGAGCCACGGACACAGAAAATCATGTTTGGTTTAATAACCCCCACCACCGAAGGTGTATGGAGGTTATGTTTTCACCCCTGTCTGTTTGTTACTTGCCGGAAAAGATTCCGGCAAGTATGTTGGTTGGTTGGTTGGTTTGTCTGTCTGTCTGTCTGTTTGTGAACAAAATATCTCAAAAAGTTGTGGACGGTGAAGGTTTTGGTGAAGTTCTGAATATGGATTCGGATATGAGAATTATTTAATTTATTAAGTGATTCTTCACCATTGGGAGATCGGGCCAAAAACGATACATAGCAGGATATCTCAAAAAGTTATGGATGGATTTGGACGAAACTTGGTGGACCGGTTGGGTGTCTGACAAGGACGATTCAACTCGATTTTGGTGAAGCTGTGAATATGGATTCGGATATGAGAATTATTTAATTTTTAATTGATTCTTCACCATTGGGAGATCGGGCCAAAAACGATACATAGCAGGATATCTCAAAAAGTTATGGATGGATTTGGACGAAGCTTGGTGGACCGGTTGGGTGTCTGACAAGGACGATTCAACTCGATTTTGGTGAAGCTGTGAATATGGATTCGGATATGAGAATTATTTAATTTATTAAGTGATTCTTCACCATTGGGAGATCGGGCCAAAAACGATACATAGCAGGATATCTCAAAAAGTTATGGATGGATTTGGACGAAACTTGGTGGGCCGGTTGGGTTTCTGGCAAGGACGATTCAACTCGATTTTGGTGAAGATCTGAGCTTTGATTCGGATATGAGAATTATTTAATTTATTAAGTGATTCTTCACCATTGGGAGATCGGGCCAAAAACGATACATAGGAGGATATCTCAAAAAGTTATGGATGGATTTGGACGAAACTTGTTGGACAGCTTGTGTGTGTGACAAGGAAGAATCGATTCAATTTTGGTGAAGATCCGGATCCGGATCCAGCTAGTGAAAAATTTTAAGTCATTCTTCACTATTGAGCGATATGGCCAACCAGCGGAGGTATGCTATCACCTGAGTGCCCTTCTAGTTAATAGATGTGGCTTCAATTAACAAACACAACAAACACTTCAATTAACTTTTTTATTTTTTAAATAAATATGTTGGAGGAAAATATTAATGTTTTTGGGTGTCCTTTTATGCTCAATTGGCCCCATGGCCCCATCTCCCCCTCCCCCACCCCCAAAAAGGGCAATTTGATATCTCGAGGATAGTTTTGCTGCATGTAGTTTTTATAATCATTTTGATTATCAGTAGATTATCAGAAAAATTTCGATAAACCCATTTTCTGACGAGTCTGAAGCGAGTTGTGGCCATTATCCGTTGTGTGCTGAGACAACCTTGCCTTTGATTACGTCACGCAGATGACGTCATGACCATCGCAAATTGTAGGAGCGGTGCCCGACGGCTTTTGTTTTTTTACTGTAACACCTCAAAAAATTATTAAAATAAAAAACACGTTCAGTTCTTTGTTTATTACTTAAAAATCAATATAATTTACATTAAAAAAAAAAATCTGCCTGTGGACCTTTAACCGCAAGCAACAATTATGCCGTTAAAGGACATTCCTAAATATTCTACTCTGTATCGAGAACAAATGACCTTCCAACAGCCCAGTGGACCCGGACTTGTATCTACAATTGTTGACAAAGGTTATTGAAAGACTGAGAGAGAGAAATGAGTAACCTGCTTGCCATATCCCAGAGTTGTCGGATTAGTATCAAACAAACACAGACTCCATGTTTTTCCATTTGCTTCTGAGTTTCAAATTATATTACATTTATATTAGGCCAAGTAAAATAAGTCATTAGTTTCTCGTTCCCGCCCGCTTCCTTTTTTTGAAACTTACGATTTTCTGTCCAGATCTATAAAATTTTCTTCTACTTCTCCTCTTCCCTTTATAAGGATGAGGTTACATAATAAAATAATTCTTTTATCCTTGTCACAGGAGTCTGGAACCCAGATCAATAACTATTTTGTGGTCCCGATAAGCTTAGCGCTCACGGAAATGAAATCGATATCGTCTGCTTGCTCACGCCGCACCACATGCTCAGCTCAGATCCTTACATGTGTGCAGTTGACTTAGCTAGCTATCAAGCTCTAGCGATACCATGCACATTATCAATCTGAAGAACAAACTTTCCTGGGAGCTTTAATTGAGCTGCTGACAGGACAGTAGACCTAGGTCTTAAAATGGTCTTCATTTGTGGTCCTGGCTTCCTGGCTTCCTGGCCAGGATAAATCCTGGCTTCAAATCAACTTCCTCAAGCTTAACTGTGATAAATCTGAAATAATCATCATTGGCCCAAAAACGCTCACAAAATCCACCCATAACTTTGCCCTCAACATCGACGGTATCCCAGTATCCACCTCCCCTCACATCCGGAATCTTGGCGTCATCTTTGACCAAATCCTTTCCTTCGACAAATACACTAAACAGATCACAAAGACAGCCTTCTTTCGCCTGAAAAACATTGCCCGTCTCCGCTCATCCCTCTCCTCCACGGCTGCAGAAACCCTCATCCACGCCTTCATCACCTCCCGTCTGGACTACTGCAATAGCCTCCTCTATGGTTCACCCTAAAAAATCACCAATAAACTCCAATACATTCAGAACTCCGCTGCCCGTCTACTCACCCATTCCCGGACCCGTGACCACATCACCCCCGTCCTTTACAAGCTTCACTGGCTCCCCATCCCCCAGAGAATCCAGTACAAAATCCTCCTCTTGACATACAAAGCCCTCCATAACCTGGCCCCATCCTACCTGGCTGACCTCCTCTCCAGACACACTCCCACCCGCAACCTCCGCTCTGCTGGTACCAACCTCCTGACCCCCTCCATCCGGACCAAATTCAGATCCTGGGGGGACAGGGCCTTCTCCATCGCTGCTCCCACCCTCTGGAACTCACTACCTCACACCATCAGAGACTCCTCCTCACTCACCACATTCAAAACATCACTAAAGACCCACCTGTTCAACACTGCATTCAACATTCAACCCACAGCATTTAACCCCTGACTATCTCTTCTCCTTCTCCCTCCTTTTGCTTTAAATATTTCCCTATTGATTCTTGTCTTTTTGCAATTGTTGTTTTCATGTATTGTTATGCATTATGTTTGCCACTCTGTCAAAGCGCCTTTGGGCTTCTGGAAAAGCGCTATACAAAATAAATGAATTATTATTATTATTATTATTTGTGTATGCATCTGGAAGACTGACAGAAAGTTTTTGAAGCTGATCCTCGACGGAACCCAGACTCTGGCGAATATTTTCAACGAATTTGCAAATGTGGGATTCCACCAGGGATTGTCCATCAATGACAACTGCCAGACAGCTCTGCTCAGTAATGCAAGAGTGTGTGTGTGTGTGTGTGTGTGTGTGTGTGTGTGTGTGTGTGTGTGTGTGTGTGTGTGTGTGTGTGTGTGTGTGTGTGTGTGTGCTGCACCTTACTGGGAGCGATAAGCATCGCCTGCCACACGGTAACATTATTTCTGGTATCCACTCACTATACGGAGTCGAGCTGGATGCGGTTGGGATTGATTAATTAGTATCTGTAATTGCGTGCTCCAACCTAATGAGCGAACGTCATGACGTCATCGCCAGTTATACGTCCGCATCGCCTACCAATATATGTACAAGCATATATATATATATATATATATACAAGCACACAGTACAGCAGATAATGCCACAACTGCAGTAGATGTTGACATATCGAGTATATGTTATATATACATAAATTATATTGTTACAGACGCGGTTGTGGATGTTAGTTTACCGAGCGGTTTGGTATGACCGCGTCTGCACAGTTTACCCGATTATACTCGAACGTTGGCCGAGTCGCGCTATGCTAAATCAATTAAGGAAAGGACACAACAGCTGGGTTAAATGACACGACACCAGGGGTACAGTTCTCAAGACCTCCGGAGGAGGTTATAATATGGGATATGCGGAACGTTTAGATTACAAGGACAAGAGGGACAGCATAGGAAGGTGGGCACTTAATCACGGCCTTATAGTAGCCCCGACAGACCACAGATAAACAGGACAAAACTGACTCACACAGGGATTGATGGCAAGGAAGGGCAGGTCGTCGATGGTCAGCACAAGGTGCACCTTGGCTCAGGGACAGGATCCACACGGTCCGAAAGATGCAGGGAGGTCTCTCAGCGCTCGGAGGTGGCGACTGGTTCTTCTTCAAGCTGGGGGCGCATCTCACATCACGTCCGGTAAGTGGCTGCGTATATCCAGCGGGGAGTGACACGCCCTCGGCTCGTTAGCTCCGCCCCAGATGGAATCGGCCCGTTGCTTCTTATTGGGTGCGGGGGGTTACCGGGCTCCGCCCTTGACGAGGGGCCGACAGTCAGCCCCTTCGTGGTAACCCCGTCGGCGCACATGGGCAATGGCGGCTAACCAAGCCGGAGTGAGGACGCACACTCCCCGCGCGCTGTTGTTGTAGTTCTTGTTGTTGTTGTTGTAGTTGTTGTTGTTGTTGTAGTTTCATGAGGAAGATGGGAGGAGGTATGGGGAGGTCCTAAACTCACTACTGGTGCCATACAATCACATTCTGGTGCAACGAAGAGTCAGAATTAATGGAAACGAGTCCTTAACTGACATAGACTAAGAATAACTAGCAAGATGTCCTATAGGTGTCTACGTGAGATGCGGTGAACCTGGGCACGACATTTAATGGGGGAAAAAGGGGAAGGTCGGTTCTACAGAGTGTTGTTTACAGACAATGGGACTAGGGAATGGGGGATTGGGGATAGTTGGGGAGTATTGGGGAAATAGGGGAATATTTACAAGCGGATATGGAGGCCAAATCCCATATCCGCAACATTGCACCCTCCTCTACCTCGGGGCGTCCCGACCCGATAAATTTTTACCTACTTTAGTGTGGCACTCAGATGTAGTTCCCTCTACTATTAACTCTACCCTGAGTGCGACAGTTTTACAGATGTTCACAAATGAGTAAATATGTCCCCCTGCGACGTTGCACCCTTCTCCTCACAGAAACACACCCACAGGATAACCGAATCGCGGAAAGAATTCGCAAACTAAACATACAGCCGGTAGGGAGCATTATTTACACAAGACTACGCTGCTATTTACACTACGATCCAGGACCTGTTTTTGGAGGAACACATGCAGATGTTATGCATAGAGAGAGCACGCATGCCAGCATCGATACACCAACCCACGAGTGCTCTGTGGCCTTACGGCCTTTAATAATGTGCAGAGCACCCCATCCAAGCACCAAAAGCACCACCCCATAACACAGTCAGCACCATCCGGTGCACCAATAAAGTGTTTATAAATCACCGGTGGTGTCGCAACCGGCCGATGTTCTGCCGCTGGTCTTGCCTTCATGTGGTGCACTTGGCCTTCTTGCTTCTTTCAAAAATAAAGAAAGGCGCCAACCGCGTCCATTTCTGTCTTGTGGCCGTCAGGGGGCCAACTAAAAGTGGTTCACCTGTATGGCATAGGTGCCACGTTGACCCATAGGTCCATCAACGGGTGGTGCTTGCCCGCAAAAGACTGCGGTCCATGGTGGGCGGCCACAAACATTGCGGTCCATATGGTGTATCGATCCCGGCAGCAAGCAGCGACAGTGCAGGCCCACAACTGCGGAGCCAGCACCTCTCTCTCCTCTCTCTCTGCCCCAAAACCAGATCCTCGGAGGTGGGAGACAAAAGAAGAAAACAAGTGAGTAAGGTGGTAAGGGCGCAAAAGTGCACGCAATACAAGGTAATGCAGACTAGGGGCACATGGGAACCAGGTGAGACAGGTACGTTCCTACCGTACGCCCCCCCCCCCCCCACCAGGTAACCTACATTGCCCCTCCCTTACCCCTTACTGTATCCACAAAACACAACACTACCCATAAACATCTACTTTACAAATCAACAAACGTCCCTACTGTCTTCCCCGTTCCTCCCATAAACCAAATTCGTCTTCTCTCCCTCCTAACCAATCAAATTTGCCATTTTCAACTCTCATCAAAATTTGCCATCTCCAACTCAACATCATAATTTGCCAGCACCAATTCATCATCAGTCCCTCCTAGGGAGGGAGAGATGGAATCACCCCAATGTCTCATCCACGTCGTGATGCGTCTCACCAATCCACACAGCAATTCTCATTTCCTGCAACACAAAACAAAGAAAACACAGGTGTGGAGTCATCATCACCACAGGTAAGTGGCTGCGTATGGTGCGACAGGTTCATCAATCCTAACTATTTCCTAAATGACTTTAACAACTTTACATTACCCGGGGTCTTTCTCCTGCCAAACCATTGGCCCTCTTACACTATGGGTTCTAAAAACCAATTCCCATTGACCCAACTGTGGTGCTTTTCAATTTGGGGTCTCACTCCCCCGATTCATCTCCCGGTGCCCTCACACAATTTCTGGGCCGCGACGTGTAGCTCTCCCAGCAGGTCTACCCACCTGCACACCTCCACCACTGTAGTTGCCACCCGAGCTTACCTGCTCCTCACCCTAACCTATCTACCTGGGGAAGGCCCTCTGGCGCTCTCCCCACTCGGTGCCCTCTCTGGCACTGGGCTGCCCGATCCACACCCGGGATCCTCAGGCACCCACTGACACTAACGGCTCCCAGAGCCCACCTGCGGCCTCACCTGGCCGACATCCTCACAGTGGTGGAGTGCCCAACCAACTACACACACTAACAGGCTACACGCCCAGCCATTTCCACAACACTAATGCACCCATCCACAATACCATTCTGCAACCGCACCACACATGCCAATATCCAACCACAATTTACCTATACCCTCTACCTAACACTTACACTACCCGCCCCGGGTACTCGTGAAAGGGGTCCACTCTTCCCCCATCCACACCTTCGCACCATGCACACCACTCCGTACCACTTACTCCAACTCTCTCCACACCACTCATTCTCTGCTCCATATATTCCACACACCTGTACTTGCACACCTGTGCTCTCACACCTGGTGCCACCTGCACCCTTCTCTCCCCAAGCGCATTCGCGCTGATCCACACCACTCACTACTCATACACTGCTCCACACACCTGTCCAGTTGCACACCTGTGCAATCACACCTGTTCAATTCTCACACACACGGCATCATCTCAGCTAACTACTCCCTTCTGAAACTTGCGCTTCCCAGTCGTCCCTTTAAACTATTGCGCTCCCACGTCATTATCATCCACACTAATCTACCTGCGTCCCCACTACAGGTATCAGTCACTAACTAATCTTAACGTCACCTAATGTCATCTTCACTAGATCCCTAACAATATAACCTAACCCACCCGGGCTAGTTTTCACTGCCATACACCCCATAACCTATAGCGCATTTGCCCCACCATGGGAAGGGTGGCATGGATGCCACCCTTACCCACCGGGCCCATCGCTCACTACCAATTTTGCACATCAAATTTCAACAAATCAAAAATTTGCCAATCACTACCCATCATCTGCCAATCATTACTGCCAATCCTTTGCCAATCATCAAATTTTGTTTTTCTCTAATTTGGGGGCCAAAACACTAACCTCATCACACAGTCTACTCACTAATGCCTCTCGGTGCGCCAATTCCTGTCCAAAGCCCGGCTTCGTAAAGCCAAGCCATGAATGCGGGTTGTTTGGTGCCAGCGGCTGGATATGTCCCGCATTCGGGGCAGGGACGGGGGCTTACCCGGCCCGAGACCCCACGCACCACCTTGGCGTGGAGCCATCCAATGTCCCGACCTCGACCTGCCGGCACGTCTCAACAAAAAGGGGTCGCCATGACGATCCTTCCTATCGGGCTGCCAGCTCCGCCTAGTGGAGAACGGACGCGGCCGTTCAAAGCGAGGCCCGGCACGCACCGAGGGCCCGATTCGGCTAAAAGTCGCTCTAACCTCTAACCCGGTTACCTTCGATGCCTCACCTGCATGCTTACACCCCGCAGCCCGTTCCTTGCTCACACATCCAGCCGTTTCGATGCTCCTCGTACCTTTCCTTACACACCTCGGTACACTCATTCCACTCACAGCCTTGGTCACACACCTGACCACCGAGCACCTTGGCACACATTCGTCGCTCGCACACCTCACCAACACACCTCTTCGCGCCCCCTCCTCGGTCACCTCCTCTGTGACAATCACAGGTGTGCTCTCACTCGCACACCCAACCACGTGCCTCACTACCAATTCAAGTGTGCATTCCCACACACGCTCTACCATTCCAGGTGTGCTTCCTTTCTCACCTGTCACAACCAACTCACGCTCCGTGTCACTCTTACTACTCTCACCTCCACTCTTGACAACGCACTCACCCTTACTCCCGACAGCGCACTCTTTCCTCATGCACCTGTCCGTTACACACCTTTCTCGCGCACACTCTTGCGCACACTCTCCCGTCACACCCTCTGTAACACTCACCACCGGCGTGCATTCTTCCTTGCCTTTGACAGCGCACTCTTTCCTCATGCACCTGTCCGTCACACACCTTTCTCGCGCACACTCTCCCGTCACACCCTCTGTAACACTTACCACACCGCGCTTCCATGTGCTCCCTCGCACACGCGCTACGACCGACTCACTCTCGCCAGCACCTTCACTCCTTGGCACGCACTTTTTCCTCACACACCCCAGAGTCGGACTTTCTCGCACACCTCTTTTTTTCGCACACCAGACCTGTCGCACACTTCACCAACGGCCTCTCACGAACACCCGGGTCCATCTCGACCCCCAAGCTTATTAAATCCCCTGGCGCATCATACGCACGACCATATTGGTCACCACTTACACCGGGTCCTCTTCCTCTTCGCTTCTCCTCCATCACCTGCGAATCCCTCATCCGGTTAATGAGCACATCATCACGATCCGAACACAGACTTCGGACCAATTCTTTTATCTCCTCTTTTATCTCTTTCTTATCCTCTCTCCGTCGCTTCTTAATTTCGCTCACCCCTTCTTCCACTTCTTCTAATTTCTGCTTCACCTCCTTCATCTCCTCGTGCGCCCCTTTAAGTTCTTCCTCTAACTCCACTTTATTTTTTTCTATGTGCTCCCGCACCTCCCGCTCTTTAACCTCCATCACCTCTACCACTTTGTTCATTTTCCTCGTCAGGTCCTCATGTACCGTCTGACACTCTTTTTTAATTACCCCCTTGTAACTTTACAGTCCCCTTTCTCACCTCCTTCTCCATGTGCTCATTACAGTGCCTCACCTCCTCGCGCACTCCTCCGACCTCCTCACTCACACCTCTTCTGATCTCCTCTCCCATCACTTGCATCTCCTGCCCAGATGCCACCCTCATCTGCTCCATTTCCTCCCTGTGAGCATCCAGTTTGGTTTCTACCCCCATTCTGACCCCCTCTATCTGCTGCCCCATTTGTTTAACTTCCCTTTCCGCTTGGTCCCTCATGTCCCTCAATTTGCCTTCCATCCTGTTTTCTAACCCCTCTAACCCCTTTTGCATCCCTTCCATTTGATTCTCTTGAGCGGCCATTCTGTTTTCTACCCCCATTAACCCATTTTTCACCTCTTTTATCCCGTTGTCTAACCCCTCACCAGTACCCCTCGCTTCGTCCCTCATTACCCCCATTTGGTTTCCCATTACCCCCAATTGGCCCTCCAATCGCTCACTCTGAGCCCTCATTTCCTCCCTCATTTTCTCGCTATTCTGGGCCATAAGGGCCTTCATTTGTATGAAAAAAAGGTCCAAATTTACCAGCGGCGCTACTACGGTCGCGGGCGTGGGCGCCGTGGCCATGTGCGAGGCGCTATTTCGCGCGTCTGATACCTCGTGCGCGACGACGCTATTTTGCGAATCTGCTACCCTCACTGCTTCGCTCTCCTCTTGTCCCTCAATTTGGTCCTGGATCGACCCTGCCTCACTCTCTTCTACCGGAACCCAGCCGTCTTGGTCTGCCATAGCGCGACTTTCAAAATTCGGGTTTTTATTTTCGTAAAACAAAATCAAATTTCGCCGTTATAATTTCGAGCGCGTGAAACGCGCTCCGGATGGAATCCCACTTCCCGACACCAAATGTTACAGACGCGGTTGTGGATGTTAGTTTACCGAGCGGTTTGGTATGACCGCGTCTGCACAGTTTACCCGATTATACTCGAACGTTGGCCGAGTCGCGCTATGCTAAATCAATTAAGGAAAGGACACAACAGCTGGGTTAAATGACACGACACCAGGGGTACAGTTCTCAAGACCTCCGGAGGAGGTTATAATATGGGATATGCGGAACGTTTAGATTACAAGGACAAGAGGGACAGCATAGGAAGGTGGGCACTTAATCACGGCCTTATAGTAGCCCCGACAGACCACAGATAAACAGGACAAAACTGACTCACACAGGGATTGATGGCAAGGAAGGGCAGGTCGTCGATGGTCAGCACAAGGTGCACCTTGGCTCAGGGACAGGATCCACACGGTCCGAAAGATGCAGGGAGGTCTCTCAGCGCTCGGAGGTGGCGACTGGTTCTTCTTCAAGCTGGGGGCGCATCTCACATCACGTCCGGTAAGTGGCTGCGTATATCCAGCGGGGAGTGACACGCCCTCGGCTCGTTAGCTCCGCCCCAGATGGAATCGGCCCGTTGCTTCTTATTGGGTGCGGGGGGTTACCGGGCTCCGCCCTTGACGAGGGGCCGACAGTCAGCCCCTTCGTGGTAACCCCGTCGGCGCACATGGGCAATGGCGGCCAACCAAGCCGGAGTGAGGACGCACACTCCCCGCGCGCTGTTGTTGTAGTTGTTGTTGTTGTTGTTGTTGTAGTTGTTGTTGTTGTTGTAGTTTCATGAGGAAGATGGGAGGAGGTATGGGGAGGTCCTAAACTCACTACTGGTGCCATACAATCACATTCTGGTGCAACGAAGAGTCAGAATTAATGGAAACGAGTCCTTAACTGACATAGACTAAGAATAACTAGCAAGATGTCCTATAGGTGTCTACGTGAGATGCGGTGAACCTGGGCACGACATTTAATGGGGGAAAAAGGGGAAGGTCGGTTCTACAGAGTGTTGTTTACAGACAATGGGACTAGGGAATGGGGGATTGGGGATAGTTGGGGAGTATTGGGGAAATAGGGGAATATTTACAAGCGGATATGGAGGCCAAATCCCATATCCGCAACAATATATATATATATATACAGACTTGGCATTTAATATGGAATTATTTTTTTTGTGGGGGTGAACTTACTTTTCAAGATGTCTTAGAACCAAAAGTTCATTGGAAGTATGTTGAAATTATTCCAGATTTTATTAATGTGACCTTTCAAAGAAACAAAAACCACATTTGACATTTCTAAACAAATAAATTGATCCTTGAAAGTGATGTAAACTGATATCGAACTCAATTCACGGACAGTACTGTCTTAAACTTCTGTACGTTTTCCAAAAGTATCTCTTTATTTTGCACATTAGCCAAAAAAAATTTCAACCAAAACAAAAGTTAAATTACGACTGGGATTACGGACAGTAAAATTACAGTTCAGTACTTCGTGTAACCCCCACGAGCATTCAGGAGAGCACGTACACGTCGAGGCATGCTGTTCACGAGATTTGCCAAGGTTTGGACAGGAATTGCTTGCCATGCAGTGACAATAGCCTGCTGCAATTCACGCACAAAGGTCGGCTGCTGGTCCAAGTTGTCGATTTGACGCGTTAATTCTGCCCACAAGTTCTCTATCGGATTCATATCCGGGGACATGGCAGGCCACTCCATATGCTCTACACCACGGCCAGCAAGAAAGTGTTGGATCATGCGAGCACGATGAGGCCATGCATTGTCATCTTGGAAGACAAAGTTTCCTCGAAAGGCTGCACAAGCAAGTGGAAGCAATGTTTCTTCCAGAATGACCCTGTACTTGAACTGGTTCAGGTTTCCATTCAGAACAACCAGGTCAGTTTTGCCCCCTGCATGAAAAGCAGCCCAAACGGTCACCCCACCACCTCCAGCTTGGACTCTTGGCACTATACAATCTTTGTTGTAGGCTTCATGCACTTGTTTGCGCACTCGGACGCGACCATCTTGACGATAGACCAGAAATCTAGACTCGTCACTGAAGGTCACGTGATTCCAGTGTCCTGGCTGGCATTGACGGTGCTCTCTGGCCCACTGCAATCGGCGCTGGCAGTGTTGTCTGGTCAGGCGTGGCTTTCTCAGGGGACGCCTGGCACGATAGCCTGCTTGAACCAGTCGTTGGTTGATTAGCCTTCTGGATACAGGCACATTTGTCAGTTGCTGCCTCTCAGCCCTAAGCCAATTAGCTGACTTGGTATGGCCATTGCAGACTAACCGGTGCAGCTGGCGATCATCTCTCCTTGTGGTTCTGCGTGGACGTCCTGGCCTCGGTATTGGAGAAGGGACACCCCTCTGAGCATTTCGTTTCAGGATCTTTGACACCTGACCTTGAGTGATGCCATACTGCCGAGCAATAGCACGCTGTTTCATGCCGGAATTTCGTAAAGCCACCACTCCATGACAAACAGCATTGTCAAGTTGACGGACCATCTCCAGAGGAAGCGGCAATAACTTTTGTAGATGTGCAGCAGTTGTTTTCCACTAATACAGAACGCAACAACCCTTGTACACCCGATTGTGAAGCCAATCGTCAAATGTACCTGTCCTTACATTTTGTCACGCCACCTGTGATATAATCCTGTTATTGACTTCTTGCTGCGAAAGACAATCAGTGACATGGTTCTTTCAACAAAGACATCACCGAAGGGTAAAAGAAACTCACCAGATTGATATACTGAGTTCAGAAAGTAAACCCAAGTCAAGAAAAAATATATATTCCATATTAAATGCCAAGTATATATATATATGTAATATGTATGGATGTATATATATATATATATATATATATATATATATATATATATATATATATATATATATATATATATACCCGATGTATATATCGGGTATATATAATCGGGTATATATATATAATTTTTAATGGTATATGGGATGTGTTGTTAGTAGGGTAGTGCTTGTCTTTCGTCTGCTCGACTTCACTATGTGGTGGCCATCTTGGAAAAAATATCAAAAATCCGGAAAATATCAAATGGTAAGTTGCCCCTCCTCCTTTTTTGGAAAAGCCAGGAGGATAAACTATGAAATTAATAATTAATAATTTACTCGGCCTTAACGGCTTAACCCATAAAGTGCTAGATGTATTGGTCAGGAGCCCAGAAATGCTTTTTGGTCATTGGATTTTCTGCACCAATTATAAGCAATCTTACATAAGTTAACCTGTGTATTAGACATTGTAAAGAAAGGCCATGAATCGTTATTTTTGTTGACGTCAGTTTCAACTCATTTGCATATGAATAGTGGCTAGAACACGCCCATTTGACCATATTTGGTAGGACCACCAGGTTGGCCGGTCAACCTGTGCGTGATCGGCCCAACGCGCTTCATCAGTTTATGGGTTAACAGTTTTGGGGGAAAAATAATAAATAAATAAATAAAAATCACGTCACTTACGAGAAAAAGTGATTGTAACACAAGTCATCAAATATACGTGTATCTTACTTGTATTGTATATAGAGCTTGAATGAAAGATTTTGTACAATTCACAAAGTTTATCTCGGGAAAAATGTCGAAACTAGATTCCAGTCAAGAATTAGGCGGGAAATGCAGTTAGCGTTTGTTTGTTTGTTTCGGCCGTTACAACAGTTATTCCTCAAAAAAAATTAAATCACAAAAAAACACGTCATGAATAATATATAGAAATATATTTGCTCTTCAGTATACCTCGACAAAAACGCGTGAGTAAAAATAAAGGCCACAATCCTTAACTTGAATTATGTGGCGGACACGAAAGCACTGACGTGGTGACATCACCCCGCACACCAAGTGGGGATGGGCCACGCCAGGGAGAGAGGCGTGGCCTCACGATATACACGGGGCGCGCAGCCCTGAGCAGCTTAGTGTTACAGTGAGCTCCTGAAATAAAGACGCTTATAAGTTACCGCTTGTCCGCTTCCTCCTTGTTCGCAAGCAGCGCGCGTAACGCCGTGCTTTACTGGTGACCCTCGACGTTGGATCTGCCGGAGCGATCCTTCCACACACGACGCCATTGCCATGGCCAACGTCATCAAACTTCCCGAATTTTGGGAGGCCCAGGCCGAAGTCTGGTTCGTCCAAGCCGAAGCCCAATTTCAGCTTCGGCGCCTCACCGGCGACGACACGCGTTACTGCCACGTCGTCGCCTCCCTCGGGCCCGGCACGGCCGCTCGAGTTGTGTCCGTCCTTCGCCACCCACCGGACGGCCACAAGTACGAGGCACTCAAGCGGCTACTCCTAGCCACGTTGGGCCTCACGGACGACGCACGGGCCGACCGCCTCCTGGATCTCCCCGAGCTCGGCGACACGTGCCCGTCGGTCCGAATGGACCATATGCTGTCACTGTTGGGCGACGAAGCCCCCGGTTCTCTATTCCTGGCGCTTTTCCGTCGCCAACTTCCAGCGCAGGTTCGCCTCGCGTTGGCCGGGACCGTGCTAACGGAACCCCGAGCATTGGCAGCCGAGGCGGACAGGTACTTTGCGACCGTCACGGACCTCGAGGCTGATGCTGCTGATGATGCTGATCCACAGCATCAGCTTACACAGCATACGCAGCATGCTGATACGCACCTCGTGACCGCCGCCACGCCCCGCCCACCGCTGCGGCGAAAACCGCCACCGCGGGGAAACCCGCCAACTCCACCGGCCTGGCGGAGCCAGCCGCGCTCCTCCAGCTCCACCACCTGGTGCTGGTTCCACGCCAAATTCGGCCACGAGGCTCGGCAGTGTCATCCGCCATGCTCCTTCAACAGGTCAGGAAACGCCCGGGCCGGCGCTCAATAGTGGCGATGAGCGCCGGCCGTTCGAGCAGCCTGCTGTTCAGAACGGACACCTTATCCGGGCGCCATTACCTGTGCGACACGGGAGCGCAGGTGAGTGTCATTCCCGCCGGTACGTCAGACAAGCACGCCGCGGGCGGGGGCCCCGCGCTGCTTGCCGCGAACGGGACGCCCATCCGTACGTACGGAAAACGCTGCCTCTCTCTGCGGTTCGGAGGGCAGGTTTTCCGATGGACGTTCGTCACCGCCGACGTGCCCATGGCACTGCTTGGCGCAGACTTCCTGTGCACTAATGGGCTCCTGGTCGACGTAAAGCGCAGACGTCTTGTCCAGGCCGAGACGTTCAGCTCGCTCGCTTGTGCGCTGCCCAGCTCGTCGAGCAGCTCAACTAGCGGCTTGCCAAGCGGCTTGCCAAACGGTTCGGTTCCGGCCACGTTGGTCTGTACGCTTCCGGCAGCGGACGCATTCACCCGCCTCCTCGCCGGCTTCCCGGCCCTCATGCGGCCCACCTTCTCGGCGGGGGCCGTCAAGCACGGGGTGGCCCATCACATCCCCACCGTCGGGCCACCGGTCTATGCCCGGGCACGCCGCCTCGAGCCAACGAAGCTGGCGGTGGCAAAAGTGGTGTTCGCTACCCTGGAGCGACTCGGCATCATTCGGCGCTCAGAGAGCGCTTGGGCGTCGCCGCTGCACATCGTGATGAAGCCCGGCGGGGGATGGCGACCGTGCGGGGACTATCGCCGTCTCAATGACGCCACGACTCCCGACCGCTACCCCGTCCCCCACATTCAGGACTTTTCCGCCCGTTTGGCGGGCATGTCCTTCTTCTCGAAGGTGGACCTCATACGCGGCTACCATCAGGTCCCTGTCAGGCCGGAGGACGTCCCGAAGACGGCGGTCATCACGCCATTCGGACTCTTCGAGTTCCTGCGGATGCCCTTCGGTCTGAAGAATGCGGCTCAGGCGTTCCAGCGACTGATGGACAGCGTCCTGCGCGACTTGGATTTTGTCTACATCTACCTGGACGATATCCTCGTCGCCAGCGCGTCCCGCGAAGAGCACCTACGCCACCTCCGCACGCTCTTCGAACGCCTGGGCCAGCATGGCCTGATTGTGAACCCCGCGAAGTGCCGGTTCGGCGCCGCCATAATCGATTTTCTGGGGCACCGTGTCACCAGGCACGGAGCCGTCCCCCTGCCGGCCAAGGTGGAGGCGGTGAAGGGGTTTCCGCGCCCCCGCACGATCAGAGGGCTGCAGGAGTTCCTGGGCATGGTGAACTTTTACCATCGGTTCCTGCCCCGTATCGCCCAGCTCCTGCGCCCCCTGCACGAAGCTCTCTGAGGTAAGCTGGGCAAAGGCGACGTTACCTGGACCGAGCAGATGGACACGGCGTTCACGGGCGCGAAGCTCGCCTTGGCTAACGCCACCATGCTCGCGCACGCGGCGCCCGATGCACCGATCGCCCTCACCACCGACGCCTCGGACTACGCGGTGGGCGCGGTGCACGAGCAATGGGTGCGTGGAGCTTGGCAACCGCTGGCTTTCTTTAGCCGGCAGCTTCGCCCACCCGAACGCCGTTACAGTACCTTCGACCGCGAGTTGCTCGGGCTTCACTTGGCGGTCAGGCACTTCCGCCATCTGCTCGAGGGCCGTGCGTTCACGGCCTTCGTCGACCACAAGCCGCTGATCTTCGCGATGGGCAAGGTCACCGTGCCGTGGTCGGCCCGGCAACAGCGTCACCTCTCGGCCGTGTCCGAGTACACGACGGACATCCGGCACGTTGCGGGGAAGGACAACCCGGTGGCGGATTGCCTTTCCCGGGTCGTCGCCCACGCAGTCCACCTCGGCATCGACTATGCCCGGATGGCAGCGGACCAGGCCGCTGACCCCGACGTCCAGGCCTTGCGGACCGCCGTCACGGGCCTCCGCGTCACCGAGGTGCCGTTCGACCGCGCGGGCGCGGCCCTCTTGTGCGACGTCTCCCTCGGGCGTCCTCGCCCAATCGTGCCCGCGGGCTGGCAGCGCCAGGTGTTTGACGCCATCCACGGCCTGTCCCACCCGGGCGCGAGGGCCTCCCAAAGGTTGATCGCCGACAAGTTCGTCCGGCATGGCCTCCGGAAGGCCGTCCGTGGCTGGGCCAGGACGTGCCTCGCGTGCCAGCGCGCCAAGGTGCACCGGCACACCCAGGCCCCGTTGGCCCCGTTCACGGTGCCGGAATGCCGGTTTGACCATGTCCACGTGGACCTGGTGGGACCTCTGCCCCCCTCGTGGGGTTTCACCCACGTCCTCACCATGGTGGACCGCACCACCCGGTGGCCGGAGGCCGTGCCCTTGGCGTCGACGACGGCGGCCGATGTCGCGCAGGCTTTCATCGCCACCTGGGTCGCCCGGTTCGGCGCCCCCTCAGACACCTCGTCCGACCGCGGCCCCCAGTTCACCTCGGAGCTCTGGGGGGCGGTCGCGCAGGGGCTCGGGGTCCGGCTGCACCGAACCACGGCCTACCACCCCCAGTCTAACGGCCTGTGTGAGCGATTTCACCGCTCATTGAAGGCCGCGCTCCGGGCCACCCTCCGCGACGGCGGCTGGGTCGACAGGCTCCCCTGGGTCCTGCTGGGCCTCCGGACGGCGCCCAAGGAGGACCTGCGCGCATCCGCGGCGGAGTTGGTCTTCGGGCAACCGCTGCGGGTGCCGGGCGAGTTCCTCCCCGACTCCACGGCACCATGGTCTGCGGCACAGCAGCGCTCCGCTCTGCAAGAGACCGCCCAGAGGTTCGCCCCGGTGCCAACGGCATGCCACGGGCACCCACCGACGCACGTCGCCCCGGAGCTTCGCACGGCGGAGTACGTCTTCGTCCGCCACGATGCCCACCGGACACCACTGCGGCCCCCGTACGACGGGCCTTTCCGCGTGCTGGAGACCGGGGCGAAGCACTTCACCCTGGACATCGGCGGTACTCCTGACCGCGTTTCTGTAGACCGCCTCAAGCCGGCCCACCTCGACGTGGACCATCCACCGCCAGTGGCCCGACCCCCGCGTCGGGGCCGCCCCCCTGCGGGCGGACCCCCGGCACTGCCCAGTCCCGCCGCCACCCGGTCCTGCAGCCGGAGGCATCCCAGATGGCATCCCTGCATCCCAGACGCCGCCAGTCGCCAGGGGGCGCTTCGGCCGGGTCATCCGTTTGCCCCGCAAACTGACCCTTCAGGTGCGCGGGGATTCTGGGGGGGCGCGTGTGGCGGACACGAAAGCACTGACGTGGTGACATCACCCCGCACACCAAGTGGGGATAGGCCACGCCAGGGAGAGAGGCGTGGCCTCACGATATACACGGGGCGCGCAGCCCTGAGCAGCTTAGTGTTACAGTGAGCTCCTGAAATAAAGACGCTTATAAGTTACCGCTTGTCCGCTTCCTCCTTGCTCGCAAGCAGCGCGCGTAACGCCGCGCTTTAATTACATCTTTAAAAACGTATTTAAAATCAAATATTTTACATTGAAAACCCATCAAACCGCCAAAAAACATTTTATTAATCATTGCCTCAGAAAACATGCATTAAAATATCGACGAAAATAAAGGAATATAAACAAAACTCCGATTAGTTTGAGAGAGCGAAAAGCATACCGACTGATGAAGAGGGATGCAAGCTTCTTCTTCATTATAATCCGGTTATTCCGATAAAACACGATATCAATTTCAAATTTCATAGAAATTTGTCCTTTATACACATTTTTATTGAATACAATCGTATGGTTTAATACTTTTGTACTTTGTGGCGTTCTTTACTTTTTCTGTGGAAAACACAACTAATGGAGGAACCTTCTTCAACCGCCGTTGCGAACTGTCATTTATCATTACCATGCAAATTCGAGTGAAATATGGTAATGAGAAATCTGTTTGGTAATGAAAAAAATCAATCTGGCAATGGCTATTTTTTTGTGAATGGAGTTTGCTAATAACTCAAATAGTGGTGTTGAGCAAATCTGGTGGTGAAACCAGATGAAGATGAGGCTGGCGTCCATTTTGAGGACACGTAGCAGGTTGTTCGGCCGATCATGGTCCGAAAAAGAAAAAAAGGGCCCGATGTTCCGAAGGCTCGAAAAAGATTATAATTGTAGTTTTATATTGTCTGAAATAAACTTATGATAAAATGACATTAACCCGATAATGCACTCTCTGGGCCTGGGAGGCCCTGCAGCTTTTTGTTTTGGAATAACTTTATTATGAAAACGTTGATCTGCATGACCTTTCCTGGAAGCTCCTATAAAGTGGTGACACATATTCTTGTGTTGTTTGTGAAAAAAAAAATTCGTTGTTTTGAGAAAAAAGTTGACTTCATAACTCTAGCCCTGATTCACACCCTACGGGGCCTTCGAGGCCCGGTACGTTATCGGCGTTATTTTCGTCTCTCTCATTTGCATGACAATAGTACTTGTTCCCGTGAATGTTGTAAACACTGAATCCTGTTCATGAGTCGTCTGTGACGTCATCTCATCAGTGCAGCTTCCAGTTATCTTGTGCTTTGTGAGTTTTTCTTGACTTAGCGTTGGTTGTTTTGCCACCTTGACTTTTCGATTCATAGAACTTCAATTCCTTTGAACAAAGATTTGGTTCAATTTGGACCATCGGGCTGGCACCAACTGGGTTGCCCACGTGGGCAGTGCATGGGCTTTTCGTGAGATACCCCACATGTGGGCTGGGCATGGGATTTGCATGGGTTATACATGGATTTTTCCTGGACCTCATGTGAATGTAAATGGGGGTGTAAATCAATACTGCATTAGCTACATCACATCTGCTTTACTGTCAGTGGAAATATAGAATGGAGTGTATTTTTAGAGAGGCTTTTGCTTGAAGTTATCTTAAAGAACATCCTAACTTGGATTTGTCAAAACAAGTTAATAATGGTAAATACTTAAATAATTCCACGCTGTTCCTGTGGTATTTGAAATGTCTTGGAACATCTTGCTGTAGTATTCCTGCTTCCAGAATACCAAGGGTGTGAATGACACTGAAAGTTTGACGAATATAGAATCCGTTCACCCATCCCTGAGAGAAATGGCACACACACACACACACACACACACACACACACACACACACACACACACACACACACACACGCACACACACACATACACACACACACACACACACATACATACACACACATCTCTCTTATAGCAGGTATAGATTTACTAAAAATCAAGCTTTCAACCCTCTACATTGAACCACCATCCGAAGTATCATAAAATTGATGGTTCAAGTATTATCGATCTACATCAGGGTTTACAACATGGCCGCTGATTGGAAACTACAATGTTGCTTCAAACGGAATGATTCACTTCAGACAACAACAAACTCATGTTTCAAAACTGTTGTTGAACTGGTCTCGATAACACGTTGGCTGCCAGCTGCTGCTGCTGCCATTAAAAAAAAAAACTTCTGAAACTAACATTGGCTTGGCCCACCTGGGACCCACCATAGGGCCCAGTTCAAAGCCCACTGAAAGTCCAGTTCAGCCCACCTAACCGACAAAAACCCATGTGGGCCCCAGCCAGCTATGTAGGTGGGATATGACGTCAAAGAGTGTCATTCTAGTTGTAGAATGACATCGGCTGTCCAGATGAGACCCATGTGGAACCCAGTTTAAAAAACCCACTCAGAAACCAAGCCCACCTTAGCCCATCCCATCCACCTATTTCCCACCTGGGCCCCAGCTGTACGTGCTGGGTGGGTACCTGCCCTACAAAAACCAACAATATCAAAATTAATGTCCGGCTTCCTTCTTGTAATTACAGTGCAGTAATTGGTCTTATTTTGATTTTGTGATTCGCCGGTTTTGTTTTGAAGGTACACACGTGTCTCCATGTTCGAAGGTCTGCGTTTGACCTGGTTTATTTCCTTCATGTACGTGAATGGAATGGTCTTAAGATGCTACTCCATGTTTGATGTAGTTTTTGTGCACTACCCTGTGGCATACCTGCCTGCTCTACTGCTTCAGCACTGGTTTACCTTTCACCAAGCCCAGGTCTGCTTGGACCAGAGCAGGGATTATACATTCGTTTTATTATTGCCAAATGGTACGAATATTATTATTGTTGTTAATATTATTAGTATTAATAAATATGCTTTGTTACAATGTTATCATTGTTTTTGTTATTTATTTTGTAATAGGAATACCATGTCATGGAAGGACCTATTAGAACATAACATAGGAAACATATTCCTATGTTTATAAACATAGGAATTCCTTCCGGATTCTTTGTAGTTAATAAGCCTAATCATCTCAGGAGATCATATCTAAATCTATTCTCATTTTGAACTGGTTCCAGGGCTTTGCTGCTGAGCCCGCTGGAAAAGCTTAAGCTCTTTCATATATATATATATATATATATATATATATATATATATATATATATATATATATATATATATATATATATATATATATATACACACTACCAGTCAAAAGTTGAGGTACTTCACATGTGTACTTAACAATTAAAAGAGTACTTAAACTTTTGACTGGTAGTATTTCAGTGAAGCGGCTGTTCACAAAATAACCTCTGAAATGCTCCAGGATATGCTCAGAAATGCTGCGGAAAGTTTTAAGCTCTGTAGAGATATTGATGGTGCACATGTAGAATCTTATTCCTAAGTATACAATAAATGTATACCTTCTATCATTTTATAATTGAATTTAACACAGTTAACCGTTACTTCTCTGAAATAGATAGAGACTTTATAAACACCCTGTATGATATATATATATATAATTTTGTTTCTATTCTTTCATTTTATACTCGTCTCTTTTTTGGGTGGAGAGGGAGGGGATTCTTTTTTGATATTCCCCTTTGGTTCTTGAATTGTTTCGGGCGGTTGTAAGGTTTTCTTTCTGAATCGTCTCTTTTTTGCTGCAGTCTCAATTTCCATGGTGGTGAATTTCTACTAGGAAAGCCAGACCATTCTCCTGTGACTTTTTTATTGTTATTGTTAGCTCCTTACTTACTGTGTTTTGTTGAGCAGCTCATTTCCAGTTTAGGCTGCTCCTTATCTTCTTCCTTACTGTTTCATCTCCCTCTTAAATTCCATCCACTGAAATTACCTCTGTAATTGTTTTCTCATTGTGAACCTCTCCTGAGTTTAGCTCAATATTCTCTTCATCATTCATGTATTGCACTCTAACACCGATGTCGAGTTCTTATGCAGACATGTGGCTTGCACCCATACTTTCTACCATCTTATTGTCATTCTGCTCCAGTGTCTGTCTGAGATGCCAGAACTTGGTCCTTTCTCAAGGGATCGCAACCTCAGCAACTCATCAAGGGCTATACACATCATTTGTCTGTCGGTTGTGTATTTCTGTTGAGATCCATTGAGGGATTCCCCTCGTGGAAGGCCTGCTTAGTGGGACTTTCTTTCCAAGTGCCAGTCAAATCCGTCATCTTGATTGTAATCTCCTTTCGCTGGTGTCAGAAGTTGGAGCAAAACCCATTAAAAGGCCCTCAAAGTAGTTCCTTCTTTTTATTAGGATCACGTTTCGAGAACCAAGTTGTGATGTTTGACGCAAATCTTAGTTCTGTTCTCATTATCTTTGTTCCAAGTTGTGGTAATGCCAACATTTTCTTTCTTCTGTTGCTGGCTGGCCATTTACTTCTTATTAATTCATCAACTTGCTCTTCCATTTTATATGCCTCCGCCCCAAAGGTGGCCGGAGGCATTATGTTTTTGGGTTGTCCGTCCGCCCATCCTTCCATACAGGCTAAACCACGTTTTTCTCAGCAACCACTTGTCCGATTGAGACGAAACTTTCAGGGTAGGAGTGACACCCATGCAGAATGTTTTTATGATAATTATGACGTCATATGTCACGTGGTATGGCAGCCATCTTGGATAAATTAAATATATATTTCTCTGAAAACGCTCAATGAAAAAATTTGAAACTTGGCACATTGTCAAGTACTCCGAATGGGGAACAAAAGCATGATAATGATGACATCATAGGTGAAGTGGTATCCCAGCCAAAAATGTTTTAATCTAATTCCTTATCCTAAAAATCTGAAATTGCATGCACATGATCTATGACCCATTTGTATTGACATATTAAATTTATGACATCATAGGTGACATGGTTTGGCAGCCATATTGGATTTAACCTAAACCTTAACAAAACATCTTCTCCCAAACCACCAAATCGATTGACTCAAAACTTTACATGTGTCATTGACTAGGCATGGCGATTAAAACACGACCACGAAAACATCATTGGTCACATGGTGTGGCACCCATATTGGATTGAAGGGAAATATTAAATAATTATATCTCTGAAACCGCTTACCATATTGATGCGAAATTTCACAATATCATCTCACACCACTGTTGCATATACAGACTTGGCATTTAATATGGAATATATTTTTTTTCTTGACTTGGGTTTACTTTCTGAACTCGGTATATCAATCTGGTGAGTTTCTTTTACGCTTCGGTGATTTCTTTGTTAAAAGAACCATGTCACTGATTGTCTGTCGCAGCAAGAAGTCAATAACAGGATTATATCACAGGTGGCGTGACAAAATGTACGGACAGGTACATTTGACGATTGGCTTCACAATCGGGTACATAAGGGTTGTTGCATTCTGTATTAGTGGAAAACAACTGCTGCACGTCTACAAAAGTTATTGCCGCTTCCCCTGGAGATGGTCCGTCAACTCGACAATGCTGTTTGTCATTTAGTGGTGGCTTTACGAAATTCCGGCATGAAACAGCGTGCTATTGCTCGGCAGTATGGCATCACTCAAGGTCAGGTGTCAAAGATCCTGAAACGAAATGCTCTGAGGGGTGTCCCTACTCCAATACCGAGGCCAGGACGTCCCCACAGAACCACAAGGAGGGATGATCGCCAGCTGCACCGGTTAGTCCGCAATGGCCGTACCAAGTCAGCTAATCGGCTTAGGGCTTAGGGGCAGCAACTGACAAATGTGCCTGTATCCAGAAGGCTAGTCAACCAACGACTGGTTCAAGCAGGCTATCGTGCCAGGCGTCCCCTGAGAAAGCCACGTCTGACCAGACAACACCGCCAGCGCCTATTGCAGTGGGACAGAGAGCACCGTCAATGGCAGCCAGGACACTGGAATCACATGATCTTCAGTGACGAGTCTAGATTTCTGGTCTATCGTCAAGATGGCCGCGTCCGAGTGCGCAGACAAGTGCATGAAGCCTACAACGAAGATTGTATAGTGCCAAGAGTCCAAGCTGGAGGTGGTGGGGTGACCGTTTGGGCTGCTTTTCATGCAGGGGGCCAAACTGACCTGGTTGTTCTGAATGGAAACCTGAACCAGTTCAAGCACAGGGCCATTCTGGGAGAAACATTGCTTCCATTTGTTCGTGCAGCCTTTCGAGGAAACTTTGTCTTCCAAGATGACAATGCACGGCCTCATCGTGCTCGCATGATCCAACACTTTCTTGCTGACCATGGTGTTGAGCATATGGAGTGGCCTGCCATGTCCCCGGATATGAATCCGATAGAGAACTTGTGGGCAGAATTAACACGTCAAATCGACAACTTGGACCAGCATCCTGCCTCTGTGCATGAATTGCAGCAGGCTATTGTCACTGCATGGCAAGCGATTCCTGTCCAAACCTTGGCAAATCTCGTGAACAGCATGCCTCAACGTGTACGTGCTCTCCTGAATGCTCGTGGGGGTTACACGAAGTACTGAACTGTAATTTTACTGTCCGTAATCCCAGTCGTAATTTAACTTTTGTTTTTGTTAAAAAAAATTTTGGCTAATGTGCAAAATAAAAAGATACTTCTGGAAAACGCACAGAAGTTTAACACAGTACTGTCCGTGAATTGAGTTCGATATGAGTTTACATTACTTTCAAGGATCAATTTATTTGCTTCGAAATGTCAAATGTGGTTTTTGTTTCTTTTAAAGGTCACATTAACAAAATCTAGAATAATTTCAACATAATTCCAATGAACTTTTGGTTCTAAGTCATCTTGAAAAGTAAGTTTACCCCCACAAAAAAAATATTCCATATTAAATGCCAAGTCTGTAGTTTGAAAATGATGATATTGTAGGTCACGTGGTTTGGCAGCCATCTTAGACCGAAAAACAAACCTTATCCGATCAATACGAAACTTCACAAACGTGATCCCTTACCCATACATTTTTTAAGGTCATACGTCATGTGGTATGGCAGCCATATTAGCTTGAAAGCTGATATTTAAAAAAAATCCCTTCTCTGAAACTGCTTCACCGATCGATGTGAAACCTGTCTTGGCTGGTGAAAATGTGATATTTGAAAACAGATGAAGGGATTTAAATCAAAATTGTATATTTTTAGGACAGTGAACAGAACATTTACCCATTGTGGGAATATGCGAAGGCATATTGGCGACACAGTCGCATTGTTCTAATTTTTGTCTTGTAAATTGATTTAATATCATTACCTCTGCCACCAAAGGTGGAGGCTATGTTTTCGCCCCTATCTGTTTGTCTGTGGAGGGATTTGGCCGAAATTTGGTGGACAGGTTTGGTGTGTGACAAGGCCGAATTGATTCGATTTAGGTGAAGATACAATCCGAGAAGCTTTTAATTTTTTAAGTGATTATTCACCATTGAGAGATGGGGCCAATAACCATACATCGCACAATATTTTAAAATGTGGACGGATTATGATGAAACTTGGTGGATGAGTTGGGTAAGTTATAAGAACAAGACAATTCGATTTTGATTCAGGTCCAGCTGCAGATCCAACCTATCATTGTGATACAAAATGTAAACTGTTCAGCTTGGCAAAGGTATACGCTCTACCAAGTGCAGTCCTCGTTTATTCTGTCTTTGGAGAGGTCTTGAAAAGCAACCAAGTTGATCTTACGTGACTGTCTCAAAATTAAGTTATTTTTGAGATTTTTTTTCCTAGCTGGTCCACCGAACATTTTCCTTCTCCATGGAAAACGTGGACAAGCTAGCAGAATACACTTGGCAATAAAACCCCCTCCATTCCTTCCCCTATGCCTAAATTGCAGAATACATTTGGCAATAGAATATAATTTGTTCTCCTATGTAGAGCTTTGCTCTTTCACTTCTCTTCTGAAAGTCCTGAGTATATTTTGCATTATTGTTGAGGCAGATGCCCCTTTTACAGCTTTTTGCTTTAGGACAGAGCTCCGTCTCATTGTGTGGTTGAAAATCTTCTTCACTGGAGAAGAAAGTCACAGTATTTATCCTTTTTGGAATACATTCTGGCTCATTCGTGTGACCTTTGAGGAGTCTATGTCCCATTTGTCCCTTTCCTTTTGAAGCAGGCAGTCCCTTTTGAAGTCTAGTTCAGAGAGTTCAACATTGTTTGGCAATTTATGGTTGCAGCTAGCCATGTGGCTTTCTCCACAGGCCCCTGTTTACTTGACAGGGGTCACTCCTGGAACTCAGGGGAGTTGAGCGGAGAAGGTAAATACCCACATGGCTCCAGGCTTGTTCATTTAGCAATGCCCTGTAAGCTTGGAATCACACATGTGTAGGCCAAAACCCCTTGGGTGTATGTTTCTTTCATTATCAAGAACTGGTGCAAAAAATCCAAATGAAAGTCAACTATGAACACTTTTAATTCCTACTCATATCTGAAAAAAAGAATACATTTACTTTTATGATTTTTGAGGAAGAACATCAATAAAGAACTAAGAAGCTTTATTGTGAGGAGGAATTCATTGGGGTTGCCATCAGGGATCCTGTTGATCCACAAGATCTGGATTAAATCCCTATAATGATCATCCCCATATACTCTTATTATTGATAATCTGCTTAAAAGATAAGCAAAAAAAACAAAACGTCAATAGTACAAGACATTGGAAATTCAAATCAAATGTTGGAATAGTCCCACTTGTCAATTTAACGAATAAGGAGCGTTATTTGATGAAACTGCAGTTGAGGGTTTTCTCATAAAGACAGCATTTACTTGCCTATTTTAGGCAAGAAATTCATTAGATCAAAAATTTATTAATCCAAAAATGATCAACTAGAAAATTTTAACATGGAAACAAGGAATGCATAGACATTTGATGACTCCAATACCTTCATACAAAAACTTCCTACATGAAGATCGACTGAATATTCAAGTACAATATAATGCTCGCTCGTAGTACAAGTGGTTCGGCTGAGTAACAGGTTCTTACACCCAGGAATGTAATGTGTTAAGTTTCCTTGTTTTTCCTTCTGTAAAGAATACCGAGCTACTTGATTTCTATGACGTTACGTGGAATGCTAACATCAATTAAAACAAGAAAAAGATGTATGCAGCATTTTTGAAGAAGAGCTAATACTTTTCATTAAGCGACAAGTAGAGGCCCCGCTGGTACATAGTACAGGCCGTCCCCGTTAACACCCGCATCATACTTTCAAAGGAACCCTTTTGTTCAACGGATAACATTAGTTTTTGGCATCCAACGTTACCCCTTCACTGCATATGACAATAAGGCAGCACTCGATACACACAACAACCAGCTACAGTGTGCTCAAAATGGCGGCCCTCACATGGCCCGTTGGCAGATGCAAGAACTGATCGTCGATCGATGCATCAAAATGGTGAAACCGATTAAAGTCTACAACTCGTCCATTTTGATAGAAATGAAAATGTCTCCCCGACATCCAAACACTGATGAAACTGTCGATAACGGAAACTAACAAATTAATTAATACAGGAATGAACAGAACAGAATACAACTTTGTAAATTAAAAGTAACAGCAGCATCAGTTATTTGGTTCAAATAAACAAAAACAAACTTCAGTGCTTATCCTCTTAAACAAACCAAGCATTAAACAGTAGAACTTAAGTAAGCTCAAATAAATTATCGTAGTTATCAAACATTGCATACAATATTATGCTTTAATACAAATTAATGGAAGCTAGTTTGGTGTCCAACCATGAAATGTAGTCTTGGATTCAAAGTTGATATGAAAAGGAGAACATGTGATTCTACATTTATTTGATGACTACGTCTTTTTTAATACATCTCGTTTTGTGAGCCAAAACATTTGATCGAGTTCAAGTGCACCTTCTCAGAGGCTCTTCGATGCTATCGCTAGGTGGTGTTCAGATAGATATTGGGGGATTAGATCGACAACACTTCTCCTGCGCTGCATTCATCCTGTTCTGTTCCACCACCGGTTCTGAGGCCGTGCTGTTGGAACGCTCGGAGCCCATGGTGGTCGGTGCCGGAGGTGCCGAGGGGGCTCGAGCATGTGAAAGTACCACGAGCTGCTGCTGCACCGCGTTGAGGCTTTCCTGCAGTGCCGACAAGCCGGCGAATCCCGGGAGTGCGGGAGCAGAGGTGTTAGAAACATCCAGGCTTTCCTGCACCGTCGCAAGTTGTGGAGGTTTTCCATTGGTCAGCCTGCAAAGCACGTCAGTCCAAGGATAGTCATTCAATCAGCAGCCATCAATAACCTAATACTGTTGAAAACATTTGACAAGTTGGTTTATTTATTGTCCAAAGAAGCCTTGACGACAAGATAGGAACAGACACTTTGTTCAAGGATGCCGCTCGGTTTTTATTATTATATTTTTAGGTGCGTGGTCAGATTTCATCCCTAACTATCTCACTCCTGGCAACAAATAGCGCACATTTGGATATAATCTCGTTTGCATGCTATTGTTAGTGAGCCAATATGATTATGATGTGCAATTGTGCATATTAGTTTGTTTCTTACTTTTGGCAAAGCCTTTCACATTTCTTCATTCATGACAACTTGTGCATAACGAAGTGAATATCGTAATTAGCATACACAGAAAATCCCATATCCAAAGCAGGCGAATCAGTTAATTCATAGAAATGGTATCACTGGGAATCTTCACTCATGGCTCACGGACTTCCTCTCCTATCGTAGTGTGGATCTCAATGTAATTCTCTCATCTGCTCTTCCCATCGAGGCTGGAGTTCCTCATGGCAGTGTTCTGGGCGCTGTGCTTTTTCTAATCTTCATCAATAATCTCTCCGACTCTGGAAAATCCTCTATCTTTTTGCTGATGATATCGGATATCTCTGCCGCTCTATATCTCAACCCTCAGATCGGCAGGCTGCAGCCTCCTCACTCTCTGCAGACCTGGATAAAATCAGAAGCTGGTCAAACAAGTGGAACATGTCTTTCAATCCTGACAAATCTCACACTCTTACTGTGTCTCTCCGAAAAGACCGTCTGGAAACCCCTCCCATCTACTTTCTCAACAATCCTCTCAAAGAAGTTCTGTCACTCAAGCTTCTCGGTCTCACAATCTGCCATGATCTTTCCTGGGAAAACCACATTTCCAAGCTGGCCTCCAAAGCCAGTCGCCGACGAGGTGCGAAGTCCTTCCTTGGCACTACTGAGCTCCTCACCACATACAAAGCTTTCATCTACATCTTGGTGGAATACTGCTCTCCCCTCTGGGTTGGTGTTCCTGCCTCACACGTAGCTCGGCTTAACGTTGTAGAAACCAAAGCTTTTAGAATCATTGGTATCACCCGTGATGAAGCTGACACTGAGGGCCTTTCATTCTCTCACCGCAGGCAGGTTGGTGGTCTTTCTGTCTTCAACTGACTCCTCTCCTACCTTACATCCCCTGCGATGTCTGTCCTCTGTCACCCCCCAATATTTTTGCAGGAAGTACAAGATCTGTCAGCAACCCTCTTCTGGTGAAACTGCCATAATCAAGACTCACTGCTCACCTTCACTCCTTCATTCCTCTTTTTCCCACCTCTGGAACAATCTCCCACTCTCTCTTCAATCCTCTCTTCCATCCAGGTCTTTAAAACAGTAAAAAAAATCCGTTCACCACCATCTCATATCTTCTCCCCATCCAATACCATGATCTTTTCTACCCACGTTAATCCACCCCAAGCCCACCTCCTTCAAATTACCTGTTTTCTTTCCTCCTAAAAGTCTCTGTAAAAAGTCTGTAGCGTCCATCTGGTTTATCCCGTGTACCCCACCCCAGACCTCTCTCTTCCACAGATCTCCTGATGTCCCTGTTCTCAGCCCCTCTCTTGCCTGCTCTTGTCTCTCACTCTCTTTGTTATATACATCTTTCTCATAAAACTGCATTGCTGTGGCTTAAACAGGAAATAAAACCTCTATAACTTACCTTTATATACAGCAAATAATTTAGAGGGAAACAATTTTTTAAAATTCAGCTGAAGTCGAGAAAATCTCTGCAACGGATCACCTTCGGTAACGGCCGTTTTGACAATTATTTATATCGCATGACGAGTGAAGTTTTATCGTCTTATCGTATGCTCATCGATTTGCGTACGCACATCATACTGGGAGTCAATTACTACTGTCATGGCCAAAAATATTGGCACAATTGCACTTTTTCAAATAATGCAAAATTTCTTCCAGAAAATTGTTGAAATTAAAAAACCTTTTGGTATCCACAAATGTATTTCTTTGCTTTGCAGTGGAACAAAACAAAAAAAGCTGAAAAAATTACTAAATCTTAGCTTATTCGACACAGAAATCCTAAAATGGCCCGGACAATATTATTGCCACCTTTCAGAAGTTGTTAGAAATAATTAGATTTCAAGCAGGTGATTCTCCTTTACTTTGGAATTGTGCCTGCAATATAAAAATCACACATTAAACCATTTTGAAGAGAGAAAAGGAGTCATTCTGCTGTTTTGTGTCACTGTGTATACCACAATGAGCATGGAGAAAAGAAAGAAAACCAGAGAATTGTCTCAGGAGGTCCGACACAAGGGCATGGACAATCTCAAGGCTAGAAGTCCATCTCCAGAGACATTGATGTTTCTGTGTCTACCGTACGCAATGTTATCAGGAAGTTTAAGGCCCATGGCACTGTAGCCAACCTCCCTGGACGTGGCTGCAAGAGAAAACTTTATCGAAGATTGCAGTGAAGGATTGTTCGAATGGTGGAGAAAGCACCTCGATCAACTGCCAAACAGATTCAAGCTGACCTTCAGACACAAGGTACGACAGTTTCAACTCGCACCATCCGTCGCCAACTCAATGAAAGGGGGTTCTATGGCAGGAGACCCAGGAGGACCCTACTGCTGAGAAATCCCGACTGGAGTTTGCCAAAACACACCTGAACAAGCCAAAATCCTTCTGGGATAATTTCTTGTGCAGGGATGAGACCAAATTAGAGCTTTTTGGTAAAGCACATCACCTCTATGTTTACAGAAAACAAAATGAAGCCTTCAAAGGAAAGAACACCTTCCCTACAGTCAAACATGGAGGAGGTTGTGATGTTTTGGGGTTGCTGTGTTGCCTCTGGCACTGGGTGCCTTGAATGTGTGCATGGCATCATGAAATCAGGAGATTACCAAGGCATTTTGGAGAACAATGTTAAACCCAGTGTTAGAAAGATGTGTCTCCGTCGAAGGTCATGGGTCTTGCAGCAGGACAATGACCCCAAACACACTTCAAAAAGCATCCAGGAATGGTTCAAGACAAAACGCTGGACTGTTCTGAAGAGGCCAGCAATGAGACCAGATCTAAATTCCATTGAACACCTGTGGGGAGATCTGAAAACAGCAGTTGGGAGAAGGCACCCTTCAAATCTGGGAAAGCTGGAGCAGTTTGCACAAGAAGAGTGGGCTAATCTGCCAGTAGAGTGGTGTAGGGAGCTCATTCATGGCTATAGGAAGCGCTTGACTGCAGTTATTTTGTCCAAAGGCTGTGCTACCAAATATTAAGTCTAAGGTGTCAATAATTATTTGTCAATGCCCTTTCTTTTTATTCCCTGATTTAAAAGGATATATTAATTTCTGAATCAAAAACAAAGGTTCTGTAATATTAACAGTGAAATAAAGAATTGTGGAGACCAAATACTTTTGTCAATATAAACTTTTTCTTTGAGAAAATTACGAGTTATTTGAAAAAAGTGCAAGGGTGCCAATATTATTGGCAACGACTGTATATCGTCCAATAAACAATGCCGGTGGACATGTATGAGCACAAGGAAAGATCAAGATTGTACGCTGTGTTCAGAGCAAATAAGGCTTGTGTGAGAATGATCATGCTATAAAACTAACTGCATAATAAAAATGAAAATTGAGAAACTCAAATAATAATAAATAGTGTGGTATGAAGTGTAATCCCGTGCGATTTGTGTGCTAAAATTGATTTTTTTGCATTGTTGGATTAATTCGAGGTCAAAATATTGAAAAATAATGGGGTTCAAATTTTCCGACCCCCGGATCCCCTTTTATGGGGTATTTTGTTTCCAGTGACCCCCGGGACTGACCATGCGACTTTCTCCCCTAACAACTGAGAGATTTTATCGATCTCGGGGTCGTTAGAGAGGTTTTCGATGACGCTAAATCCATTTATGATACTTTTGAAGCGACCGGAAGTGGCGATCCCAGATTTCCGTTCACCAAAGATGCTAAGGTCAAGGTCATTTCAATTGTAGCAATAAACTTAGGCATGTAATACCTCTTTTTTATGGTTTTCAGGCACAGGAAGACGTTTGGTGCAGTTATTTTTGCGATCTAGATGCCCTGTCTAGATAAGGACAAAAAAATATTGGTAAAATGCTCAAGGCTTTTTTTTTTTTTTTTTCAGAAAGAAGGCTGACAGAGACTAGTACAAAACCATCTAGAGGTCATGTCTGGGAAGAACAGCGTGTGCATCATCTGCAATGAGGGAGCTACATCAAAGAAGAGACTGATAAACAATCCTGATATGATTGGCGAACTTATTTATTGTGCTAACGAGCGACTGTCTTTGGGTCAGGGTGATATGAAGCGACTTACAGATCGGTTAGCTAGCTTAGGTGAATCTGAACGGAAATCAGTACGGTATCATAGTGAATGTCGAAAACCCATCGTCAACAAAAGCATGATTGAACGGCTAAGGGTTAAACGAGTCCGGTTTGATTCTCCTGCATGCCCTGCGCGTGGGCCTGGACGACCTTCCAGTGTGGCTGACTCTACCCGACCTAAAAGAACAAAAACCATCCCGAAGGAAAAGGTGTGTCTGTTCTCGTCATGTAGCTTTTGTTCTAATAACATATCAGAACCTCTCCATCGCGTTTACTCTGACAAGATGGGTGAAAACTTCCTCGAGATAAAGCGCAAGACTCAGGATGACCGCATCAGAACTTGCGTGTCCGAGTTAGAAGACGCTGGGGATGCCTCTGCTCTTGAAAAATACTATCATAGGAAATGTTTACGATACGCGCAGCGCGCTTTAACGCGAAAAGATCGTAGTAATACCCAGCTTATTGGCTCTCTATGTGATGAACAGTTGCTTCTCTCCGTCCAAAATACTCTTACTGCGGACGATCTTACTCTGAACATGGCTGAAGTGAATGGTGCATATTTGTCCATTTTGAAGAGGTATAATGTAGAGATCAATCAGACAACCAACTACCGCAAGCATTTGAAAAAGCTCATTACTGAACGGCTTCCGAATATCCAGTTCGTCCAATCACTACGCAAAAATGAGCCCGACAACCTCGTTCTTTCACTGGCGGTTAGGAAGGCCATGCAACTGAGGTCTGCACAGCTGGATAACGACGACACAGTTGGCAACTTGAAGAACATGGCAAACATTCTAAGGGAAGAGATAATGCAGCATCGAAGCTGGTCGTTCAGGGGAATGTTTGAAGACTTTGAGAATCCTCCACTTCTCCAGTTCTTCCTCACTCATCTCCTATTTGGCCGTCATGTTCTCAAAGTTTCTGAAATGCGCAATGCACAAGTGGACAAAACTGTTGATGTTGCTTGCCAGTTTCTCGTCCAGAATACTCGAACCGATCGCCAGGTAAAGCATCAGCCAAAACAAAACGAAATCTTTCAGCAAACTGCCCAGACGCCCCTCTCAATAGGCTTGCCGCTCACCATTCATTCCAGAGTTGGTGACAAAAACCTCGTCAATAACCTATCAGAGGTTTACCTTGGGAGCGACTACCAGAGGCTCCTTGATCTCGAAAAGCGCATAGAGCAAGGCGTTCTTCAGCGAATGAAGGAGGCTGGTGGATTTTGTCTGCCTGATTTCATCAAGAAGGGATTGAACATCTGGTTCGCTGTTGATAACATCGACCTCTTAGAAGACACACCGACTGGACAGAACACATTCCATGGCACAGTGATCGTGATCAACCAGCGAGCAGAAGATGGCGAGCCCATCAACCAACCACTTGTCATCCCAGAGAAACTTCTCGCACCGGCACCACTCGCGTTCGAAGTCAAGTACCCGCAAGAGCCAATCATTAAACCTAAACCAATTCGATTTGAGGTCTACCATCTAGAAAAGCGGAGGAGTAAGATTTCCAAAGACTTCACTCACACCTGGGCGCTTGCCAACTACTACGGTACTGATGACAGAGGTGGTGCAAAGCTAAATGACCAACGTGTGGAGAATATAGAGCAGCAAGAGACTGAAGAACTGCAAGGTCAGACCGCAGGTCAAAACCCCAGATATTCCGACGAGCCTATTCTTTCAGTGACAAAACGAATCCTTAAAGGTAAGGAGTTAGCAAAGGAAGAAGTTATGCCAACATGGGGTGCTACTAAATCTCTTCTGTTATCATGCTCCTGTCAGAGTCTGAGCCCGACTAACACAGAAGTGATCGCTCCGCTATTCAAGACTTCTCCAACGGATTACTCGACCCTCTATACTGTTCTGATGTTGACTCAGGGCATATCTGCTTTTGTGGTTGGTCCTGAGAGAAGAACCCTCATAACGCTCGATCTTGATCTTTACAGCCGCGCCCTCAAGATTCAGCAGTCAGTGAATAACACCAACTGGATTCTCCGAGCGGGCGTTCTGCATATTGCGTTGGCTGCCCTGCACGCTCTTGGCAAAACAATCGACGGAAGTGGCATTGACACGTGTGCGATTGAAAGCGGCACATACACTTCTGCAGATCTTCGTGGGGTCTATGGTGGCAAGGCATACAAGCGAGGAGTTGAGTACCACATCACGACTAGCCTGGCGATCATGATGATGAAGTTTGACGCCATTTTCTCTGATCATCCACCTGAACCACTTCGTGACCAATGCGTTGCTCTCAAGAAAGCTCTCCACGACCGTAGCCAAGACATGGTTGATATCTACAACGACATCCGGTCCTCGTACTCAGAAAATCCCCATGAGAAAGAAGATGACAACATCGGCGAGCTCGCTCAATTTCTCAACCAGTACCTCGAGCAAGTGGAAAGTCTTTTGCATCTCATAGGTGCCTGCCGTTCAGCTGACTGGGAAGGTTACTTGGCTGCCTTAGAGAACCTCATCAAGTATTTCTTCGCACGCGATCTCCTGAATTATGCTCGCCTAATGCCAGTCCATCTTGCACAAATGAATGCTCTGGAAGAGGATGATCCAGTTACGTGGGAGGCCCTGAAATCAGGAGACTTCGTTGTGGCAAAATCAGAAGTTCCCTTCACTCATCTTTTCACCGACCAGGCCCTGGAGCAAGAGAGCAAAGGGTTGAAGCGTCACGGCGGGATGGTTGGATTGAGCCAAGACGAAGCTGTCCTAGACCGACTTCTTACTACCACACCTCACCTCGCTCGTATAGTGAAGCAGTATCTCAACAGTTTCCCTCAAGCCTCTAAATCTACTGAGCGAATTGAACATTACCAGCTTTCGGGACAAGTTGCAGCGAGATCGAGAGAAAACGCTCTGAAGATCCGTCACTCCATCGAGTTGCATTGCGCGGGCAATCCGTTTACAGTAAAGCCTGCTTTGAAGAGCCTGGTGTCTTCAGCCCTTGTTCCAGAAGATGCGAAAAACGATATCTTGCGATTTGCAGGGAAGGGACAGAAATGTTTTAACGATTTCGTTCAAGACAGATTACTGCCCACATCAACACTTTCGGTTTGGGACCCAATGAAGAAACTGAAGCTAAAAACCTTTTCGAACTTGATGGAGAAAACTAAAGTTCGCGTTGGTGATAAGGTCATCAAGTTGCGTGAAGATCGTGAACTGCTCGGCAGATTTCTTATCATCCAAAGAAGCCGGCCTCAGCTGGTGCCAAAACTAGAAGAGACAATCGGAGAGTATGAGATGTCAGTGCTACCCCGCTCCCTTTGCGCTGTTGATGGGTCTCTGTACATTCCGACGGACAAGGCCAGTCTGATGCATGCCGTTGAAGGGGCGAAGGGGCAACCACTTCAATCGCCTCCTCTTCTCGATATATCTCCGGCGGATGGTCCATCGCGAGTTCTTGTCATTGACGCCATGGCTGTGGTTCAGAGTATGAAGAAAACAACGATAATGCGAAAGCTATCGGACCTCCAAGACGCATTTATCAAGCGGATTGAGTACATGATGACAGGCTACAATGAGGCTCGAGTGGTATTTGATCGTTATCTGGATCAAACTCTGAAGAACAAGACGCGCCAGAAGAGAAGTAAGACCTCCACAGAATATGCCATCCACCCAGATATGAAGCTCACAATGTCTCTAAAGGAGATTCTGTCTGCATCAAGTTCTAAGAGTAAACTGACTTCTATGTTCGCTCAGGGTTTGTTGGAACACTTCTCCGGTAACAATACCTTCAAACTAGTCGTCGTGTACAACACCAAGATCAAGGGTCACAATTTTGAAGATCATTCACACGAAGAAGCTGATACACTGATACCTCATCAAGTCTTGGCTTCTATCGCTGAAAGTGCTGAGAGATACATATGTGTTTGGTCACCCGACACAGACGTCCTCACGCTTCTCCTGGACCTGGTCTCTTGTGGTCGTCTTGGAGCTCAAGCTCGTCTGAAGTTTTTAACTGGTAAGGGAACGAAGTACCGCGAAATTGATGTGGTGGACCGAGTTGGAGTAATAGGTCTTCGGAAATGTCAAGGACTGATTGGACTCCACAATTTCTCTGGTGCTGACTGGGGTGGGAAATTCATGGGAATCACCAAGAAGACCTGGGTTGGTGCCTACATGAAGCTTGATGAAGATGATCCTGCCATCAGCTGCTTCCGGGAGCTTGGTGAGGGTCCTATCCCGACCACGCTGACGAATGGTGAACTGCCCTCTCAGGTCAAGGATTTGGAGAAGTTTGTCTGTCGCGTATACTGCTCGACCGGTCCTACAACCCTACCGGCGCTTAGATGGGAACTATTTCGGTCAAAAAACTTAGAGGGAGAGATGTTACCTCCTACTCGCGCTGCGTTATTGCCCCACATCCATCGTGCAAATTACATCGCCATGCGGGATAAATCATATACTCCAAACTGCCCGACTCGGCCTTCTATTGAACAAAATGGATGGACTGTAAAGAAAGGTCTATATGTTCCGGTGGGATGTCTCAACCTCCCTGCCCCAAAAGCTGTGATTGAGCTTACGAAATGTAAATGTAAATCAAGCTGCAAAGGCAGATGCAGTTGTTGGAAGAACGGTCTTCCATGCACTCCTCTATGTAAATGTTATGTCGATAACTGTGTAAATTTGGTCAGAAATGATATACTTAGCGAAGACGTTGACGAATAATCCATCCAGTAGTTTCGTTTGCATGATTCTCGGATGTGTTATCTTGAGAATTTAGAGGAATTGTGTTACATTTCTTAACTACTTGTGTCGATAATTGTGTACATTTGGTAAGAAATGATATAGTTAGTGAAGATTTTGACGAATAATCCGTCCAGTAATTTTAGTTTAAAAGCTATTTAATTATCAAAATTATCTTGCATGATTCTCGGATGTGTTATCTTGAGAATTTAGAGGAATTGTGTTACATTATTACATACTTGTGTAAACAAAAATATTTTGTGACATTAAACAAGCTAAACACACATAGTTTAGGAGTCGCGGAAGGCGAGAGAACGAGGCCATTCGTAGGGTTCGAAGATGGTTTATTGTAACAGCAAGATCCAGCACACTAAACTCGAACGGAAGTCAGCATGCTTATATAAAGCCAAAAGCCCTCTTCGGAGGGCGTGGCTCCGGCAACCGCGCGTGCGTCACGTCCGCACAACCACAAGTCCAAAAGGCCCGTGCACGTGTATTATGCCCAAATAAGGTAATCACATAAGGTAACCGCCACATGCGGTTACATGCACATAAGGTAACCGCCACATACGTCCCCCCAGAATGCACTCCACGGGCCTATGTGTAGGCTGAGGCGACCGAGGGGCTGGGCAAGTCCTCGGGGGAGGCTGCCGAGGTTCCTCGCGGGCCTCCCGAGGTTGCAGGTCACGGGTGCAGTGCCGAGAAGGCTCGAGCGGTGCACGCGAAAAGCGGGTGAGCCAACCGAGGGGCTGGTCAAGGCCTCGGGGGAGGCTGCCGAGGTTCCTCGCGGGCCTCCCGAGGATGCAGGGTCGGAGAAGTAGTTGCGGTTGTAGTTGTAGTTGCGCGAGGGTGACGAAACAGCCGTTCCGCCAACGTCAGTGCGCGCGAAGGTGACGAAGCGGCCGTGCCTTCGGAGGGTCTTGGAATAGGTTCGCCCCTTCGGTCGTAGAGGAGGAGCCGAGCGCGGTGCGCGAACCTCATAGTCATGGCCGTCGTCGTTACCGAAACTCCGGCATTTCAAAACCGCGTTCGAAACTGCGCCCGAAGCCGTGCGGGAGAAGCCCGCGTCACCAGCTTAGGTGGCTTCCCTGGCTAGGGCGCGCTTGCCGTGTTCGTTCGCAGCCCCCGAATCCGTTCGGGGGCAGTCGGAGGTCACCAGTTTAGGAGTCGCGGAAGGCGAGAGAACGAGGCCATTCGTAGGGTTCGAAGATGGTTTATTGTAACAGCAAGATCCAGCACACTAAACTCGAACAGAAGTCGGCATGCTTATATAAAGCCAAAAGCCCTCTTCGGAGGGCGTGGCTCCGGAAACCGCGCGTGCGTCACGTCCGCACAACCACAAGTCCAAAAGGCCCATGCACATGTATTATGCCCAAATAAGGTAATCACATAAGGTAACCGCCACATGCGGTTACCTGCACATAAGGTAACCGCCACAATAGTTCTGTATTTATATCATTTGTAAGACTTTTGCTATTTCGGTAAATATTTTCTAAATTTGACTAAGAATGGCTTTAAAACGTAGATCTATTTGTGACTGGCCAGTCTGATCGCAAAAATAACTGCTTCAGCCGTCTTCTCGTGCATGAAAACCCTCAGAGTTGTACTATATGACCAGGTTTTATCGCTACCTTCGAAATGACCTTGACCTTGGCATGGAACCTAACCGGAAGTCGGGGATGACCTTGGCATGGAACCTAACCGGAAGTCGGGGATCGCCACTTCCGGTCGCTTCGAAAGTATCATAAATGGATTTAGCGTCATCGAAAACCTCTCTAACGACCCCGAGATCGATAAAATCTCTCAGTTGTTAGGGGAGAAAGTCGCATGGTCAGTCCCGGGGGTCACTGGAAACAAAACACCCCATAAAAGGTGGTCCGGGGGTCGGAAAATTTGAACCCCATTATTTTCGAATAAATTGACCTAAAATCAATCCAACAAAGCAAAAAAATCAATTTTAGCACGCAAATCGCACGGGAGCTGTTTTTCATGACACCTCATACCACACTAAAAGTGCAATAATGGTTACAGAATTCACTCTGAGTATGAAACGTTGGCAGTTTGAACCCAACCCCGTTTGAGTCATACAAAAGACTTCGGAAATGGTACGTGCTGCTTCCATGCTTGACAGTGAGTATTTAAAAAGGATAGAGCATGGACAAACAACCATTGTGCAGGCTTGATGGGCCCAGTGGCCTTATCCTGCAAGGGAAGTCATCAACTAGAATGGCACTCGGTAGAGAGCATACCTCCACCAGGCTGAAGAGTTTACGTTTTGTAACCCACTGATTGGCCGGATCTAGATTCGGACCCGAGCCAAAATTTAATCGGTTTGTTCTTATCACTGAACTAACTCATCCACCAAGTTTAGTCAATATTTGTCCACAACTTTTTGAGATATCATGCTATGTATCGTTTTTGGCCCTATCTCCCAATGGTGAATAATCACTTTAAAAACTAGAACACCACTCAGTAGAGCGCATACTCCCGCCGTGGGTCAAGTTGGAGCCCTATCTTCCAATGGTAACAAATCCTTCAAAAAATTCCTGGATCCGGAATAATATCCTGAGCTTCACCAAAATCGAATCAATTCTTCCTTATCCCAAGGGCAATCGTCCCACCAACTTTCCTCCAAATCCGTTCAGAACTTTTCCAGATATCTTGTTCACAAACACACGAACACACATACATACACACACACACACACACACACACACACACACACACACACACACACACACACACACACACACACACACACACACACACACACACACACACGATCGAATGCATTACTCCCTAGCGGGAGTAATTACTAGAACGGCACTCAGTAGAGAGCATATTCCGCCTGGTTGGCCGTATCACTCAATGGTGAAGAATCACTTAAAAATTGTAATAATTCTCATATCCGAATCCATATCCAGATCTTCACCAAAATCGAATCGAATTACCTTGTCAGACACCCAACCCGTCCACCAAGTTTCGTGCAAATCCATCCACAACTTTTTGAGATATCCCGCTATGTATAGTTTTTGGCCCAATCTCCCATTGGTGAAGAATCACTTTAAAAATTCCAGTAGCCGGATCCGAATCCGGATCTTCACTAAAATCTAATCATTTCGTCCTTGTCACATACGCTACATCTCTGCCAAATTTCGTCCGAATCCGTCCACAACTTTTTGAGATATAATGTGCACAGACCAACAAACAGATTGGGTGTGAAAACATTACCTCCGTCAACCTTCTGTGACAGAGGTAACTAGAACGGCACTCAGTAGAGAGCATACCTCCGCCTGGTTGGCCATATCACTCAATGGTGAAGAATCACTTAAAAAGTACTACTGGCTGGATCCAGATCCAGATCCAGATCTTCACTAAAATTGAATCGATCCTTCCTCGTCACACACACAACCTGTCCACCAAGTTTCGTCCAAATCCGTCCACAACTTTTTGAGATATCCTGCTATGTATCGTATTCGTCCCCATCTCCCATTGATGAAGAATCACTTTAAAAATTCTAGTAGCCGGATCCGAACCGGATCTTCACCAAAATCTAATCATTTCATCAATGTCACATACACCACATCTCTGCCAAATTTCGTCCGAATCCGTCCACAACCGTCCACAAACAGACAGACAAAGGACAGACAAACAGACAGGGGTGAATACACAGCCTCCATCCACCTTTGGTGGCAGAGGTAACTAGAACGTCACTCGGTAGAGCACACACCTCTGCTAATCTGAACAGTTTATGTTTTGTATCCCACTGATAGGCTGGATCTGAACCAAAATCGAATCGGCTTGTTCTTGTCACTTCACCAACTCATCCACCTAGGTTTGTCATAACTCGGCCACAATGTTTTGAGATATCATGATATATATGTTTTTTGGCCCCATCTCTATTAGTGGTGAAGTATCACTTAAAATTTAATAAATACTAGCATCTGGATTCGGATCTTCACCAAAATTGAAACTATTTGTCATTGCCACACACCCAAATATAGAATTTTGGCCCTATTTCTCAATGTTGACGAGCCACTTAAAAATTATCGTTCCGGATCCTGATCAAAAATGCACGATGGTCACCTACACACACGATGGTCACCTATCCTTGGTTCGTCACCTACACACAAAAAAATTCAGAACGATTGCTTGAAAACTGGACAAAAATCGTGTGACAAACAGACAGACACTACAGACCAACATACTTGGCAAAATTTGTTCGCCAAGTAACAAATAGACAGGGCTGAAAACATAGTCTTTTTTTTCTTTTTTGTATACTGAATCGAGGCTCGTGGAAGAGCTAACATTTATTTCACAAACAAATCAACCAGACAAACAAAATATATAAAAAGAGGGAGCGGAAGACAAGATGGGGAGAGAAGGGGAAGCACACAAACACAACATTTGAGAGCAGGGAGATGTGTGGGAGGGAGAGGGCTTGGGGGGAGGTGGCATGGGAAGGGGGGGGAGAGGTATAAAACAAAAGGGTACCGAAATTAGCGGGGGTAGAAAAGATCAAGGTTTTGAATGGGGGAAGATAAGAGATGGTGGTGAACAGCTGTTTTAAAGACCTGGAGGGTGGAGTGGGATTGAAGAGAGTGAGGGAGTTTGTTCCAGAGGCGGGAGAAAAGAGGAATGAAGGAGTGAAGGTGAGCAGAAAGTCTTGATTTTGGCAGTTTAACCATAAGAGGGTTGCAGGCAGATCTTGTGCGACCTGTAGGAATATTTGGGGGACAGAGCCCAGAGAGAGCTGGTGGGGCAAGGCCAGAGAGGAGTCGGTAGAAGACGGAAAGACCACCAACCTGCCTGCGGTGAGTGAGTGAAAGGCCCTTGGAGTTAGCTTCATCGCGGGAGATTCCAATGATTCTGAACGCTTTGGTTTCAACAGCGTGAAGACGAGCTAGGTGTGAGGCAGGAGCACCAGACCAGAGGGGAGAGCAGTATTCCATAGAGCTGCGGATGAAGGCCTTGTAAGTGGTGAGGAGCTCAGGTGTACAAAGGAAGGACTTCGCACGACGCAGGATGCCCAGTCGGCGACTGGCTTTGGAGGCCAGATTTGAAATGTGGTTTTCGCAGGAAAGATCATGGCAGATAGTGAGACCCAAAAGATTGAGTGACAGAACTTCTTGGAGAGGATTATTCAGAAAGTGGATGGGAGGGTTGTCCAGTCGGTCTTTTCAGAGAGACATCGTAAGAGTGTGAGATTTGTCAGGATTGAAAGACATGTTCCATTTGTTTGCCCAGTCTGTGATTTTGTCCAGGTCTGCAGAGAGTGAGGAGGCTGCAGACTGCCGATCTGAGGGATGAGGAATGGAGCGACAGAGAGTAGAGTCGTCAGCAAAGAGATAGAGAGGATTTTCAAGAGAGTCAGAGAGATCATTGATGAAGACCAGAAAAAGCACAGGGCCCAGAACACTGCCTTGGCGAACTCCAGCCTGAACAGGAAGAGGAGATGAGAGAAACCCATTCAGGGCCACACGTTGACTACGACCAGAGAGGAAGTCCGCCAGCCATGCGTGGAGATTTCCATGGATACCAAAGGAGGAGGGTTTGGTGAGCAGAGCGGGGTGCCAGACCGTATCAAAGGCACGTGAAATGTCAAGGGAGACAGCTCTAATTTCCTGTTTGGCGTTGAGGACCTCCATCCATTGTTGAGAAAGCAGAAGCAGCATGTCCAGAGTAGAGTGACCAGGTCTAAAACCAAATTGATGGTCAGAGATCAAGCCATTGGAGAAGAGGAAAGATTTCATATCTGAAGCAATGATGGATTCCATGACTTTGCTGATAATTGGGAGAAGGCTGATTGGTCTATAGTTGCTCGGATCTGTTTTTGCACCTTTTTGTGCAAAGCGGTGATGTTGGCTGATTTCCAAGCAGATGGCAGATGACCTTGAGCAAAAGAGAGGGTGAAGAGAACAGAAAGGGGGAGTGAAAGAGCGGAAGAACATGATTTTAGGACCCGTGGGCTGATGCTGTCAGGACCAGTTGCAGAATCAGAGTCGAGGGTTGACAGAAACTTTTCCACCTCATAAAATATAAATAACCACCTTTAGAGGCCATTTTTCCCCGCAAAGCGGGGGTTGGCCTTTTTCGGGAACCATGGTTGTTGTTGTTTTTTGGTCCCCTTTTTGAAGCAATGTTTTACGGCCGGATGCCCTTCCTGACGACAACCCTTTTTGCCGCCTTTAACGACAAACAGGGAATTACCAGTGAACTGGTACTCAATTGTCACCTTGTCAGAAGGAAAGGACACAGAATCCAGGAGCAGCTGGGTACGACTGGGTACGGTGGGTACAGAGAGGGATGGGTTTGGGACACAAGATTTAGAGGCAAACACAGAGTTGAGGCATTCAGCTTTTTCACGTGCGGAGTCAGCCGTGTAGCCATTTGAGGTGAGGGAGGGGATGGAGGGGGAACAAACACCAGAAACAGTTTTTACCAGACGCCACCAGAATTTGGAAGAGGGAGACAGATAAGAGAGTTCGGTCTTGAGAACGGTGAGATATTGTTTCCTGGCTCTCCTGAGGGTGGACACACACTTGTTTCGGGCTTTGTGAAAGGAAATGAGATTTCCTTCCGTTGGATTTGCTTTCCAGGAGACGAAAGCAAGTTGTTTCTGGGCAACAGCCTCACCACAAGATTCCGTGTACCATGGACGGGAGGAAGGGTATGACTACTGAAGACGAGATGGGATAAATCTGTGCATGAGAGAGAGCAATTTACTTTGAAAGAATTCCCAGGATGAGTTGATGTCAGAGGCGGTAGAGATGGGAGACCAGTCCAGATGATTGTTGGCTGCTTGAAGACCGTGCCAGTTGGCCTGAGTGAAATGCCAGACTCGCCGACGCTGAGGAGGCTCTCTGAGAATGGTCAGAGAGATGTCCACTTTAACAAGCACATGATCAGATGAGCCGATTGGAGCAGAAGAAGAGCAGCAGACATTTTCAGGGAAGTTAGTCATAACCAAGTCCAGAAGAGAAGATGCTCCGTTGACCGAGATCCGGGTCGGGAAATTTACAGATTGTGTCAGTCCCAGTGAGTCGCAGAAGTCCTTTGCTGAAGAGCCATGGCTGGTGAGAGATGAACCCACACCCAGCCAACTGGCATGGTGACAATTGAAATCACCACATATGAGGAAGAGAGAGTTGGGATGGGTAGATAGAAGTTGGTCCATATTATCAGACAGCGAGATGTAGATGGAGTCATCACTGTTTGGTGGACGGTACAACACACATATGAACAAAAGGTGGGAGCGAACGGGAAGCCGTAGCCAAAGGTATTCCTGGGGGTGAGGTGGAGAGAGGGCAGTGGAGGGCGAGTGAGGAAGAGAGTTTTCTATAAAGATAGCAACCCCACCTCCAGGACGAGGCTCAGGTCTATCATACCGGAGGAGGGAGTAACCTGGGAGAGATACCAAGGCATCAGAGACATCATGAAGGAGGAAAGTTTCTGTTAAGCAGATCACATCTGGTTTGTCAGAAGCAACCTGTATGGAGAGATCAGTCAAGTTTGAGCGAAGGCCCCGGATGTTTGAGGTCCATACCGTTAATGAAGAGGAAGGGAGAGCATCGGATACAGAACAGGGGGGGGGGGGGGGTAGGGTAAGATGTGGAAGAGGAGGAAGAGGTAGGGAGAGCTGTTGAAGGTGTGTCAGAGATTTCAGAATAGCTTGGAGAAAGGGAAGAATGAGGTGGACAAAAGGTTTGATTGAGATTGGGTGAGGCACAGTGAGGTGTTATTTGAGGAGGGGGAAGTGCGAGGCAGAAGGTTGGGGGAGATGAAGGTGAAAGTTGGAAGGGGGAAGAAGCAGGGAGGATGCTTTGAGGAGGAGGGGTGAGAGGGGAGTCTAGGAGGGGAGGAGTGAGGGAGAATCTCGGAGGGGAGGGGTGTGGGGGGAGTTTAGGAGGGAGGGGAGGGAAGGGGCAAGGGGGGAGATTTGAAAGGGATGGGTGATGGGGAAGATTTGGAGGGGAGGGGCAAGAGGGTAGATTTGGAGGGGAGGGGTGATGGGGAAGTTTTGGAGGGGAGGGGTGATGGGGAAGTTTTGGAGGGAAGGGGTGATGGGGAAGATTTGGAGGGGAGGGGCAAGGGGGAAGATTTGAAAGGGATGGGTGATGGGGAAGATTTGGAGGGGAGGGCAAGGGGGAATATTTGAAAGAGATGGGTGATGGGGAAAATTTGGAGGGGAGGGGTAAGGGGGTAGATTTGGAGGGGAGTGGTGATGGGGAAGTTTTGGAGGGGAGGGGTGAGATTGGATTTTGAAAAGTGTACGATTCATGGGAAACGAACATTTTTTGCAAAATGAGTTTGAGACCTTAGAGTCAAAAATACGTTTGAGGACGCTGAAGGAGGGGTGGAGGGCTGGAGAGTTTAGGGAATGTAGAACAGAGGAACTGTGAGAAATAACTAGAAAGCATCTCAAAATGAGATGCATCTCAAAATGCAAAGCCCATCCGCATCTGTCACATAACTAGAAAGCATCTGAAAATGCAAAGCCCATCCGCATTGGCTTTGCACTCAAGCTTATATGCTTGTGAGAATCAACATCTCTATGGCTATTCTCAGAGAGCTGCATCAACGCCAGCAAGTCTGACAATTCACTCAGGCATATTTGTGGGGATGGCAATCAAACATCTCTGTTCAGGACTACTCTCCCATATCTACTGCCCCTGATGTTAACTCAGCCTGGGAATTCTTACACAGCATCCTGCTCTCTTTTATGCACAAATTAATCCCATCTCATCTTCAGTTATCCTGCCCTTCTTCCACCTATAGTAGACTGAATCCTCTGGTGAGGCGGTTGCTCCGAAACAACTTGCCCTTTGTTCATGGAGAGCAAACCCGACCGAAGGAAATGTCAGCCCATTCCACAAAGCCTGCAACAGGTGTGTGTCCACTCTCAGGTGAGCCAGAAAACAACATCTGTACAACCTCAAGATTAAACTTTTAAACTCATCTCCCTCCTTAAAAACCTGGTGGAGCCTTGTTTAGTCCTTGTTAAACCTTGGTGGAGCCTCTGGTGTATGCTCCCCCTCCATCCCTTCCTTCTCTTCAGATGGCACCACCATCAATTCTGCTCGTGAGAAGGCCGAATGCCTCAATTCTGTGTTTGTTTCCAAATATTTTGTCCCCAAACCCTCACTATCTGTACCCTCTGTACAAGAATTCCCAGGTTGAGTTAATACCAGGGGCGGTAGATATGGAGAACTGCTCTGGAGATGGGTGCTTGCAGTCCTTGCCAGTTTGCCTTTGTGAACTGCCAGAATCACAAGCATTCAGACAGCTCTCTGTGAATTGCCAGAGAATTGTTGACTTTCATAAGCATATACAAGCACAATTTCACAAGTGAACCGTCAGACTTTCAGATGAACCAATTGGAGCCGAGGAAGAACAAGAGACATTTATAGGGAAGTTTGTTATCACCAAGTGAAGAAGGGGGAATTTGTCATGAGGAGAAATCCAGGTTGGAAAGTTCACAGATCGAGTCAATCCTATGGAGTCACCAAAGTTCTTCGCTGAAGTGTGAAGTGCGAGAAGTATCAACACCCAATTTGCATGGTGACAATTTAAATCACCACATATGAGGAAGAGAGAGTTGGGATGAGTGGTTAAAAGTTGATTCATGTTGTCTGAGAGACATGTAGATGGAGTCATCACTATTTGTAGGACGGTACAACACACAGATAAACATGAAGTGGGAATGGAGGGAAATCACAGTGGAGGTACTCCTGGTGTTAGGAGGTGTAATATCAGTACAAGGGCACTGAACATCGTCCACGGTACACTGAATCTTGTGGTGAGGCAGTTGCCCTGAAACCAACTTGCCTTTGCCTCTTGGAAGGCTAATCCAACTGAAGGCAATCTCAGTTCCTTCCACCAAGCTCGGAGCAAGTGTGTGTCTACCCTCAGGAGAACCAGGAAGCACTATCTCTCTACTGTCAAGACTGAACTCACAAACCTGTCTCCTTCCTCCAAATCCTGATGGCATCTGGTCAAATCTGTTTCTGGTGTTTGTTCCCCCTCCATCCCCTCCCTTACCTCAAATGGCTACACAGCTGACTCCACACGTGACAAAGCCGAATGCCTCAACTCTGTGTTTGCGTCAAAATCTTGTGTCCCAAACCCATCTCTCTCTGTACCCACCTTACCAGTCGCATCCAGCTGCTCCTGGACTCTGTGTCCTCTCCTGACAAGGTGGAGAAGTTTCTGTCAAACCTCGACTCTGATTCTGCAACTGGACCAGATGGCATCAGCCCAACGGGTCCTAAAATCCTGCTCTGCCGCTATTTCAAACCCTCTCTCTATTCTCTTCACCCTCTCTTTTGCTCAACGTCATCTGCCATCAGTTTGGAAATCAGCCAACATTACTGCTTTACACAAAAAAGGTGCAAAAACAGATCCTTGCAACTACAGACCAATCAGCCTGCTCCCAATTATCAGCAAAGTCACGGAATCTTTCGTTGCTTCGGATATCAAATCCTTCCTCTTCTCATATGGCTTGATCTCTGATCATCAATTTGGTTTCAGACCAGGTCACTCTACTCTGGACATGCTGCTTCTGCTGTCTCAACAATGGATGGAGGTCCTCAATGCCAAACAGGAAATCAGAGCTGACTCCCTTGACATATCACGTGCCTTCGACACGGTCTGGCACCCCGCTCTGCTCACCAAACTATCCTCCTATGGTATCCATGGAAATCTCCACGCATGGCTTGTGTACTTCCTCTCTGGTCATAGTCAACATGTGAACCTGAATGGATTTCTCTCATCCCCCTTCCTGTTCAGGCTGGAGTTCCCCAAGGCAGTGTTCTGTGCATTTTTTCTGGTCTTCTGGTCTTCATTCATTAAATTTTTCATAATAAACATAGATTAAACTTCCACAAAAAAATTATTGTCTCCATTAATGATCCCTCCGATTCACCGGAAAATCCTCTCCATCTCTTTGCTGATGACTGCACTCTCCGCCGCTCCATTCCTCATCCCTCAGATCGGCAGTCTGCAGCCTCCTCACTCTCTGCAGACCTCGAAAATATCAGACTGGTCAAACAAGTGGAATATGTCTTTCAATCCTGACAAATCTCACACTCTTACTATGTCTCTCCAAAAAGACCGATTGGACAACCCTCCCATCTACCTCCACAACAATCCTCTCCAAGAAGTTCTGTCTCTCAAGGTTTTGGGTCTCACTATCTGCCATGATCTTTCCTGGGGAAACCACATTTCCAAGCTGGCCTCCAAAGCCAGTCGCCGACTGGGCATCCTCCGTCGTGTGAAGTCCTTCCTTGGCAAATCTGACCTCCTCACCACATACAAAGATTTCATCCGCAGCTCAATGGAATACTGCTCTCCCCTCTGGGCTGGTGCTCCTGCCTCACACCTAGCTCGGCACGCTGTTAAAACCAAAGCTTTCAGAATCATTGGAATCTCTCATGATGAAGCTAATTCCGAGGGCCTTTCACTCACTCACCGGCAGGCAGGTTGGTGGTCTTTCTGTCTTCTACCGACTTCTCTCCACCCTAGCTCCCCCAGCTCTGCCTGTGCTCTGTCCCCCAAATATTCCTCCAGGTCGCACAAGATCTGCCAGCAACCCTCTTCTGGTGAAACTGCCAAAATCAAGACTCTCTGCTCACCTTCACACTTTCATTCCTCTTTACTCCCGCCTCTGGAACAAACTCCCTCACTCTCTTCAATCCCACTCCTCCCTCCAGGTCTTTAAAACAGCTGTCCACCACCATCTCTTATCTTCCCCCATCCAAAACCTTGATCTTTTCTACCCCCGTTAATTTACCCCAGATCCACTTTTTTGAAATACCAATTTCTTTCCTGGAAGTCCTAGCAGTGTACATGTGTTTTATACCTCTTCCATGCCCCCCACCCCCCTTCTCATGCCTCCTCCCCCCAAGGGCTCTCCCTCCCACAGATCTCCCGTTGTTCCTGTTCTCTACTGTTGTACTTGTGTGCTTCCCCCTCTATCCCCATCTTGTCTCCCGCTCCCTTTTGTTATATGTTTTATGTGTCCGTTTTTTTTTGTGATTAATGTTAGCTCTTGCACAAGCCTCGATCTTGTATACAAAAAAAAAAAAAAAGCGGTGAGCAATTGAGTTATTGATGGAAAGTGCTACTCCACCGCCAGGGTGGGGTTCAGGCCTATCAAATTGAAGGAGCCAATAGCTGGGGAGAGACACGAAGGAGTCAGGGATGTCCTGTGGGAGGAAGGAATCTATTTAACAGATGATGTCCGGTTTGTTGGCGGCGGCCTGGATTGAGAGATATGTCAGGTTGGAGGGGAGGCCTCGGGTGTTTGAAGTCCACACAGTTAGGGACAGGAGAGGAGGCGTTGCGAGAGTGCAGGATGGGGGAGGAAGGCTTTGCAGGGGTGGGTTGAGAGGGAGGCTGTGAGGGGTGGGGTGAGAGGGAAGGTTTGACGGGCGGGATGAAAGGGAAGGTTTGAGGGGTGGGTAGAGGGGGAAGGTTTGAGTGGGTGAGTTGAGAGGGAAGCATTGAAGGGTGGGGTGATGATGGATGCAGAAAGGGGTGGGGGGAATAATGCTTTGCAAGGGTGGGTAGGGGGGAGCACAAAGAGGGGAGATTAAGTGAAGGATGCTGATTCTAAATTCCCAAATTGGATAAAAGGAGATAAAGATCATGGGATGGAAGGTAATAACTTTTGTTGAATGCACGAACAAAGAGGTGGTGCTGTATGTGTGGGAGGAAGGTTCGTAGAGCAAGCGCTTAGCTGACAGAAAATTTTGGAAAAGAATGTTTGTGAAGAAGAAGAGAAGTATAAATAGTTTGAGGTGAAGAAGAAGAAGAAGAAGAGGAAGAAGAACACGTGGGTTACTGTAGAGAAATAATGAAAGTGAAGCAATTTCAAATGTTTTTAAAGGAAGAAGCATTTATTTTTGATGAAAATTCAGTTTGGAGATATTGAGAAAAGGGGAAAGAAGGAATGGAGAACAGAAATACAGCCAGAAGGAAATTCACAAATTCACAAACAGAATAAGATCATTGTGGAGTGGGGGAAAAAACATTAGTACGTTTTTGTTTTGTTTTTTGCAAGGAGCACAAATAGGATAACATTGAGGAGATAGAAGTCAACTATTTGGGAATAAAGGAGCAAAATGGGGGACACAAAGACAAAACGGGGCACAGAATTTTCACAGTTACTATCCAAGGAGCAGCTAAAGTTGGCCTTGAACAATGCGAAAACAAATTTGACAAATACAGCATTGCAACAAGATCCGATTTTGAACACGAAAAATTGGATGGGATACAACAGCAACACAGGTACAAAGATACAGTGCCTTCAGAAAGCATACACATCCCTTGCCTCTTTTCACATTTTGTTGTGTTACGGCCTGAATTTAAAGTGGATTAAATTGAGATTTGTTTTTTGTCACTGATCTACACATAATACACCCACAATGTAAAAGTGGATTCTTTTGTTTGTTTTTTTGAAATTATTACATAATAATTAAACATGAAATACAGAATTATCTAATTTACATAAGTATTCAACCCCCTGAGTCGAAACTTCGTAGAAGTGCCTTTCACAGTGATTAGAGCTTCAAGTCTTCTTGGGTATGTCTGTACCAGCTTTGCACATCTGGATTTGGGGAGTTTCTCCCATTCTTACTTGTAGATTTGCTCAATCTATGTCAAGTTGGATGGGGAGCATCGGTGAACAGCAATCTTCAAGTCTTTCCACAGATTCTCAATGGGATTCAAGTCTGGGCTTTCGCTGGACCATTCAAGGACTTTCACATTCTTCTTGAGAAGCAATTCCAGTGTTACTCTGGCTGTATGCTTGGGGTCATTGTCTTATTGAAACGTACATCTTCGCCACAGTCCAAGGTATTTTGCACACTGAAGCAGGTTCTCCTCAAGGATTTGCCTGTATTTGGCTCCATTAATTGTTCCCTGTATTCTTACAAGTCTCCCAGTCCCTGCCGCTGAAAAGCATCCCCAAAGCATGATGCTGCCACCACCAAGCCTCACGGCAGGGATGGTGTTAGATGGGTGATTAGCTGTGTTCGGTTTCAGCCTGACATAGCATTTTGCATTCAGGCCAAAGAGTTCGAATTTTGTCTCATCAAACCACAGAATATTTTGCCTCATGCTCTCAGTCTTTCATGCGCCTTTTTGCAAACTCCAGGCATGCTGCCATGTGCCTTTTTCTCAGGAGTGGCTTCCGTCTAGCCACTCTCCCATAAAGCCTAGATTTGTGAAGCGCTGCAAAGACTGTTGTCCTTCCTGCAAGGAACACGGTAGTTCTGAGGGTAGTCATTGGGGTCTTGGTCACCTCCCTGACTAAGGTTCTTCTTGCCCCGGTTGCTCAGTTTCGTCGGACGGCCAGCTCTCGTAAGAGTCTGAGAAAGAACATATTCTTTCCAATTCCTAATGATGGATCTCACTGTGCTCTTGGGAACTTTCACCACTCTACAAATTGCTTTGTACCCTTCCCCAGTTATAGTCCTCCTCACAAGTCTCTCTCGGAATTCTACAGACAGTTCCTTGGACTTCATGGTATGGTTTCTGCTCTGAAATGTACCATTAACTGTGGCACCTTATATAGAAAGCTGTTTCTTTTCAGTCATGTCCAATCAATTGAATTGGCCACAGGTGGGCTCCAATGAAGTTGTCGAGGCATCTCAGGGATGATCAAAGGAAATTGGATTGACTTGAGCTCAATTTGGAGTGTCATAGCAAAGGGGTTGAATACTTATTGACTCAAGACATTTAAACTTTTCATTTTTATTATTTTGTTAAAATTTCTATGAAAAAAATCCACTTTGACATTATGGGGTATTATGTGTAGATCAGTGACAAAAAAATCTCAATTTAATCCATTTTACATTCTGATGGTGCTGTAGGTGACAAGAACAAGCCGATTAGATTTTGGATCAGGTCTGGATCTAGATCCAGTCTATCAGTGGGATATAAAAGGTAAACTGTTCAGCCTGATGAAGGTTTGCGCTCTACCGAGTGCTGTTCTAGTCATGTATGTACTCTAGCATTATAGAAACGCTAGCAATAGACTGAATACACTTTTTTTCAGAATCATAAAAAGCCCCCTTTCCCTTCCCCCAGAGTGTGAATGACCATCGCAACAAAAAAAAGATTGCCCTATCATTCCCTGGCCTGAGATGTTTCCATTGAGGAGTGAAAGCACCAGGTAGAATAAAATCTGTTTTTCTCATTCAATTCCCCCCCCCCCCCCCCCCCCCCAACGTCTCTTGGCAGTGCTGTATGTGTCGTGTTGTTGTGGAATTACGTTTGAAAACTCTTAATAATGGCTTAAAATTTTCATAAAGCGCCCTCCGTAACTCTTGCCACCACGCTATTCACAGGTCCGAGACATTTCTGTATAAATATTACATACATGCCTATGTCGATTGGCTTCCGAGTATAAATACACGAGCACCTCCTTTATAAGGAATATATATTGCAATAAACACACCTCAAATAAATATTGGGAATTTAAAAAAAACTACATCATTGCGCTATTGGATCACAATGGCAGGAAAGTTACTCTAAAGAGAAACTGCATGCAATACACTTACACAGGTGAATAAAATACAAGAATAATAATTAAATTGAGGTTTGCAACACACCTGTAGTGTGACTTCACAACAGTGTTGTATTCTGGCAATAGAGATGGCACTTGAACATAGTTCTGGCCTGTCCTGTAAGGAGATGCCGATTTGCTTGCTGCGTCTTTCTGCCCACCAGCTGAGTGTCGGCTTCCTCTCGACTTACGATTTTGTAGTTCTTGTTGTTGCTGATGATTATGCTGTCGGCGACCACGAACAACATCACCAACTGCACCAAGGCCTAAATGCCACATTTCAGCAATGTCTAGGACCAGGCAAACGGCAGCCACGCCATACATGATGAGCAGGAAGATGGATTTCTCACGAGGTCGGGACACAAAGCAGTCGACCTTGTGTGGACACGGATCTCTGGTACACTCAAAACGTGGTATTACCTCAACGCCATAAAGTAAGTATTGGCCAAACAGAAAGGCCCCCTCAAGCAGCGTGCGCATGATCAGCTGCAAGATGTAAGCTTGCATTAGGCCATCTTGCTGGATACGTCTCCGCCCATCATGTCTCTTATCCCCGCTGCTCGACTTTCCCGCAGTTTCCTTCCTTCCCTCTCTCTCCTCTTCTTCAAACACCATGGGGTCTTCCTCACCATTATCTTCAGCTTCCTCGAAAGCACGGTCTGGCCCTCTTCGCACAAGCGGTGTACGCTTCCTTTTCCTTGGCGGATAGTCCAAATCCATCCTGACGTAGGAGAGAAAGGAGAATTACACGATAATTTAAACAAAAACTAATGTAAGGCAAAACACAAAGGCAAAAGAGTGCAAGACAGCACAGAAGACAATGTGGAGGAGGATGGTAAAATGTGGAAAGGAATTCTAAGTTTAAGAGACTAGAAAAAAAGAAATCAGTTGAAGTTACAGTACAAAATAACGAAGTCATTTGAACCCAATGAACAAAGTAAAATTATTTTCCTTTGCATATTTATTTATATAAAACTTCAATATTTTTGGCCTATTAACATTGGTCAAAGATAAGAAAACCCATTTTAATGTTAGACCAAAGAAAATAATTTGTTTATTTGCAAGAAAACAAAAGAAAAATTGAAAAACAACATAAAACAAAAGAAAAACCACAGAAAAATTGGAAGAAAAGAGACTATTCGATGAAAGCCATTACAATGTAATCAAACAGGTGGCTGGATGTACCTTGCGATTCGGTGAATAGCGAAAGCGAGATAAATGAGGGTAGGTGTTGCCACCAGAATTGCTTGGAAAATCCAGAAGCGGACATGCGAAAGCGGTGCAAATGAATCATAACACACGTTCTCACAGCCTGGCTGCTGCGTGTTGCACACGAATTTGCTTTGTTCATCATAGTAGATCGATTCTCCACCGACTGCCGTGAGCACTATGCGGAACACCAGGAAAACCGTGAACCAGATCTTGCCCACGAATGTGGAGTGCTGATGAACTTCCTCAAGGAGTCGGGTAAGGAAGCTCCAGCTCATTTTCTCTCACTTTCACGGAGCCTGTGAGATGCAAATGAAAGGTGAACTCAGCATACATCATGTTGCAATGTCAAGTAATCTTCAAATTCAAATCTGTGGCAGTTTAGATGATTAACAGTTGCAAATGCAAATTGCCCTGAGGGCAGAAAAAAGCATTGAAAATAGCAAAAGTCATAGGTTATTTATCATGTGGAGGAGTTATCATGTTCATCATTCTGTGCATAAACTTTCAACAGAAATCTATACAGCCATCAAGGCTCACATCTATATATATAAAGTAGAGTTGGCCTCTGTGTCTGTATCCTGATCTATGTATGATCTCTAAGATCTCGAGAACCCGTGGACGGATTTGCGAGCGGAAAGTACTGTTCGACTCGGGATGGTCCCAGGAATGTCACGGAGACATAAACATTTAAAAAATTTCGGGTTTTAAAATTAGCGTATTATTAGCACTAGCAGAAGAGAGAGGGATTCGAAGGGAGGGAGCGCAGCGCTTCTAGCGCTTCTGACTACAGCACACCTTAAAATTAAAAAAACTTCGGGTCTACAATCTCTAAGATCTCGAGAACCCGTGGACGGATTTGCGAGCGGAAAGTACTGTTCGACTCGGGATGGTCCCAGGAATGTCACGGAGACATAAACATTTATAATCACTTGCTAGCGAATAAATAATAACGCATAAATACCTTTCAGCAGCGCGTAAAATAATCTTTCGTTTCAAGTCACTCTCACAAATAGCTTTCCGGAAATGACGGGTCGAAGTGGTCGAGCTGTTAGCATGACGCCTTATCTTTTCAGAGTCCGGGGTTCGAATCACCCCTCTGACATTTATTTTTCGCTTTTATCACGTCCTTTCCCGCACAATTTTTGGGACAGATCCCGTTGAGTGTTTTATTAAAGTTATTGTTTTGTCATTTTCTTATTGTTTTCATGTTTATTTGGCTTGAAACAAAAAAATTATGCCGCCGTTAGGCGTTATGACATCCGATCATAATGCAGCTAATTAGCTTCTAAAAACCAAGAGTCTGCCGTCTATCTCATATCAAGTTTTAAAGTGTGTCTTACTTTGCATAATTATAGATTCTGCCAATTTCTGGTGTCGACAACCACAGACTAACGTCTACCAGTGTCACGTTTGTTTTAATTTGCATAATTTAAAAAGCCGCGTACAAACTCACTACCGTCCATCTAATCTCAAGTTTTTAAGTGTGTTTTACTTTGCATAATTATAGATTCTGCAAATTTCTGGTGTCGACAACCACAGACTAACGTCTACCAGCCCGCATACAACACCACTACCGTCTACCGGACCGCCTGCAACCCCACTACCATTAACCAGCCCGCCGGCAACCCCACTACCGTCTACCAGGCCACCTACAACACCGGTAACAGGTGAGTTAACAATATTAACTTCCAAAATATGTTAAGTGTTCAAGTTTTTGTAAATTTGCATCATTTAACAAGCCGCAATTTTACATTGTCAATTAAACCACCCAACCCCACTACCGTCTACTAGCCCGCCTACCAGTGTTCACAATAATCATAATTTTTAGAATTATGTATCCCGATAACGTCTGCCAGCCCGCATACACTCTCCACTACGCCCAGTTTTGACTTGCGCATTTTTTTTTTTACTACGCCGCTGAACTATTGTTGCTATAATCTCTGCTTAACTTAAGGCAGTTAAATTTAACATTTATGGTTATTGTTCACTTCAGATATGCCAAGAAAGAGGCCAGCTCTCGGACGCAATACGGCTGCCGCCAAAAGATTCCGTGCTGCGCGGGAAGCAGAACAGCCAGAGCAACGGCAAGTACGACTTGATGCAACTCGCCGTCGCAGCGCCGCAGCTCTACAGGCAGAAGAGCCAGAGCAACGGCAAGTACGACTTGATGCAAATCGCCGTCGCCACGCCGCAGCTCTACAGGTAGAAGAGCCAGAGCAACGGCAAGTACGACTTGATGCAAATCGCCGTCGCCACGCCGCAGCTCTACAGGTAGAAGAGCCAGAGCAACGGCAAGTACGACTTGATGCAAATCGCCGTCGCCACGCCGCAGCTCTACAGGTAGAAGAGCCAGAGCAACGGCAAGTACGACTTGATGCAAATCGCCGGAGCAGTGCCGCAGCTCTACAGGCAGAAGAGCCAGAGCAACGGGAAGTACGACTTGAGGCAACTCGCCGTCGCAGTGCCGCTGCTCTACAGGCAGAAGAGCCACAGCCACGCCAAGTACGACTTGATGAAGACCGCCGTCGCCACGCCACAGCTCTACAGGCAGAAGAGACACAGCAACGGCAAGTACGACTGCAAGTTTGCCAACAGCATCGAGCAGAAAGTGTCAACCAGTGGGATAGAGCCGCCTTCAACTACGATGAACTACGGTCAACTACCACGATGGCCATCCAAACGCAAGCAAATAGGCAATACGAGACAGCTGAACAGCAAGTCCAGCGACTGGAGACGAATAACATATCAACTTCACAAGCACGAGCCAGTGAGACCGTCGGGCAACACCGTCACTCCAATAGCATGGCCTTCACCTATGACCGCGGTAACCCAGTGAATTTTGCAAATGTTGGACAAATGAACGACAAGTGCAGGCATTGTGCAGCTATGAAGTTTAATGGAGAGACAAAAGGGGTGTGCTGCAGTGATGGCAAAGTCATCCTTACCCCTTACCCAGCCCTACCACCATTTCTCAATGAGCTCATCTCTGGTACAGATGCCACCAGCAGGCACTTCCTTGCCAACATCAGAAGGTACAATGGATCATTTGCGATGACAAGCTTTGGTCACAAAGACGCAGCAGTCCAGGGTTGGAACCCCAGCTTCCGCATTCAGGGCCAGGCCTTTCATCGCATTGGTTCCTTGCTACCACCTGAGGAGGGTCAGCCTAAGTTCCTACAAGTCTACTTCCTGGACTCTCATGCTGATGAACTGACAGCCAGGAACCACAGCAGCCTTAATCCACATATTCTTAGGAATCTTACCATCTGGTTTCATGACAACAATCACCTGATCCGACAACTCAAGACAGCTCATGATGTTCTTGCTGAGGGAAGCAACAATGAAGAGAGGCAGATCATCATCAGGGAGGACAAGAGGCCACACGGAGAGCATGCCCGTCGCTACAATGCCCAGTCAGCACCAGAAGTGGCCATCCTGATGGACAATGAGCCTACAAATCCCCGAGACATAGTCCTCAGGCTTCGAGATGGTGAACTCAAGAGGATCAGCGAGCTGCATGCATCCTATGATTCACTCCAGTACCCAATCATCTTCCCGTATGGCACAGACGGATACAGTGTGTATCTACAGGCCCGAACTGCTGCAGGACAGGATGGAGGGCGCAAGGTCAGCCAGCTTCAATACTACAGCTACCACCTCATGGTAAGAGAGGGCAACCACCTACTGCAAATGGGACGCCTCTTTCAGCAATTTCTGGTGGACATGTACTGCAAGATAGAAACTGAGAGATTGGGCTGGATCCGTCGTGAGCAGAAGACCTTGCGCGCTGATGACTATGTGAGCCTGCGTGACAGCCTGTTTGCTGGTGATGGAGATCCACACAATGTGGGACAAAGCGTTGTACTCCCAGCAACATACACTGGTGGCCCCCGCTGGATGCATGAAAAACAGAGCGATGCCATGGCCTATGTCCGCCGTTTTGGAAAGCCTGACTTCTTCATAACCATGACCACCAACCCCAAATGGACTGAAATTCAGGAAAACCTGCAGCCAGGACAAGAGGCACAAAACCGCCCTGACATCATAGCTCGGGTCTTTCGTCAAAAGCAAAAGAAGCTCATGGAACTACTCAAACGTGGAGCTTTCGGCAAGATGCAAGCCTTCCTGTACACCATTGAGTACCAGAAGCGTGGTCTCCCTCATGCACATATCCTTCTGTGGCTTGCTCCCGAGAGCAAGGTCAGACCTGATGACATTGACCTGGTGATCAGTGCTGAGATTCCCGACAAGGAGATAGATCCGGAACTGCACAAGATGGTCATGGCTCATATGATCCATGGCCCATGTGGACATCTCAATCAGAACAGTCCTTGCATGAGGGACCGCAAGTGCGCCAAGGATTTTCCAAAGCCATTCTTGCAGAGCACAGAGCAAGGAAATGACTGCTACCCCAAGTATCGGCGTCTCAAGCCAGAGGATGGTGGTCACATTGGGGAGATCAACATGCACCAGCTGGGAAGACAATTGGAGCAAGTGGTCAGCAACCAGTGGGTGGTACCATACAACCCACTCCTCCTCCGCCAATTCAACAGCCACATCAATGTTGAGATATGCTCCAGCATTAGTAGCATCAAGTACATAACCAAGTATGTGACCAAGGGGACTGACCAGGCTGTCTTTCAACTGCAGCGCATCGGGGCTGGAGACTGTCCAGTGGACGAAGTCACTCAGTTCCAGAATGCTCGCTATGTGGGTAGCAGTGAGGCAGTATGGAGGATCCTGGAGCACCCCATATCTCAGCACTTTCCCCCTGTTGTGGGACTTGCCGTGCACCTAGAGAATGGTCAGAGTCTACTTTAATGCTGAAAATGCCCTGGAAAGGGCACAGAGACCACCGCCAGCCACCACACTCACTGCTTTCTTTGATCTCTGCAGCCTTGATGATTTCGCCAAGACACTCAAGTACCATGAGGTGCCACAGTACTACACCTGGGATAAGTCAAGCAAGAAGTGGACCAGGCGCAAGCAAGGAGGCGTGGTTGTTAGAGGAGATTTTACTGTCCACGAAGTTTCAGCTATTGGCCGCATGTACAGCATCAGTCCACGGCAAGGCGACTGCTACTACGTTCGCCTCCTTCTGACTGACATATGTGGTCCCACTTCCTTCAATGCCCTGAGAAGTGTAGATGGTCAAGAATTGTCCTTCCGTGAAGCATGCCTGGCAAGAGGACTCTTGGAAAATGACCAGCATCTTCACCTTGCTATGGAGGAAGCAGGAATCAGCCAGTCAGCATCAAACCTCAGGAGCCTATTGGCCATCATTCTCACCAGCTGCTTCCCCAGCAATCCACGTGCACTCTGGGAGGACTTTCGTAACCTGCTATCCGAAGACTACCTATTCCAGCACCGTCGCCATATTGGTAATGTTGCGGCTTGCTACAATGATGAGGTTTACAACCTGGCACTCTGCGCACTTGAGGACAAGGTGTTGCTGATGGGTGGCAGTGTTCTCAGTTCGTATGACTTCCCAATACCACAGAGGGGCACAGATGAGAGGCTCGCAAGGGAGTACTTCAGAGAGGTAGATTATGACCAAGATCAGTTGACAATTCAGGCCAATGATCTCCATGAACAGCTGACAGATGACCAGCGTGATGTCTACAATGCAGTCCTTCAACTGGTCGAACAAGGTAGCGTCAACAGTGGCATGAGGCACAGTAACATAATCTTCTTGGATGCGCCAGGTGGCACAGGCAAGAGTTTCGTCATCAATGCCATCCTCAAACATATCCGATCCCAAGGAAAGATCGCCTTGCAACTGCATCCAGTGGCATTGCTGCAACACTGCTCCAGGGTGGGCGGACACTACACAGCACATTCAAAATTCCACTTGACGCCCACACCAAGGAGCAAGCAACATGTGGCATCAAGCGTGGCACAGCCTTGGCCAGGGTCATAAACGATGCAGCTGTCATCATTGTGGACGAAGCACCAATGACCCACAAATCAGCGTATGAAGCTGTAGACCGCACTTTACAGGACATAACAGGCGTGCACAGACCCATGGGAGGCATACCCACGCTGCTCTGTGGAGATTTCCGCCAGATCTTGCCTGTGGTCAAGAGGGGCACAAGGGCCAACATTGTGAATGCCAGTCTAAAAACTTCCGACCTCTGGCGTCATGTGACTGTCAAACACCTAACAAGGAACATGCGAACGCATTTGTCTGGGGATCAAGGGGCAGCTGACTTTTCCAAAATGCTCCTGGAAGTTGGCAATGGACAGATCCCATTAACAGCTGCACCAGACACCATCACAATCCCTACTGGGCTGGGGAAGGTTGTGAAGACATTGGAGGAGCTCAAGGCTGATGTGTACCCATGTTTGATTGCCAATGCTCACAATCATGAGTGGCTGGCTGAGCGAGCAATTCTCTCTCCTCTGAACACCAATGTGCGTAAGCTCAATACCTGGCTCATGTCTGAGTTTCCTGGTGAGGAGAGAAGGTACAAGTCTGTTGACAGTGCCATCTGTGATGATGAGGCAGTCACCTACCCCGTTGAACTGCTCAACTCCATTGAGCTGTCAGGAATGCCGCCACACATTCTGATTCTCAAGATCGGTGTCCCAATCATGATACTCCGAAACATGGAGCCACCAAAGACCACCAATGGCACTCGCTGCTTTGTCACCCGCCTTCATGCCAATGTTATCGAGGCCACCATTTCCTGTGGGCCATACAAAAGTGAAGTCATCCTTCTGCCCAGAATACCTCTTATGCCATCAGATTCAGAGCTGCCTTTCCAGTTTCGTCGCCTCCAGTTTCCATGCAAGCCATGTTTTTCTATAACAATCAACAAATCACAAGGTCAGACATTCAAGGCCATTGGAGTGGACCTGTCCGTGCCATGCTTCACCCATGGTCAGCTGTATGTGGCGGCCTCTCGCACTTCCAGCAAAGAAAAACTTACCATCTTGGCACCCGACAGTAAAACGCGGAACGTTGTTTACACAGAGGCCCTGCAGAACTGATATATTGACTACAGGAGGTGCCAGGCGTTGCTCGGGAGAGGGCAAGGGAGTATTCTATGTGTCTTTTGCCAGCCCCACTCCATAATTATGGATTGCGATATGTATCAAACCAGCCCGCCGACAGACACCTTCTATCGTCTACCAGCCCACCTCCAACCCCACTAACGTCTAGCAGCCAGCCTAGAACACAGCTACTGCCGACAACCTTACTACCGTCTACCAGAACGCCTACAACCCAAATAACAGGTGAGTTAAAAACATTTACTCATTAATGTAAAGTAACCCACTGGCCCAAAGTAACCCACTCCCGTGCAAAGCCGGGTACCTCTATATATATAAAGTAGAGTTGGCCTCTGTGTCTGTATCCTGATCTATGTATGTGTCTATGTATGTATGTGTCTACAATCTCTAAGATCTCGAGAACCCGTGGACGGATTTGCGAGCGGCAAGTACTGTTCGACTCGGGATGGTCCCAGGAATGTCACGGAGACATAAAATTTAAAAAATTTCGGGTTTTAAAATTAGCGTATTACGCATAATTAGCACTAGCAGAAGAGAGAGGGATTCGAAGGGAGGGAGCGCAGCGCTTCTAGCGCTTCTGACTACAGCACACCTTAAAATTAAAAAAACTTCGGGTTTTAAAATTAGTGTGTTACGCGTAATTAGCGCTAGCAGAAGAGGGAGGGAATCTAAGGGAGGGAGCGCAGTGCTCCCTCCAGCGCTTCTGTTAGCGTAATTAGCGTATTTCGGAACGTTAATTTTTCAACTTCATTATTCGGAATCAGTACGTCCCAGAGAACCTTCGTAACGTTAATTTTTCAACTTCATCCGATTGACATGGGACCAACGGCATGTGACAAAGAGTGAAACATACAGGCTACATTTATTTGACGACAATGAGTTCCGACTTCCGACCTCGGTGGGATGACAGGCTGAGTCAACCCCCCTGGTGTGAAGGGGGAGGAGGAGGGGAGGGGGAAGAGAAGGGGAGGGGAACGAGGGGGAAGGGGATGGGAGGGGGGAGGGGGAGGGGGAAGGGGGAGAGGGGGAGGGGGAAGGGGGAGGGGGGGGGGCGGGGGGGGAGGGGGGAGGGGAGGGGGGAGGGGGAGGGGAGGGGCCCTTCTTCCCCTGGGCACCCCCGCACCCTTCCCTCCCCCCCTTCCCCCTCCCCCCCTCCCCCCCCTTCCCCCTCCCCCCCATTCCCCCTCCCCTCCTCTTCCCCCTCCCCCTCCTCCTCCCCCGCTTCCCCCTCCCCCCCTCCCCCCCCGTTCCCCTCCCCTCCTCTTCCCCCTCCCCTCCTCCTCCCACTCCCGTGCAAAGCCGGGTACCTCTGCTAGTAAGATATAAAGAGCAATGGAATGCAGGAAATAGGGAATGAACAAACCTTGGATGGATACACGACCAAAATTAGGGTAAAAAAACTTAGGGGTCACTTAGCAGTGGGGACAAGTGAGGACATTTAGCGTTCAGAACAAAATACAATGTCATAAAGAGAAAGATTCGATGAAATGCAAGGACGTGATGAGATGCCACGTTGAAAAACTCAAGGGAGGAGCAAGACAGGACTCATGTCAGAAGCTTGTTCCATAGACCAATAAACAGGCAAGGAATTGAACAGACAGACACATTGAGGAGGGATACATGGGCAAGATACAGTGCCTTCAGAAAGTATTCACACCCCTTGACTTTTTCACCTTTTGTTTCGTTTCAGCCTGGAATTAAAATGGATTAAATTGAATTTTATGTCACCGATCTACATAAAATACCCCATAATGGTAAAGGGAAAACATGTTTTTAGACATTTTTACAAATGTATTGAAAATGAAACACAGAAATATCTAATTTACATAAGTATTCAGCCCCTCAGTCAATACTTCGTAGAAGCTTTGGCAGTGAATACAGCATCGGGTCTTCTTGGGTATGTCTGCATCAGCTTTGCCCATCTGGATTTGGGAGTTTCTCCCATTCTTTCTTGCAGATTTGCTCAAGCTCTGTCAAGTTGGATGGGGAGCATCGGTGAACAGCAATCTTCAAGAACAGCAATCTGTGACTCATTGGGACTGACATAATGTCAATTTCCCGACCCGGATCTTAGTCAACGGTACATCATCTCTTCTAGACTTGGTTATGACTAACTTCCCTGCAAATGTCTGCTGTTCTTCTTCTGCTCCAATTGGTTCATCTGATCATGTGCTTGTTAAAGTGGACATCTCTCTGGTCATTCTCAGAGAGCCTCCTCAGCGTCGACGAGTCTGACATTTCACTCAGGCCGACTGGCATGGTCTTCAGGCAGCCATAAATCATCTGGACTGGTCTCCCATCACTACTGCCTCTGACGTAAACTCATCCTGGGAATTCTTCCAAAGAAAATTGCTCTCTCATGGACAGATTTATCCCATCTCGTCTTCAGTTGTCATACCCTTCCTCCCATCTATGATACACAGAATCTTGTGGTGAGGCAGTTGCCACGAAACAACTTGCCTTTGCCTCTTGGAAGGCTAATCCAACTGAAGGCAATCTCAGTTCCTTTCACAAAGCCAGGAACAAGTGTGTGTCTACCCTCAGGAGAGCCAGGAAACAATATCTCTCTAATCTCAAGACTGAACTCTCAAACCTGTCTCCCTCTTCCAAATCCTGGGGGCATCTGGTCAAATCTGTTTCTGGTGTTTGTTCCCCTTCCATCCCCTCCCTTACCTCAAACGGCTACACAGCTGACACTGCACATGAAAAAGCTGAATGCCCCAACTCTGTTTGCCTCCAAATATTGTGTCCCAAACCAATCTCTCTCTGTACCCACCTTACCAAGTCAAACCCAGCTGCTCCTGGACTCCTTCTCTCCTGACAAGGTGAAAAAGTCTGTCAAACCTCGATTCTGATTCTGCAACTGGACAAGACGGCATCAGCCCACGGGTCCTAAAATCCTGTCCTGCTGCTCTTTCACACCCTCTCTCTGTTCTCTTCACCCTCTCTTTTGCTCAAGGTCATCTACCATCTGCTTAGAAATCAGCCAACATCACCGCTTTACAAAAAAATCCTTGCAAATACAGACCAATCAGCCTGCTCCCAATCATCAGAAAGGTAATGGCATTCCATCATCGCTTCTGATATTAAATCCTTCCTCTTCTCCAATGGCTTGATCTCGGATCATAAATTTGGATTCAGACCAGGTCACTCGACTATGGACATGCTGCTTCTGCGGACTCAGCAATGGATGGAGGCCCTCAACGCCAAACAGGAAATCAGAGCCGTCTCCCTTGACATATCTCGTGCCTTCGATACGGTCTGGCACCCCGCTCTGCTCACCAAACTCTCATCCTGTGGTATCCATGGAAATCTCCACGCATGGCTTGCGGACTTCCTTTCCGGTCGCAGTCAATGTGTGGCCCTGAATGGATTTCTCTCATCTCCCCTTCCTGTTCAGGCTGGAGTTCCCCAAGGCAGTGTTCTGGGCCTTTTTTCTGGTCTTCATTAATTAAATTTTTCCGACTCTCTGGAAAATCCTCTCCATCTCTTTGCTGATGACTCCACTCCCTGCCGCTCCAAATCTCAACCCTCAGATCGGCAGGCAGCAGCCTCTTCACTCTCTGCTGACCTGGACAAAATCACAAACTGGTCAAACAAGTGGAACATGTCTTTCAATCCTGACAAATCTCACACTCACTATGACTCTCCGAAAAGACCGTCTGGATAACCCTCCCATCTACTTTCTCAACAATCCTCTCCAAGAAGTTCTGTCACTCAAGCTTTTGGGTCTCACTATCTGCCATGATCTTTCCTGGGAAAACCACATTTCCAAGCTGGAAAACCTCCAAAGCCAGTCGCCGACTGGGCATCCTCCGTCATGCGAAGTCCTTCCTTGGCACACCTGAGCTCCTCACCACATACAAGGCTTTCATCCATAGCTCAAGGGAATAATACTCTCCACTCTGGGCTGGTGCTCCTGCCTCACACCAAGCTCGGCTTCACGCTGTAGAAACCAAAGCTTTCAGGATCATTGGTATCTCCCGCAATGAAGCTGATTCTGAGGGCCTTTCACTCTCTCACCGCAGGCAGGTTGGTGGTCTTTCTGTCTTCTACCAACTCCTCTCTGGCCTAGCTCCCCCAGCTCTGTCTGTGCTATGTCCTCCAAATATTCCTGCAGGATGCACAAGAACTGCCCGCAACCCTCTTTTGGTGAAACTGTCAAAATCAAGACTCTCTCCTCACCTTCACTCTTTCATTCCATTTTTTTTTTTCATTCTCTGGAACAAACTCCCACAATCTCTTCAATCCCAATCCTCCCTCCAGGTCTTTAAAACAACTGTTCACCACCATCTCTGATATTCCCCCATCCAAAACCTTCATCTTTTCTACCCCCATTAATATACCCCAAATCCACATCTTTCATTCCCCGACTTCATTGCTGAAATTCCTTGTCGTGTTATTTTGTTTTGTACCGTGTACCCATTCCCTCCCCCTCCTCCACCTCCCCCCAAGCCCTCTCCCTTCGAACAGATCTCCCGATGTCCCTGTTCTCTACTGTTGTGCTTGTGTGTTTCCCTCTCTCTCCCCATGTCGTCTCCCCCTCTCCTTATTGTTTTACATATCCGTTTATGTTTTTTTGTGTTTTATGTGCTAATATGTGTATGATGTGCTAGCTCTTAAACGAGCCTCGATCTTGTATCCCATAAAAATAATAAAAAGTCTTTCCACAGATCTGATCTTTCCACAAGTCTGGCATTTTGGCTGGGCCACTCAAGGAGTTTCATGTTCTTGTTCTGAAGCCATGAATTCCAGTGTTACTTTGGCTGTATGCTTGGGGTCATTGTTCTGTTGGAACGTAAATCTTCGCTGCACTCTAAGGTCTTTGGCACTCTGAAGAATGTTCTCTTCAATTATTTGCATGTATTTGGCCCAAATCATTGTTCCCTCTATCTTTACAAGTCTCCCAGTTCCTGGTGCTGAAAAGCATCCCCATAGCATGATGCTGCCATCACCATGCTTCACGGTAGGGATGGTGTTAGATGGGTGATGAGCTGGGCTGTTTCCGTCAGACGTAATGCTTTGCATTCAAGCCAAAGAGTTAAATTTTCGTCTCATCAGACCAAATAATCTTTTTACCTCAAGCTCTCAATCTTTCATGTACCTTTTTTGCAAACTCCAGGCATGCTGCCATGTCCCTGTTTCTCAAGAGTGGCTTCCGTCTGGCCATAGATTTGTGAAGTCTAGATTTGTGAAGTCTAGATTTGTGAAGTGCTGCATAGACTGTTGTCCTTCCAGCAGGTTCTCCCATCTCAGCTAAAGAACTCTGTAGTTCTGTCAGAGTGTTCATTGGGTTCTTGGTTACCTCCCTGACCAAGGTCCTTCTTGCCCGGTTGCTCGGTTTGGTCGGACGGCCAGGTCTAGCAAAATTCTGGGTAGTTTCATATTCTTTCCATTTCCTAATAATGGAACTCACTGTGCTCTTGGGAGCTTTCAACACTCTAAAAATTGCGTTGTACCTTTCCCCATATCTAGTCCTCCTCACAAATCTATCTCGGAGTTCTACGGACAGTTCCTTGGACTTCATGGTAGAGTTTCTGCTCTGACATGCACTGTCAAATGTGGGATCTTATATAGAAAGGTGTGTTTCTTTCTAAATCATGTCCAATCAATTGAATTGGCCACAGGTGGACTCCATTCAAGTTGTGGAGACATCTCTAAGATGATCAAAGGAAATTAGATGCACCTGAGCTCAATTTGGTGTGTTATAGCAAAGGGGTTGAATACTTATTGACTCAAGACATTTCATCTTTTCATTTTTAACTAATTTGTAAAATTTAAAATAAAAAAAAATTCTACTTTGACATTATGGGGTATTATGTGTAGAGGAGTGAAAAAAACTATAAGTTTAATCCATCTTTAATTCTGGCTGTAACACAACAAAATGTGAAAAAGTCAATAGGTGTGAATACTTTCTGAAGGCACTGTAAGTTGTCAAAGTATAACAAACATGAGGAATGATCAAATGCTTTACTAAAACATTATAGTTTCGCTACAAGTTAAAGCAAAGGACTTTTATTCTCATGCTGTGCAAATGGAAAGCTAGCATTAAAAAGGTGTGTGTGTGTGTGTGTGTGTGTGTGTGTGTGTGTGTGTGTGTGTGTGTGTGTGTGTGTGTGTGTGTGTGTGTGTGTGTGTGTGTGTGTGTGTGTGTGTGTGTGTGTGTGTGTGACGATTGACATTTCTTTTGGTGAGGCTTCTCCCGCTGATTTGTCATTATCTTTTGGTGGAAAATCCACTATACTGCTTCTCATTGGGCTGAAAGGATCGAAACCCCGAGGAAGAACGGTGCCCAGCTGATGATCCATGCAGTCGGGGAACTAGTCAATTGCTTACGGGTTAAGGTTCTTGCTTTAGGTGGAGGAACTATGTTTGAGGTTTAAAATTTAAATAAAGTTGAATATGGGATGTTGTGAAATTAACATCATTTACAGCAATCCTTTAAATTATTTATATTTAAGTTTAGGAACAACCGATACTGTACAATTAATTAAGTGTGTGTGTGTGTGTGTGTGTGTGTGTGTGTGTGTGTGTGTGTGTGTGTGTGTGTGTGTGTGTATAAAAGAGAGAGATAGAATTGTGAGGAACAGAAATGAAAAAACGAGATGTGTGTGTGTGTGTTCTACGGTTCAAAAGCTCCTTGTTTTGCAACAGTGACTCTGAAAGAGCATCCAAACTGATGTCCAAAAGAGCTTTTGTATATCCTTTGCTTTTGTCTGAATCGTGAAATCAAATTACACTCTGTGTAGGATCTCGGGAAAGCAAATGAAATGTTCGTGCTTCACATTGTGCCATATAAACGTTATTTCAAATGGCAACGTACTGTACAAAAAAAACAACAAAAGTTTAGCTTTTACTGCAAGTTTTGCTTTTGTAATGTTAAGGAATAACTTAATTTATCTTTATATCTTTAAATTTATTTTATTATCTTTGCTTTATCTTTGCTTTGCTATATTTGCTTTAAATTAAATTAAAAAGGAATTTATCTTTATATCTTATATTCCCCCCCCCCCCCCCCTTCCCATGCCTCCTCCCCCCGGGCCCTCTCCCTTCCACACATCTCCCTGCTCTCGGATGTTGTGTTTGTGTGCTTCCCCTTTTCTCCCCATCTTGTCTTCCGCTCCCTCTTTTTGTGTATTTTGTTTGTCTGGTCGATTTGTTTGTGAAGTAAATGTTAGCTCTTTCACGAGCCTCGATTCAGTATACAAAAAAAAAAAAAAAAAAAAAAAAAAAAAAAAAATCTTGCCATAGTTTAACACAAGTTTAATTTATGCCCAAAACAACTTCCATAAGAAGTTTTTCAGGTTATGAAAGATAATGTGCTGAAGTAATTGTTCATGCAATCTTGGTTTGTAGATTTCTGTGAAGAACAGAGTGAATGGAATAAATTATTATTTTTAGCAATTTACAAGTAAACAGAAACTGCAAATAAATTCATTTTGAAAAGTAAACGTGCCAGGACTAAGGACACTAACACGACAGGCATGCCCATCTATCTATAGTACGACAGAAAGAGGTCGAAGATTTAGGCCTTGACTAAAGTATCATAAACTAGAGCGTTCATAGAACACTATACCCCACTCAGTCTTGAGAAACAAGGACATGGACGGGGTCTGTGAGCAGCATATTAGATTGGTCGTGATGAAGTAATATTTTGTCCAAGTACTACTAAACAAAAGGTTTTTGATAGTGCCAATAAGATCGTTTGTGTTCAATAGTGTTCAAGTATATAATTTGATTGAAACAAGAAAAAGACATAAAATGTCATAACCCCCATGATTTTAATAATTTTGCTGTGTGGAGTTAAAGGCCATCAGTCGGCCATCTTTGGTCGGATTACAAAACAAAATGTTCTGCATATTGTTACGTGTTCCTCCCCGACCTCCTGGTCTCGGTATACCTCCGAACCCCGGGAGGAATCACGGCAGAAAATATATATTATTTTGTGTCGAAATCAATAAGGAAACCACACCAATGGGTATAAACAAACCAATAATATATTAAAAACCACACAAGAACAAGTATAGATACATTAAAAGTACAACGCCCCATGCCAAATAATTAAATATGCTGCAGCGCGGCATTGCCGGGGCGCCTCTGGCGCCCGGCAATACCGCAGTGCAGCTCATTGAGGCTGCATTGGGAGGGAGAGGTGTACACTAATTGATTGATTAATTGTATAATTAAAATCAATAAAAGATTATCACAAAATATTTTCATAATCAATTGGCTAATCGCATAACTAAACCACTAGTGCTTCATCCGAAGATGTATCTTTTAGAAATTTAATTAAATAAGTCATTTATAAAAAATTAAATAATTAATTAATTACTCAATAAATAATTAATCGATTCATCAATAAATAATTAATAGATGAAATGATTAATCAATAAATCAAAAATATCCTTGATAGCCACATCACTTGGTCACTCATGTCCAAATATTAGCTTCCCAGCTCAAAAGGTGCCTGAGATATTGGCCAAATGAGAAAGAAAATAAATAAATGATTAATAATGAAAATAAATAAATAATAATCATAAAAAAATTAAATTATTAATCAATTTGGTCAGAGAACACATAAACTAGCACTATTTCATCAGAATCTGTAACTTTAAAAAAAAAAAAATTTTTTGTCATTAATCGAATAATTAAATAATTACTCGATTAATTGATTAATTAATAAATCAAAAATATCCTTTGCAGCCAAATCACCTGGTCATTGGCATGTCCAAATATCAGCTTCCTAACTCAAAAGGTGCCTGAGTTAATGGTCAGAAGAGAAAGGAAATTTGATTAATTAAATAAGTACTTAATTAATCGCTAATAATTAAATAACTCCTCAATTCATTGATTAATCAAAAAAAAAAATACCGTTTTTGAGAAAGGACTTGCTCACTCTTGTGCCGAAATTTCAGCTTCCTAGCTCAAAGGATGGCTGAGATATCGTCCGGACAAACAAACAAGAAAGAAAACAAACAAACAAGAAAACAAACAAGAAAACAAACAAGAAACCAGAGTGAAAACTGAGTACTCTCCTTTCAGCGTGCGTCACTGCCGAGCCCCCTTTGGTGCCCGGCAATGACGATTTGCAATGCCTGGAGATGGCATAGGAAAGGAGCGGTGTACAATAACATTACCAACAACGATAGCAAATCCAGACAATCAATATATCTTAGGATGGTACCACCACTAAGTTACATCACTCACTGCGTTCCCGGTGACCGGAACAAAACCCCTCAATGTCTCTATAACTCAACGGAGATGAGGCAACGGGGCGATGGCGGGTAAAGAGGTGTAGGCAAGGCGTGGGCTGTCACGTGATCCACACCAACAGCAAACGGGCAGTGGAAAGGGAACTCCCAAAGACGCGATCCAGACGTGCACATGCACCGTTCAAACAGCGAACCGCAGTGCAATCTTCAGACGCCGCTTTAGTGCACACTCAGCCCCGGCAGACCACCGGACGGTGAGCCCATCGGACGCGACAGAAACCTTTTCCAGTGAACGACGCGCGAGGGTCCAAAATGGCGGCCGGCTCTCGCTCGAGCCCAAAGCCTCTAGGCGAGGATTCTCCGGAACCTCACGCCTGTACCTGACTTCGCAGGCTTTTCCCACTCCTCCAGCGATAACACCAACCGCACGATTCCTTTCACGGACTCAAAGTTCACTCGCGACGTTCGCTCAACCACGCTCCGTACGGAACTTCAAGGCACGTCTTTTTTCTGTCCTCACGCCTTCCTCTTCTTCACCGCCTTTTTTCTTCACCTCTTCCGTGTCGGTTTCCTGTTTCACTTACAGTTATCCTTTTTAACTTTTGATAACTGTTCGTGAATAATAAACCTTTTGAGAATAATAATAATACATAATTTCAGAAACATGTCAAGTGGGTGAAAACCACAACAGCGGAAGTGTCGAATCCGTAACACTTCCCCCCCTCAAGAAAGAAAGTTTGAACACAGCGAAAACTTTCTTTGCATGCAAACTCTTTAAACAAACAAAAATAAACTCACAACCCCAAATCACCAATTCCCGTGAGCAGCAATTAATATCTCCCAAAAATAAAGCAACAAAATTTCACACAACCCACAGAGATTTCCAACGTGAATTCACTCTGGACAAAGCACCAGCAACGACATTGTCCCTGCCCTTTACATGTTCAATTTCCAAGTGGAACCCCTGCAAAGCCAAACTCCATCTCATGAACCTCTGATTTTTACTTTTAGTTTCTTTTGAATGAAGGTTAAGGGGTTGATCAAAAATCCAAAGTCAAGCAAATCAATAGCACTTTTTCCGGGAGGCCGAGCTGAGGGCCAGGTTCCATGGTGGTTGGGTGGTGAGGCCTGGACATATTCACTACATGGACGCCTTTAGGAACATGGAGTTCACGGTTAGTTCGCGTAGGAAAGTTCACTACATGGACGCCTTTAGGAACGTGGAGTTCACGGTTAATCCGTGTCGGAAAGTTCACTACATGGACGCTTTTAGGAACGTGGCGTTCACGGTTAATCCGTGTAGGAATCTTGGCTCGGCTGCTCCGCAGCATTCAGTGCTTCAACTCTTTCTAACTTTCCTAATAATCACGGTTGGACCACTTGTCACTGTAGTCACATGAATATCGGTCTCCTTTTCGGCCACTGCTCTGATAATCCTTCCTTTGGGAGCTGCCATAACTCTGGAAGCCTCCATAATAATATCGATTGCGGCCACCACCACTACTACTCCGTGGTCCTCCTCTGTAGCCCCCTCGACACCTAGGAAATGCCTTCCCTACTGTTATGGTCCGACCCTCCAACTCTTTTCTATTCAGATCCTTTTCTGCGACTCTGGAGTCCTTTGAGTTTTCAAACGTGACAAAGCCAAACCCTCTTGACTTTTGTGTCTCCCTGTCTTTTATCAGCAGCACTTCCAAAAGCGGTCCATATTTGCTGAAGGCAGACTCCAGAACATCTTCCTTTGTTTTGAAGTTAAGTCCCCCTACAAAGAGCTTGTCAATATTGCCTCCATCCCTGACGTGCGTGTGCTGACACTTAGTTTCAGGGTATTTCCTCTTCTCTTCAGGGCGCTTTCCAACTAGGCTTTTCAACAAACATCGGGTTACCAGAAACTTGACCACCGGCCAACTCATTCCCGATAACAAAAGATACTCCTTCTACAGGAAGAGTGGCTTGTAAACCGACAGTGACCGGTCCTGACACCAAATCGGACTCCAAATGGATGACATGAAGTGGAGCACTAACACAGCCACCAATCCACTGTAAACAAACACTATCACCAGTTGCCGTCTCCTCTGACAATGGCAAGATGCCTTCAAGCATTAAAGATTGATGTGCTCCTGTGTCCCTCCGTCTCCGGTTAGTCGAGGCTCCATCCAGTGACACAAACCCCTCTGAAATAAATGGTTGGTTTGAGGGCAACTTTTGAGGGCAATTTCTCACAATGGCCATTGCATTCGGAGTGGTAATAGTCGAACTCCGCTCCTGATTTTCCTTTCCCAGGGCATAACAGTGGGACATCAAGTGTCCAGGTTTATGGCAAAATGCGCAAGTAGGCACGGAGAAGAACCTCGTGGTTTGCCTCGAGCCCCCAGGAGGGTAAGTCTGCCTTGGAACTGCTGTCTTCGGGTTCCTAGAAGTCGTAGTATCAAAGTGGTCCTCATACTCATCTCGAGGCCGCCCCCATGAATTTTCGTTCTCCGCCCCTGATGTACCATAGCTCCCCTGGCTATGTCTAGGCGAGAAGTTAGGTTTGTGGAACCCCATCCTGTGGGTTAAGGCATAGTCATCTGCCATGGTTGCTGTCTCATACAGCTTTGGTACTTTCCTTTCCTCCAGATGTACTTTAATGTCCTCGTGGACACACTGCTGGAATTCCTCCACCAGGATCAATTGTCGCAATAGTTCGATGTCTTTCCCAACCCCTTTTGAATCACACCACCTATCAAACATGGTTTCTTTCATTCTGGCAAACTCCACATGGGTCTCACTCTCCCTCTTCCTGGCATTCCGGAATTTTTGCCGGTAAGCTTCCGGGACCAATTCATAGGCTTTGAGAATGTTTTTCTTCAATACCTCATAATCTGCACATTGGTCAAATCGGTAAAGCCGAATAAATATCTTGAGCTTTACCCACCAGAACACTTTGCACTAATATGGTCCAGGACTCCTCAGGCCAGTTTAGCAGTTGAGCCACTTTCTCAAAGTGTGAAAAAGATTTGGCTACCTCCTTTTCATTGAATGGTGGAACCAGCCGCACATGTCTGCCAACATCCCAGGTGGTCTGACTAGGTGTCGAACCAGTCAGCATGGATGGTACCTCTCCCCGTTCTTTCATTAAATCTAGCTCCTTGGTTTTAATTTCCTGCTGAAGCACCATTTCGTGTGCCTTTAACTCCCTTTCAGCTTTTTTCTCCTCTGCTTCGAGTTCCCTTGCCACTCTCCTTTCCTCTGCTTTCATCCTTTCTAACCTTTCCTGGAGTTCTCTTTCCTGTGCTGCTCTTCTTTCCTCGAGTTCTCTTTCAACTCTCCTTTCCTCTGCTTGTTTCTCTTCTCTTCTGCTTTCCTTTCCTCTGCTTTTAACCTTTCCTGGAGTTCTCGTTCCTGTTCTGCTCTTGTTTCCTGGCTCAGTAATTGCATCTCCAGTTTCCGGAGCTCCACATCTTCCGGTTCCTCGGGTAACCAATCCCAGGCTACCTCTTCCCATGTTCCTAATCCCACCATAGATTGTATCACCACTGTCTGCATCTCTGCCTTCCTCATATTAGTTCGGACCTCCAAGCTAAAATGTTTGGCCAATTTCAAGAGGTCCGATTTTACTAACGCTCTGAACTGTGCTTCACTAGGGGTCACTGCAAACTTCTCTGCATCAAACTCCATGGTGACTATTGTTAACAGCTGTTAACCTTCACACAAGAAATAAATAAATAAAAAAATTTTTGTTGTTGTTTTTGGAAAAATTTGGGAATGTTGGAACAAGTTCCAAATTTGGGAATTCTTTCCCGGACTAAATTTAGGGAATTTTAGATCACGGACGCAGACCCAATTTCGAGCCCACGAGTCAATTGGACGAGCCCCCAATTTCTGTTACGTGTTCCTCCCCGACCTTCTGGTCTTGGTATACCTCCGAACCCCGGGAGGAATCACGGCAGAAAATATATATTATTTTGTGTCGAAATCAATAAGGAAACCACACCAATGGGTATAAACAAACCAATAATATATTAAAAACCACACAAGAATAACATTACCAACAATGATAGCAAATCCAGACAATCAATATATCTTAGGATGGTACCACCACTAAGTTACATCACTCACTGCGTTCCCGGTGACCGGAACAAAACCCCTCAATGTCCCTATAACTCAACGGAGATGAGGCGACGGGGCGATGGCGGGTAAGGAGGTGTAGGCAAGGCGTGGGCTGTCACGTGATCCACACCAACAGCAAACGGGCAGTGGAAAGGGAACTCCCAAAGACGCGATCCAGACGTGCACATGCACCGTTCAAACAGCGAACCGCAGTGCAATCTTCAGACGCCGCTTTAGTGCACACTCAGCCACGGCAGACCACCGGACGGTGAGACCATCGGAGGCGACAGAAACCTTTTCCAGTGAACGACGCGCGAGGGTCCAAAATGGCGGCCGGCTCTGGCTCGAGCCCAAAGCCTCTAGGCGAGGATTCTCCGGAACCTCACGCCTGTACCTGACTTCGCAGGCTTTTCCCACTCCTCCAGCGATAACACCAACCGCACGATTCCTTTCACGGACTCAAAGTTCACTCGCGACGTTCGCTCAACCACGCTCCGTACGGAGCTTCAAGGCACGTCTTTTTTCTGTCCTCACGCCTTCCTCTTCTTCACCGCCTTTTTTCTTCACCTCTTCCGGGTCGGTTTCCTGTTTCACTTACAGTTATCCTTTTTAACTTTTGATAACCGTTCGTGAATAATAAACCTTTTGAGAATAATAATAATACATAATTTCAGAAACATGTCAAGTGTGTGAAAACCACAACAGCGGAAGTGACGAATCCGTAACAATATGTAAACTCTCATGTATTGCATTTGTGCCAACTTTGAACAAAATCGGTCCATGCATGTGGAGAAATAGTTGGGGACATGTTTAAATAACAAAATGGCCACCAGTCGGCCATCATCAATCTGATCTCGACAATAAATAACGTATCTATGTAAGCTATCATTCAAAATCTGTGTGCCAAGTTTGAACAAGATCGGTAAATGCATGTTCAGGAAATGTTTGAGGACGTGTTCATATCGGGTTTTTACAACTAAAATGGCCGCCAGTCGGCCATTTTTGATTGCAGCACGAAACAAAATGATGTGCATATGTACCCCATCATGTACCGTCTTTGTGCCGAGTATGAACAAAATCGGTCAATACATCTCCAGAGATATGGTTGCGGACACACGGACGAGACCCAATCCATTAGCCCCCTGTTTTGGGCCAAGTCCAACGGGGGCTAATAAAACAGATATTAAAGGTTGTAGAAAAACATTTTCGGAAGTTTACCATCGTTGCAGTGTCGATAACACCACCTTATTTGACACATTATATTAGTTCTTCATGCCTGTTGTTTTTGTCCTTAAAAACAGTAATTTGCTGTTTGTAATGATTTTCAATTTTGTTTAACTGCCAGACAGACAGACAGAGTAAAATAATTATCTCACTCCTCTCTGCGCACGTGTGGTTGGGACGAATTCAGAGCCAAAGTACTGTAAAACTCCAGGTTTGTTTGTTCATATTCAAGATACAACGCTCGATTGAAATCAAGTTTTTCCTCGATTATAAACTGACATTTGTTGACACACGGACAAATAAAGTCAAGCAATTGATTAACCCTGTTTTTCGCTTCACATGCGCATGGTAATAATTATCAGCATGATTCGAACAGTTTACCTGAAATTGCGATAAAAGTGAAAGGACAAACAATACAACATTAAAAACCCACTTACAGGCACAAATTGAAAGCCTCTCGTGGCTGGCCAGCAAGCTTCCCTCTGTGATTATGGGATCTTAATTTAAATCACTGGCAAGGTCGTACACAACCAACACTGCTTCCTGGTTTACTTTAGAGCAATAATTGGGAGCTGCATTGAGGAGCACCACACCTTTTAAATGGGACATTAAACCAGCTATCCCATCTGGAAGCATATTATTCTTGACGTGTGTTGTAAAAAGGAAATTTTCGGGGTTTGGTCAATAAATACCGTTTACACATACTATCGGTTGAATTGACCATTTTTGCCCCTTCTATTAACTTTTATTTGCTGCATTTGACAAGGACTTTTGTTGTAAAAACAACAACAAAATTCCAAGGAAAGAAGAACCATGACTATTATGAAGATACTATGATGAGAAAACAAATGCTTTTTCAAAAATGAAATAACTGAACACCCACGTATTTCCATCAAAATGAACAAGAAGAGTATGTCGACAAAAGTAAAATCGGAAGTGGACAAGATGACAAATGCGGTGCCAATCCCGAGTGCTTTTGGCCATGGCTACTTAGCAATCCGTATATGCTGTCGGCATTTGGGGCACTATCAAGGAGCTCCTTTCAACTTGAAGTTTCCCAAATGAAAGCCAAGTAAGTCACAAAGGATACCACTGTACTTGCACAAATGTACCGTTATGTTAAAAAAACAAAACATGTTTTCCTAACCCCAGTTTTCAAAATCACAAATTTCAAATCAACAAAATATAAATGATGATGTTTGCCCCATCTTGCTTTGTCATATTCACATCTCATTCACATACTTTTTTTTGTTGTTGTTTGTCTTTTCTTTTTTTACAGGAACGAGGCTTATGGAAGAGCAAGGTAGACTGACAGTGGGACAAACATCAAGGGATTGAACAAACAGGAAAACAGGATAGGAGATGGGAGGAACTAACAACTTGTAAGATGTTGAGTTAAGAAAGGTCAATGGGGGTAATAAAGATCATGAGTCACGATTGGGGAGGACACATCTTGCACTTGCCAAACATCCATGGCCAATATTTACCTAACTTGGACATCCTACTTGATATACTAGCAGGGTCTATGTAAGCATGGTAACATCGAAGGCTGAAAGGACTACTCATGAATGAAAAAAATCTAAATATTCTTCAAGTTGACATGAAAGCCTGAATAATGTGCCCTCCAAAGAACAGCAAGCATTATGAAATACCCTCTGATGAAAATGTACCAATTGTAATGCTGTCCACATATCATGTACTTGGAATGGGGGAAAGGTCAGTGGGGGGGGGGGGGGGGGGGGAGGAGGGGGAGGGTGACTTGAGATAAAGAATATTGACAAAAAAATAGAGGAGGAGGTGGCAAGGAGAGAGAGAGGAGAAAAGAGTAAATGGAATATATGGAGAGGGCAGGGATTACTCCTTTATTTATTTATTTATTGCAGACCTTTCTCCACCACCTGCATTAACCATCAGCCTGGAGGTGTGCTGGGCATTTGAACATGCATTTGCACGACTGATAGCTACGCTTGGTTCTAACTTGCCTTTTTAAAGCTGTCCCACTGATTTCTGGATTGCTTTCAAGGGAAACCATGCGCGGAGCAGGTGTATTAGGATTGAAGGGATACTCTGGTGACATTTGGGAAAACTCTTGTAGGAAATGCGGAAGAGTTCAGTTCCTGAGGATTCAAGATTGAGCAGTCATGGGGAGACGAGTCGAGTCCAGATTTTGGAGCTGGTTCATCCAACATCAGTACGACACAGCAATGTACACCCATCCCTGCACGGGTCAGGAAGAGAGTTGAGGTGCTTTTGGTTCTGTGACGTTTCGATCAGTCTTTATGAGCCTGCAATTCTATTGCACCGCTCTACATGCTGCCGATGTCCTCAAAACTACCTGGCAACACCAACTTTTGTTGTGCAGGATATGTTTACCCACACCACTCTTCTGCTATGCCATTGGCTCGTCATTCGCAAGAGCAGGTCCGCAAGTAGTCATGGTTCCTAATGATAATTTCTCTCTAGACTTATTTTTACTGGCTCTCGCTCCCCCCACATCTTCCCACTCCCAGCATCCTCTTATCAGGCCTGATTCCTTAATTTTGTTCCTTTTAATCATTCCGGCCCATTTGATTTTATTTTGTTTGTCATTTAGCTTCCCCTGCTGCCCATATTATAATTAGTGATTGTCATTATGTATTTATTATGCTGTCTCGTTAGGTTCTGTTTTGTTTGTCGATAATAAATTATTTGTTCCAAATTAAGTGGTGTTACTTGTTCGCATTCATGGTGCAATTACACTACAAATTTGACCATGTGGTAGATTAAGAGAATTTATATACACTTGACCCGATCAGTCATCCAAGCTTATAATTATAAGTGCTCCAACCTGCGAGGGGCTTTGCAAAACTGACACCAGAGAGCATGCAACCCCTTTACTAAAACCATATTATTTCAAGAATAAAACCTATAACAAACAACCTGTTAATGGCCACACTGTCGGTTCCTCGAATTTATTATGTTGCTCCAAAAATGACAATCTTACATTAAAAAAAATACATTTCTTTAGGTGTCTATAATATATTTTGACAACTTATGCACATCGGAGAACTTGAAAATGAAATTGATTGGGACACTATACCGTACTCCAACAGCCCTTTAAATAATAATCAAACTATAATTGAGGTTATGTTGAACACCATTTTTATCCGGCATCAATTAACTCTGATCAGATGTGCCATACTCCGTTACGGAGGGAGCGCCGGTGTTGCCGAAACAGTTTCTTGGTCAAGTTAATGCTGGACGGTTTGCCATCCCTCTCCCAGTAATAGTTAGTAGTTGGGGCATTAAATTGTAATTAGTGCATAGTGCCGGCGATAGGTTGCCTACTCTTCGGCGATGGGTTGCCTACTCTTCGGCGATGGGTTGCCTACTCTTCGGCGATGGGTTGCCTACTCTTCGGCGATGGGTTGCCTACTCTTCGGCGATGGGTTGCCTACTCTTCGGCGATGGGTTGCCTACTCTTCGGCGATGGGTTGCCTACTCTTCGGCGATGGGTTGCCTACTCTTCGGCGATGGGTTGCCTACTCTTCGGCGATGGGTTGCCTACTCTTCGGCGATGGGTTGCCTACTCTTCTGCGATGGGTTGCCTACTCTTCGGCGATGGGTTGCCTACTCTTCGGCGATGGGTTGCCTACTCTTCGGCGATAGGTTGCCTACTCTTCGGCGATAGGTTGCCTACTCTTCGGCGATAGGTTGCCTACTCTTCGGCGATAGGTTGCCTACTCTTCGGCGATAGGTTGCCTACTCTTCGGCGATAGGTTGCCTACTCTTCGGCGATAGGTTGCCTACTCTTCGGCGATAGGTTGCCTACTCTTCGGCGATAGGTTGCCTACTCTTCGGCGATAGGTTGCCTACTCTTCGGCGATAGGTTGCCTACTCTTCGGCGATAGGTTGCCTACTCTTCGGCGATAGGTTGCCTACTCTTCGGCGATAGGTTGCCTTCTCTTCGGCGATAGGTTGCCTACTCTTCGGCGATAGGTTGCCTTCTCTTCGGCGATAGGTTGCCTACTCTTCGGCGATAGGTTGCCTACTCTTCGGCGACAGGTTGCCTACTCTTCGGCGACAGGTTGCCTACTCTTCGGCGACAGGTTGCCTACTCTTCGGCGACAGGTTGCCTACTCTTCGGCGATGGGTTGCCTACTCTTCGGCGATGGGTTGCCTACTCTTCGGCGATGGGTTGCCTACTCTTCGGCGATGGGTTGCCTACTCTTCGGCGATGGGTTGCCTACTCTTCGGCGATGGGTTGCCTACTCTTCGGCGATGGGTTGCCAACTTTTCGGCGATGGGTTGCCTACTCTTCGGCGATAGGTTGCCTACTCTTCGGCGATAGGTTGCCTACTCTTCGGCGATAGGTTGCCTACTCTTCGGCGATAGGTTGCCTACTCTTCGGCGATAGGTTGCCTACTCTTCGGCGATAGGTTGCCTACTCTTCGCAAAGGACACTGTGGGATATTTAACGTCCACCAGCAATGCCTGCAGGTGAGACGTCCGTTTAACGTCGATCTAAGGGACGGCACACACATTGATGAATCACACTACATGTGAGACATAGGAATGATAGCTTATATCTGCTTCAGAATTCAAACCAAGGCTAGATGGCTTAAAGGTGAGTGTGCATACCTCCAGGCCATCCTGTCAGACCCCAATCAACTAAAAGCTACTGTATTTCATATCTGATATCATCAACTTTGCACAGATAAAACAATGAACCTGATAGTCCCCTTTTTTTTAGACTTCCCTTATTTTAGACAAAATTAAGTCATTTACAGAAGCTGAAAGAGCTTACAACAACTTGAGTAAAGATGCATCAACATGAGTTTTACAATTCTATTGATGGAATTATGACATCTGTACAAATGGTGACATGCGACTCAATGTTTTCAGAAACTGTACACACCATGTGTTTATCATGGCTTGGCTGTGATAATACAATTTTATTATATGATTATTTATTTCTTTTAATCAGACTGTGTGAAAGAGTGCCTTCCACATCACAAAGAAAGTATTGGGAAACGAAGGAAATATGCATGGTTAATTTGTAATCGAGATTTGGTCCGCCTTTCGCAAGCACTTCTCAGACACTTAAATAACCAACACTTTGTACCCGGTTTTGAAAGTAAGATATCAGGAACAAAGTTCAGTGGGGAGTTGTCGTGTGTTGACTAGCCCTCGGATTGTGTCCTGAGACAACCCAGTGGTTTATTTTGGGTTTCAGTCGGGATCTGGGCTGACGACTGCTGATTTTACAAATCATTGTCGTCGAATAAATTCCTATTACACAGACACAACAGTATGGCATGGTGCATTTTGATGCTGATGGGTGACGCAGCCCTCGTTGTAGGGTCCAATCAAATTCAGTAAGGCATCATCGCCATCATTGACTATGCCCTATGCAGAGCGTTGGTGCTGCAAAAGCAGTTACTCGGTTACAATGCTGGACAGGTCGTCACTCCGGCCCAGGAAGTCAGGGCAGGAATTTTTAATTTGTTCAGGTTGCCGACAATAGCTCGCTTATTCTTCGCAAAGGACACCGTGGGTTATTTAACATACACCAACTAATGCTGGCAGATGGGTCTCCCGTTTGACGTCCATCCAAGGGATGACACAGCCATTGATGAATCACCATGCCTGTGTAACATAAGGATGACAGTTAATAGCTGGGCCGGGATTCAAACCTAGACGAGACGGCTTAGAGGCGAGTGTGCATATGTCAAGACCATCCAGCCAGATCGGTAGTGCATCACTGTCAAAAATAACCCAATAATACATTTCTATAAATTACATGATGCTTTGCATTGTAGGAAAAAATATACACACACAGGTAGACAGATTTAATTTCAAATTCTAGTGTGCTGTCCCATTATTGGGATAATTTTTGGGATAACAATACATTCTTATTGGGATAATAATATAAATTCTAGTATTATTGGGATAATTTTGGTAATACGATACATCGCTCTGATTAAACCTTTGCTTAACAGGAACCGGGATGGTAAACAAACTGGAATAAGTCATAGCTGTGTCACCGATGAATCCAGCGGTGTTGAAAACCGTTTTACCACCTCCGACCTGTTCTCTACCACATCACAGGATATTGAACGAATAAAATAGCATGGTACGGCACCAAACTGCCTTCCAGCATTTCTACATGCGAATAATGTCCATCATTTTCAAATTGCATGTCCTATTTATACTCGTAGCAGGGTTTGTATTGTGCTGGATCAAAAGCTTGCTCTTGTTCACAAGACCTCCTCGTATCTTTTACACTTGCAAGGTTCGATCAAACCCAAATGGATGCAGTAGAGAGGGAAGCAAGATACCTACGGACATATCCTAGTGTGGTATGAGGTGTCATGAAAAACAGCTCCCGTGCGATTTGCGTGCTAAAATTGATTTTTTTGCTTTGTTGGATTGATTTTTGGTCAATTTATTCGAAAATAATGGGGTTCAAATTTTCCGATCCCTGGACCCCCTTTTAAGGGGTGTTTTGTTTCCAGTGACCCCCGGGACTGACCATGCGACTTTCTCCCCTAACAACTGAGAGATTTTATCGATCTCGGGGTCGTTAGAGAGGTTTTCGATGACGCTAAATCCATTTATGATACTTTCGAAGCGACCGGAAGTGGCGATCCCCGACTTCCGGTTAGGTTCCATGCCAAGGTCAAGGTCATTTCGAAGGTAGCGATAAAACCTGGTCATATAGTACCACTCTCTGAGGGTTTTCATGCACGAGAAGACGGCTGAAGCAGTAATTTTTGCGATCAGACTGGCCAGTCACAAATAAATCTACGTTTTAAAGCCATTCTTAGTCAAATTTAGAAAATATTTACCGAAATAGCAAAAGTCTTACAAATGATATAAATACAGAACTATGTTTGTTTCGCTTGTTTAATGTCACAAAATGTTTTTGTTTACACAAGTATGTAATAATGTAACACAATTCCTCTAAATTCTCAAGATAACACATCCGAGAATCATGCAAGATAATTTTGATAATTAAATAGCTTTTAAACTAAAATTACTGGATGGATTATTCGTCAAAATCTTCGCTAACTATATCATTTCTTACCAAACGTACACAATTATCGACACAAGTAGTTAAGAAATGTAACACAATTCCTCTAAATTCTCAAGATAACACATCCGAGAATTATGCAAACTAAACTACTGGACGGATTATTCGTGCTGAACGGCAGGCACCTATGAGATGCAAAAGACTTTCCACCTGCTCGAGGTACTGGTTGAGAAATTGAGCGAGCTCGCCGATGTTGTCATCTTCTTTCTCATGGGGATTTTCTGAGTACGAGGACCGGATGTCGTTGTAGATATCAACCATGTCTTGGCTACGGTCGTGGAGAGCTTTCTTGAGAGCAACGCATTGGTCACGAAGTGGTTCAGGTGGATGATCAGAGAAAATGGCGTCAAACTTCATCATCATGATCGCCAGGCTAGTCGTGATGTGGTACTCAACTCCTCGCTTGTATGCCTTGCCACCATAGACCCCACGAAGACCTGCAGAAGTGTATGTGCCGCTTTCAATCGCACACGTGTCAATGCCACTTCCGTCGATTGTTTTGCCAAGAGCATGCAGGGCAGCAAACGCAATATGCAGAACGCCCGCTCGGAGAATCCAGTTGGTGTTATTCGCTGACTGCTGAACCTTGAGGGCGCGGCTGTAAAGATCAAGATCGAGCGTTATGAGGGTTCTTCTCTCAGGACCAACCACAAAAGCAGATATGCCCTGAGTCAACATCAGAACAGTATTGAGGGTCGAGTAATCCGTTGGAGAAGTCTTGAATAGCGGAGCGATCACTTCTGTGTTAGTCGGGCTCAGACTCTGACAGGAGCGTGATAACAGAAGAGATTTAGTAGCACCCCATGTTGGCATAACTTCTTCCTTTGCTAACTCCTTACCTTTAAGGATTCGTTTTGTCACTGAAAGAATAGGATCGTCGGAATATCTGGGGTTTTGACCTGCGGTCTGACCTTGCAGTTCTTCAGTCTCTTGCTGCTCTATATTCTCCACACGTTGGTCATTTAGCTTTTCACCACCTCTGTCATCAGTACCGTAGTAGTTGGCAAGCGCCCAGGTGTGAGTGAAGTCTTTGGAAATCTTACTCCTCCGCTTTTCTAGATGGTAGACCTCAAATCGAATTGGTTAAGGTTTAATGATTGGCTCTTGCAGGTACTTGACTTCGAACGCGAGTGGTGCCGGTGCGAGAAGTTTCTCTGGGATGACAAGTGGTTGGTTGATGGGCTCGCCATCTTCTGCTCGCTGGTTGATCACGATCACTGTGCCATGGAATGTATTCTGTCCAGTCGGTGTGTCTTCTAAGAGGTTGATGTTATCAACAGCGAACCAGATGTTCAATCCCTTCTTGATGAAATCAGGCAGACAAAATCCACCAGCCTCCTTCATTCGCTGAAGAACGCCTTGCTCTATGCGCTTTTCGAGATCAAGGAGCCTCTGGTAGTCGCTCCCAATGTAAACTTCTGATAGGTTATTGACGAGGTTTTTGTCACGAACTCTGGAATGAATGGTGAGCGGCAAGCCTATTGAGAGGGGCGTCTGGGCAGTTTGCTGAAAGATTTCGTTTTGTTTTGGCTGATGCTTTACCTGGCGATCGGTTCGAGTATTCTGGACGAGAAACTGGCAAGCAACATCAACAGTTTTGTCCACTTGTGCATTACGCATTTCAGAAACTTTAAGAACATGACGGCCAAATAGGAGATGAGTGAGGAAGAACTGGAGAAGTGGAGGATTCTCAAAGTCTTCAAACATTCCCCTGAACGACCAGCTTCGATGCTGCATTATCTCTTCCCTTAGAATGTTTGCCATGTTCTTCAAGTTGCCAACTGTGTCGTCGTTATCCAGCTGTGCAGACCTCAGTTGCATGGCCTTCCTAACCGCCAGTGAAAGAACGAGGTTGTCGGGCTCATTTTTGCGTAGTGATTGGACGAACTGGATATTCGGAAGCCGTTCAGTAATGAGCTTTTTCAAATGCTTGCGGTAGTTGGTTGTCTGATTGATCTCTACATTATACCTCTTCAAAATGGACAAATATGCACCATTCACTTCAGCCATGTTCAGAGTAAGACCGTCCGCAGTAAGAGTATTTTGGACGGAGAGAAGCAACTGTTCATCACATAGAGAGCCAATAAGCTGGGTATTACTACGATCTTTTCGCGTTAAAGTGCGCTGCGCGTATCGTAAACATTTCCTATGATAGTATTTTTCAAGAGCAGAGGCATCCCCAGCGTCTTCTAACTCGGACACGCAAGTTCTGATGCGGTCATCCTGAGTCTTGAGCTTTATCTCGAGGAAGTTTTCACCCATCTTGTCAGAGTAAACGCGAAGGAGAGGTTCTGATATGTTATTAGAACAAAAGCTACATGACGAGAACAGACACACCTTTTCCTTTGGGATGGTTTTTGTTCTTTTAGGTCGGGTAGAGTCAGCCACACTGGAAGGTCGTCCAGGCCCACGCGCAGGGCATGCAGGAGAATCAAACCGGACTCGTTTAACCCTTAGCCGTTCAATCATGCTTGTGTTGACGATGGGTTTTCGACATTCGCTATGATACCGTACTGATTTCCGTTCAGATTCACCTAAGCTAGCTAACCGATCTGTAAGTCGCTTAATATCACCCTGACCCAAAGACAGTCGCTCGTTAGCACAATAAATAAGTTCGCCAATCATATCAGGATTGTTTATCAGTCTCTTCTTTGATGTAGCTCCCTCATTGCAGATGATGCACACGCTGTTCTTCTCAGACATGACCTCTAGATGGTTTTGTACTAGTCTCTGTCAGCCTTCTTTCTGGAAAAAAAAAAAAAGCCTTGAGCATTTTACCAATATTATTTTGTCCTTATCTCGCGACAGGGCATCTAGATCGCAAAAATAACTGCACCAAACGTCTTCCTGTGCCTGAAAACCATAAAAAGAGGTATTACATGCCTAAGTTTATTGCTACAATTGAAATGACCTTGACCTTAGCATCTTTGGTGAACGGAAATCGGGGATCGCCACTTCCGGTCGCTTCGAAAGTATCATAAATGGATTTAGCGTCATCGAAAATCTCTCTAACGACCCCGAGATCGTTAAAATCTCTCAGTTGTTAGGGGAGAAAGTTGCATGGTCAGTCCCGGGGGTCACTGGAAACAAAACACCCCATAAAAGGGGGTCCGGGGGTCGGAAAATTTGAACCCCATTATTTTTCAATATTTTGACCTCGAATAAATCCAACAATGCAAAAAAATCTATTTTAGCACGCAAATCGCACGGGATTACACTTCATACCACACTATCCTGCCGTCCCCAAACGTTTGCTTTTGTTTATTCCTGTCATCAAACCCATTTGAGTAAAAAGGGCATCTCAGGGTGGCAAGGTTTATTTATTTATTTTTTTGTACACAAAAATCGAGGTTTTTTAAATACAAAAATTAATTAAAATAACTATATAAAATGACCCATTTTTCCTTCCAGGGCTTCAAGACAGCTATTTACCACTACCTCAGGTCATCCCCCATCCATACTCATGATCTCTTCTACCCCCAATGAACCCAATGCCAAAGACCCCCTTTTTCCAGGTAATAGCAACAATTTTTCCCCCTCTCCCTCATCTCTTTTTGTTTGTTAGTTGCTGGTTGGTTTGTTCCTTTTCCGTTTCATCCCCGTTTTCCCCTTCTTCTTCCTGTTCTTGCTGGGTTTCACCTTGTTCACCCCATGTGTCCTTCTCGCCCTCCCCTTGATCTGACTCCGTGGTGTTTTCCCCCTTTCCACTTTGTTCCATTCCATTCTGCTCTCGCTCTTCCATGAGCCTCAATCATGTATGCAAAAATAAAAATCTACAATACAGAACAGAAAGAACACAGTGGAAAGTGAGAAAACACACCAGCAGCATGGTAGAAGGACACAACAGAGGAAGATAGGGTAAGGGGGGGGGGGGGGGGGATGAAAGCAAGGGTAGGAGGACACAGGGGGGTGAGCTCAAAAACAGCAAGAAGGGAGCTGAGAGAAGAGGAAATGAAAACCGGGGATGAAAGAGGAATGGAAAAAAATAAATAGAAAAGACGGTGGAGGGTAAGGGGAGGAAACACAATAATAATTTACCAGACTCAGTGGCGTAATGGTTAGAGCGTTCACTCTGAGTCTAGCATGTCGGCGGTTCTAACCCGGCCCTGTCCGAGTCACACCGAACACTAAAAACACGGACAAACAACCACGGGTTGACAACCATTGCACAGGCTTGATGGGCTGAAGGACCACCTCCTGTATTGGAAGTTCCCTTCAAGATAACTCATATTAATCTATATAATAATAGCGTAAGGACTCGACTTTGTTATCCCTTTTACGCCGCACCCAGTGACCCGATGCCCACGGCACGAATGGATTTACGATCTACGAACCGCACTCTTTGTTTATCATGTACAGCCATACTCGAAAAATCTGAATTAGCCGACGTTGGGGCCCAAAAGCATCCGATTAACTGCCGATACGACGCCATCTTACGACGCCATCGTATTGGCGTCTGCTGGGCGAAGGCGAAGCAAGCCGTCCGCTGATTGGACAGGCGAAGGCGAAAGCAAGCCGTCCACTGAGTGGACAATCCAGAGCATGCATTTGTGCCGGTGTCGGCGATCGTTGTTCATATACGCACTCTTCATTCTCATCTTTCTTCCCAACTCTTACTCGGACAAGCAAATCCCCTATGCCATCCATAATGGTACACTCTATCCATACACCACATCCTCCCTTCCATGGATGCTCCACGGGTTTCGGCTAGTTGACATGAAAAGGAAAGGGAGCGCTTGGGGTGGGTTAAAGAAGGTAGAAAAGAGCACGAGTATGGATGGGGGATGACCTGAGGTAGTGAGTGGTGAACAGCAATCTTGGAAGTCCTGAAGGGAAGAATGGGACTTGAGCAGACAGGGGAATTTGGTTCCACAGGCAAAAGAGAACAAATGGGTGGAAGCGAGTAGTGAGCCTGGATTTTGGGGGTAAATAAAGAAGAGGATTACTGGCAGACAATTGTTGCCCTGTAGAAACCTGCCGAAGAGGAGGTTGGGTAGGGCCTGGGGGGAGGGGGGGTATTGGGGGGGAGGGAGAGGGGAGGGACACGGAAAGGGCAGACATTGCAAAACCAGAAAGGAGGCGGTAGACGTCAGAGAGGCCGCCGACCTATCTGCGATGCAAGCAGGTGAACAGCAGAGATTCCAATGATGCTGAGGGCCATGATCGCCACGGCATCAATATGTGAAAGGTGAGATGCAGGGGTGACAGCCCAAAAGGGAGAAGCAATACTCCAATTGATGTGTGAATGAAGGTTTTGTAGGCACGATGAACACGATGTTTATCATCCCTACCTTGAGATGCCCATTACCCAAAAATAATGGATGAACAAGAAAGAGCAATCAGATTGCAGACCCTTACCAGAATGTGTTTTTCGTGGTTTTAAGGTTTTTGTGTTAAAATAAATGTGGCGGCTGAACCACATGACTGATGATGTCATAATTTTCTTTTTCTCCACCAATTTATCCCTAGATGATGCTCAATAAATTTCATCTTGATCGATGAAGTTTTGTACTTGTCAAATTATGACGTCATAATGGAGGCACCTATGACATCATCATTAACATATGTTATTCCCAATGGAGAGCTGTTTATAGTGAACCATGTTTCAATTTTTTCAAATTCAACGTTCGGAGATATAGAGGTGCAAGGTTTTTTGGTTTTTCCAAGTTGGCGCCCATACCACGTGACCTATGACGTCATAATTATCGTTAAAAAATTTATACAGGAGGAGGTGCACCTGTGGTGAAAAATTCCTGTCAATTGGATCAACGGTTTCAGAGAAAATCATATTTATTCTGTGCGGACAAACAGACAGACAAACGAACTCAAATGCAATACCCTCTCCTCTGGTGAGGGTAAAAATTGTTCGGTAAATAAAGCAGTGCCATTTTGGAAACGTTATAACTGAATATGATGTAAACCTGATTCCATATCACTCCTGTATCGCATATTCCAAAAAAAAAAAGATTTATTTTGCATTTCATTCACTCACCACTAACAGTGAATGAATTATATATACATTATATGTACAATGTACATGGAATCATTCTTCATGGTTTCATGACAATCTCTGTAATTACTGATGTGGGCAACAACAAATGTTCCTCCTGCAGAGATGCAATCAGACGTGGTGCCTTCACGGCTTGGGAATCAAACAAAAATATATGATTATATCTTACTATAATTCACCAAATGTCCGTCCGTCTGTCTGTCCGTCCGTCAGTTCACAGGTACCGCAAAAACGGCTGAACCGATCGCAACAAAATTTTGGATGGGTAATCCTGGGACCCCCTGGAGTAAAATAGGCTATATTGTTTTTCCAATTTCAGCTTTGGTCTCCAGCATTTTCAGGTTTGGACTCCCGCCTAACGTTATTGTCCCAGGTACCGCAAAAAACGGCTGAACCGATCGCAACAAAATTTTGGGTGGGTAATCCTGGGACCCCCTGGAGTAAAATAGGCTATATTGCTTTTCCAATTTCAGCTTTGGTCTCCAGCATTTTCAGGTTTGGACTCCCGCCTAACGTTATTGTCCCAGGTACCGCAAAAACTGCTGCACCGATCGCAACAATACACCTCCATCCCCGTGGGATTGCCACGGGTGACCCCACTAGTATTTAATAATAATTTAAATCCTCTGATTCGACCAGCATAGATTTTCTGCCGTACTTCTTTCTCCCCAACAAGGTTTAAGGTTTTTACAGAAACCCATGAACAGCTTTTAATACCTCAATTACTCAAAACTATGTTCCTGTGGCAAATGACTAATACTGGAGTCATAAAGATAATTGCATCAAACATAACATGCTCTCCATTTAAATTAACCTCTTAAAAGCTTGATGGATATTTTACTGATTGGCAAAGCAGTAGGGAGGTAGTTCAAGCCTATAAGACACCGATTTTGTTTGTTAACGGCTACAATTATTCACATGTTGTCGCGGGGGTAGACAGAGAAGATATTGGCCTAAGTTGTTGTGAAAATCAACCAAATCCACAACTCGTCCCATAGATAGGTTTAATTTCAATAAGATCGTGACATCATCCTGTAAAATACACCATGCAATATATATGTCAGGATCAAGGCATCATATGAGAAAGATTGGATATATCAGTCAATGCAAGCAAGCCTAGAATATAAGTGGGTACGTACCATTCAATTCTACGTCATTGTATAAAGTCGCAGGAGTGGCCTCGAGTCGCGGACGTCCCGAGGTCTTATAGACACCGCCCAGTGGTTTAAGTGAGCGTCACACCTGGGTTCAACTTTGATCCATTTTCACCACATAAGTCTTTCACGAACCGGCTTGTCAGGCCTGACACTCGATTAAGTAGTCAGAGCAAGAAATTGGGATTTGTTCAGAGTGCCAGCGACAGTTCGTCTACTCTTCGCGAAGGACACCGTGGGATCAATAAGGTCCACCAAGTAATGTGGGCAGATGGGACGCCAAATTTATCGTCCATCCAAGCAAGGGGCGACGCATGTTGAAGAATCACCTGCCTGTATTACAGTTCATAACTCAGGATTGGGATTTGAATAGCCGAGTCGGCTTGGATAGAGTATGTGTACCTAATAGGCCACCCTGGCAGTTCTTTGAGGCAATAAGCCTGATTTTGCAATTATTTTTCAATGCCAATGACTCCATATCTTCCATGGATGTCCTGGAAAAGGCCATATCGTGCATCAGCACAACAGGTTTAAAACGGAATCCATGATTTCTAGTCTGTCACATATAGTCATGAGCAATGCATGTCTGTGCCATCAGGACATGGTGGTCGACTTCAAAAAAGCGATTTTGTGATTGCAAGATCTATATCTTCCAACAAATCGTTGTTTAATACTAATTTACAAATCAGCCTTTCTTCATTCCTCCGGGAAAACCAGCAATCTTGTTTTCAAAGCGATAAATCTTCCTTCCCGACAAAACACCAGCAATCTCCTTCCTCTCTCGTTTTATTTGTTTTCAAATCATCGCCCTCCTTCGTGCCCCACACTTAACATACAATGCACGTTGTCCCACCCTGCCATACGGCAGACATGCGATTATGGGATTTGAGATGTCCAACAATGCCAAATGATATTTAGAAATGAAAAGCTTCATCGTCATTACCGTGCAGGTATGTATACCGTGCAGGTATGTATACCGTGCAGGTGTGTCATCAAGCCATTACCGTGCAAGCGTGTCACCATGCCATTACCGCGCAGGTATGTCATCATGCCATTGCCATGCAGGTATGTCATCATGCCATTGCTGTGCAGGTATGTCTTCATGCCATTGCCGTGCAGGTATGTCATCATGCCATTACCGTGCAGGTATGTCATCATGCCATTGCCGTGCAGGTATGTCTTCATGTCATTGCCGTGCAGGTATGTCATCATGCCATTGCCGTGCAGGTATGTCATCATGCCATTGCCGTGCAGGTATGTCATCATGCCATTGCCGTGCAGGTATGTGATCATGCCATTGCCGTGCAGGTATGTCATCATGCCATTGCCGTGCAGGTATGTCATCATGCCATTGCCGTGCAGGTATGTCATCATGCCATTGCCGTGCAGGTATGTCATCATGTCATTGCCGTGCAGGTATGTCATCATGCCATTGCCGTGTAGGTATGTCATCATGCCATTGCCGTGCAGGTATGTCATCATGCCATTGCCGTGCAGGTATGTCATCATGCCATTGCCGTGCAGGTATGTCATCATGCCATTGCCGTGCAGGTATGTCATCATGCCATTGCCGTGCAGGTATGTCATCATGCCATTGCCGTGCAGGTATGGCATCATGCAATTGCCGTGCAGGTATGTGATCATGCCATTGCCGTGCAGGTATGTGATCATGCCATTGCCGTGCAGGTATGTGATCATGCCATTGCCGTGCAGGTATGTGATCATGCCATTGCCGTGCAGGTATGTCATCATGCCATTGCCGTGCAGGTATGTGATCATGCCATTGCCGTGCAGGTATGTCATCATGCCATTGCCGTGCAGGTATGTCATCATGCCATTGCCGTGCAGGTATGTCATCATGCCATTGCCGTACAGGTATGGCATCATGCCATTGCCGTGCAGGTATGTCATCATGCCATTGCCGTGCAGGTATGTCATCATGCCATTGCCGTGCAGGTATGTCATCATGCCATTGCCGTGCAGGTATGGCATCATGCCATTGCCGTGCAGGTATGGCATCATGCCATTGCCGTGCAGGTATGGCATCATGCCATTGCCGTGCAGGTATGTCATCATGCCATTGCCGTGCAGGTATGTCATCATGCCATTGCCGTGCAGGTATGTGATCATGCCATTGCCGTGCAGGTATGTCATCATGCCATTGCCGTGCAGGTATGTCATCATGCCATTGCCGTGCAGGTATGGCATCATGCCATTGCCGTGCAGGTATGGCATCATGCCATTGCCGTGCAGGTATGTCATCATGCCATTGCCATGCAGGTACGTCATCATGCCATTGCCGTGCAGGTACGGCATCATGCCATTGCCGTGCAGGTACGGCATCATGCCATTGCCGTGCAGGTATGGCATCATGCCATTGCCGTGCAGGTATGTCATCATGCCATTGCCGTGCAGGTATGTGATCATGCCATTGCCGTGCAGGTATGTGATCATGCCATTGCCGTGCAGGTATGTGATCATGCCATTGCCGTGCAGGTATGTCATCATGCCATTGCCGTGCAGGTATGTCATCATGCCATTGCCGTGTAGGTATGTCATCATGCCATTGCCGTGCAGGTATGTCATCATGCCATTGCCGTGCAGGTATGGCATCATGCCATTGCCGTGCAGGTATGGCATCATGCCATTGCCGTGCAGGTATGGCATCATGCCATTGCCGTGCAGGTATGGCATCATGCCATTGCCGTGCAGGTATGTCATCATGCCATTGCCGTGCAGGTATGTCATCATGCCATTGCCGTGCAGGTATGTGATCATGCCATTGCCGTGCAGGTATGTCATCATGCCATTGCCGTGCAGGTATGTAATCATGCCATTGCCGTGCAGGTATGTCATCATGCCATTGCCGTGCAGGTATGGCATCATGCCATTGCCGTGCAGGTATGGCATCATGCCATTGCCGTGCAGGTATGTCATCATGCCATTGCCGTGCAGGTATGTCATCATGCCATTGCCGTGCAGGTATGGCATCATGCCATTGCCGTGCAGGTATGGCATCATGCCATTGCCGTGCAGGTATGGCATCATGCCATTGCCGTGCAGGTATGTCATCATGCCATTGCCGTGCAGGTATGTCATCATGCCATTGCCGTGCAGGTATGTCATCATGCCATTGCCGTGCAGGTATGTCATCATGCCATTGCCGTGCAGGTATGTCATCATGCCATTGCCGTGCAGGTATGTCATCATGCCATTGCCGTGCAGGTATGTCATCATGCCATTGCCGTGCAGGTATGTCATCATGCCATTGCCGTGCAGGTATGGCATCATGCCATTGCCGTGCAGGTATGTCATCATGCCATTGCCGTGCAGGTATGTCATCATGCCATTGCCGTGCAGGTATGTCATCATGCCATTGCCGTGCAGGTATGTCATCATGCCATTGCCGTGCAGGTATGTCATCATGCCATTGCCGTGCAGGTATGTCATCATGCCATTGCCGTGCAGGTATGTCATCATGCCATTGCCGTGCAGGTATGTCATCATGCCATTGCCGTGCAGGTATGTCATCATGCCATTGCCGTGCAGGTATGTCATCATGCCATTGCCGTGCAGGTATGTCATCATGCCATTGCCGTGCAGGTATGGCATCATGCCATTGCCGTGCAGGTATGTCATCATGCCATTGCCGTGCAGGTATGTGATCATGCCATTGCCGTGCAGGTATGTCATCATGCCATTGCCGTGCAGGTATGTCATCATGCCATTGCCGTGCAGGTATGTCATCATGCCATTACCGTGCAGGAGTGCAGCACTCACAATCATCACGTACGAGATAAAAATGCCGTTTGGTACATTTTCTCAGCCCAAATGTAACAGGGTTCAAATAGCATAGCAAGTCGTGTACGTGTTCATTTATGAAGTCGAAGGTTATAACTTAATATGTAGGTTATAACCTAACAACAGTGACATCATCGAATGGACCGAATCATCCATAAATACACGATTTTACCACAATTTTACAACGTCATCACTGGGAGATGACGCAGAGACAACACTCAACAGCACCGAGCTGTGTAAGCATGGAAAGAAAAACGATGAGGAAGACGGACGATGGGACGAGAAGATGAGGTGAGGAAGATGGGACGATAACGGACAAAGGGAATCTCAAGTCGTTTATACATCCTTGTACGGACAAAGGAGGCACGAAGGGTCGACAGCAGGCCGGGAGTCCCGAAAATGGCAGGAATGGAATGTGAACAAAGCCTCAATAGGGGGCCGAGAGGGATCCGAGGCCGCGCCGAAGAACATTCCTCCTCATGGTGGGACATCATCGTCTCTCTCAAGAAACCAACAGCTTGCCAGATCCAGTTATACTTCCTTACAAGCATCGCGTTGATCTTATCCAGCATCCATCCTTTAATTACTAACAACTATTCGTCCAAAAAAAACCAAAAACACCTCACACATCATCACCTGACTGCTCGCAGCCCGAGGGGGTCGACGAAACACGGCCTCCAGAAGACCGGACGAGACGCTGAAGATCTGCGAGCGAAGTCCGATATTACAGCAACCCCGGGCGACGGAGGGCGAGGCCAAAGATTCGTATCCGAAACGGGACCCCAAAGCGAGTGGATCGGATCGTTCCCTCACGGAGTCTCTCAGAGCTCCTACACCCCCCTCCCCAAGGCCTGTGAATACGCTACCCGTGCCTCACTGCTCCCTCCCCCCGCCAATAATCCTTCCTCGTCTCCCTCCTTTCACATCCCCGTGCACGGCTCTTTCATTCGGTTTAAAACGCCGCCTGCATTCCTTCGCTATTCATTCTGCCCGTTGATATTCCCAAGCTTCTTCTTTATTTGTTTCCCGCTCATTTTGCCACTCTCGATGTGACAGCTTTAGATGGAGCGCCTTCGCCGTCTCACACGACTTATCGGTCCGCTGATGCTCCCAGTCCCACCCACTTCGTTAGAAAATAATAATGACACCCCCGAACTTATTTATCCTTAATAATTCCCCTTAAAGTTTAGATATGCGATTTGGGAATGATTACTGGCGCTTTTTTAGTTGTTTGACCCTCAACCACCAAACTTCCCACAAGCTCGTCGAAATTAATAACTTATTAATAACCTTGGACGGCACTCGTGGTCTCGCCTCGCAAGTGTTCATTGTGAACATAAACTGACCTGTCCAACGTTAACTGAACACACGCTACTGTTATGGTCAATACTCGTTTCAATAAGTATCTATACCATGCACACACTATATTACGTCACAGTTTCTTGGCTTGACGAAATGAACGTCGTCAATTTACTTCTTCACTCACATCAGCGTCACAGATCAGACATATGAAAAGTTTCAGATTTTTCGGATAAAGATTTCAATTCAACCAATTATGGCTGGAATACCACTTCACCGATGACGTAAGCATTATCGTATATACCACATGAGGAGTTGATTACATGTGCCAAGTTTCAATTTTTTTCGTTGAGTTGTTTTGGAGTAAAGTATGCCTAATTTCTTTCCATTAATCCAATATGGCAGCCATACCATGTGTGTTGTCCACCGAAAGAACACCAACTCAGCTAAATTCAGTGGCTTTTATTGGGCGAGCAGCTAGCACAACGCCACTTCCGGGCCCACCAACCTGGAAGTGACGCTTTTAAGGCCAGCACCGTAGCCTGCCTTTTTTAATCAAAAAAGGTTTAAAAAATCAAACATTTAAACAGCCTTGGACGTGCACCTTGACCCCACGGCCAAGGCACACCGTCTATCAAGACTGTCCCATTGGCATACACATGCACCTCAACCCAAAGGCTGAAGCACATGGTCATTCAAAACACATGCGTCCTGACCTCCCGAAGGGCCACAATGCATGGTCATACAATTGGACCCCTCCTCCATATGAGTGAGTCCACCACTCCACCTGACCCAGGATCACAGTATTTCTCCTGTGAGGTATGTACGGAAGTGACCTGTACATCCGTATCTGCTTGTTATGTGTTGTCGACGGTGAGGTCTAGATGTTGCATACATCACATCTCCCTCTTTTAGCTGGGTGATTACCAAACGTGCAGATACAACATTTTTGTATCAAATGTGAAAATGTCAATTGTGAAAACCATGAGCAATATTTTGGCAAAAGTGAATCAACACAAAACGGTGCTAAGTTTAGGAAAACTAAAACAACACAACTTGAAGTTTCGGAAAACTACAACTTGAAGAGTCAGGGGTAAACTACACCTGTGCAACAAGATGACTTTGACTGCCACATCTATAGGTCCATACGATCAGGGCGTTTCCCGTTTCTGGTTGATCAGTGTGGCAGGTGTGCAGGAGAGGCAACATCGCTGCCTGCAGGTGAAACGGCAGCATCGATTTCAGGCATGAGTGGATCAGGGACGCCCGTTAGAGGCACGACATTCACAGGTGCAGGCACAACAATGAATCGTTGCTGTTCAGGCTCCGGCATAATGACAGGCAGTATTAGAGGTTTGATGGGGCTGCAGTGATGGTAGACAACGTGGTCCTTCTGTCGACGGACAACCCACCCATTATGCAAGCGTATTGTATGCGACAGTGGCCCAGGTTTGTCTATGACATCGCCAGGCAACCAAACAGCGCCTGCACCAGAGTTGCAGGAGAACACTGGATCCCTGGTGTGAAGTGAGCGGCTCATTGTTGACTTGTCGTGATGCAACTTCTGGTTAAGTTGATTCTGGTACACTCGAGAGGCCATATCTGGTTTCAGACGGTCCAGGTTGGTCCTTAGGTGTCGTTTCAACAGTAATTCTGATTGTGTTACTCCTGTTGTACCATGAGGTGTAGTACGATACTTGAGGAGCACATGCGAGAGCCTGGTTTCAAGGTTTCCATCCTGCAGTTTGCGTAGTCTGGACTTGATGACTCCAACTGAATGTTCAGCCAGGCCATTGGAAGCTTGGTGTTGTGGACTGACAAATTTGTGTCCGATTCCATTCCTGCGTGTGAATTCGGCGAACTCCGAGCTCGAGAAACATGCACCATCATCACTAACGATAACTCTGGGCAAGCCGTGTGTAGCAAAACAACGTCTCAGTTTCTCTATTGTTCCAGCTGATGTAGTGCCATGTGTTTTGTAAGCATCAATCCACTTTGAGTGGGCATCAGTGATGATTAGTAGCATCTGACCGTTCACTGGTCCAGCATAGTCCAGATGAACTCGATGCCACGGTTCGGTGGGCTATACCCAGGGATGCAGCGGTGCCTTCACTGGTGCGTTCCTGGTGCTTTGGCAGGGATAGCAATGTTGAACACACTGTTCAATATCAGTGTCTAGATTTGGCAACCATACATAATTCCTAGCCAGTGACTTCATCTTGACTATTCCGGGATGACACTCATGAAGTTCCTCCATAACCCTAGAATGCAGATGTTGTGGAATCACTACGCGTTTCATCCCCACAATATGCAACCGCTGTCCACGCTAAGTTCATTTTTACGTGCCACATAAGGAACATAGGCACGGTCCCCATCAGGTAGCGATTGCCATCCAAGCTGTATGGCTTGGAGAACTCTCGAAAGGACTGGATCACGTCTTGTGTGGGTGCAAATATGGTTGGCATCGACGGGACAGTCCTTCAGATGATCCATCAAGGCAATCACACTGCCAGGTAACGGTGATATATCCCTGGGGCATACTTCACCCCAAAACTCAGTCGGTGGTATTTGTACAGGCCACGGTGCGTGTTAGGTATGGACTTCCAACTAACGGTGGGTTGGCGACCAAATTGGGCAATGGTAGATGGCTCATGGCATCTGCGTTGGCAATGGCACATCCGGGTTTATACTGAATGCGGTAGTCGTAAGCAGCGAGTAGCAATGACCATCGTATAATCCTGGGTGGTAGCCTGTCGGATGTTGCCTTGATTGGACCAAACAGGCTAATCAGTGGTTTGTGATCAGTATAGACAACAAAGTATCATCTAAATAGGTATTGGTGGAACTTTTTGACTGCAAAGATGATTCCTAAACCTTCCTTGTCCAACTGACTATAATTATTTTCTGCAGGAGATTATTGTCCTGGAGGCAAATGCCACTGGTTTCTCTGAACCGTCAGGTATAACATGAGACAGCACTGCCCCCACACCGTACTGACAAGCATCACACTTCAGTATGATGTCCTTATCAGGATCATAGTGAACTAGTATGTTTGATGCTTGGAGCAGGTCCTTTGACTTCTGGAAAGCTGCTTGTTGTGTAGTACCCCAGTTCCATGAGACTCCTTTCTTCAGCAGGTGATAGAGAGGACTCAAAACATTGGATATGTTTGGGATGCAGTAGCTGTAGTATTGCAGCATGCCGAGGTAGGCCTTCAGTTCCGTCAGGTCTCTTGGAGCTGGTGCATCCTTGATCGCTCTGACTTTATCCTTGGTTGGATGTAGGCCTTGAGCGTCAATTGTGTGGCCCAGGTATGTTACTGATGGTGCCATGAACTCACAATTGTGGAGCCTTAAACGGAGGCCGGAGTCCGATAGCTTTGTCAAGACTCCCTCAAATTTGTGTACTCAGCTTCGGTTGAACCGGTGACCAGGATATCATCCTGATAAACCGCAACGTGCCGTTCTGCAGCAAACAAACTGTCCATCCCTCGTGTGTATGTGTGTGTGTATATATATATCTATACACAAAGAATTAAGTTAAGCACCCCCCCCCCCCCGTTTTTTTACAACCTCGCACATTACAAGTTTGTTGTCGTCACAACAGTGTAATATACCCATGTTATTGCTATATTTTCTGGAGAAGTGATATTATGGTCACATAAAAACATAACAATCATGCCGTTTTCAATATTTTATTCTGAATAATTTAAGGTGAAATTTTTTGGGAATTTTAGGCATATTTTCACCTCAATTTAAGTATGGAGCTATAGGTCCATCACGGACAGTGTGGATGACGTTTATGTTTTCTAACGTACAGTCATTGTTCTGAGAAGACCTCTAGCGATCTTTGCGTCAATAACGTGTGTAGGACCCACGTGATCGGATCACTGACTCAACCCTACGTCTCATAGACCCTGTAAGCCGTCGTATGCGTTGCTGTGGCAGGTTGTTCCATTCCCGATGTAATGCACGTTCCAATTCATCCAGATTGGCTATTGGAGGGACCATCTTCGCAATTTGTCGTCCCAACATGTCCCGAACGTGCATTACATCGGGAATGGAACAACCTGCCACAGCAACGCATACGACGGCTTACAGGGTCTATGAGACGTAGGGTTGAGTCAGTGATCCGATCACGTGGGTCCTACACACGTTATTGACGCAAAGATCGCTAGAGGTCTTCTCAGAACAATGACTGTACGTTAGAAAACATAAACGTCATCCACACTGTCCGTGATGGACCTATAGCTCCATACTTAAATTGAGGTGAAAATATGCCTAAAATTCCCAAAAAATTTCACCTTAAATTATTCAGAATAAAATATTGCAAACGGCATGATTGTTATGTTTTTATGTGACCATAATATCACTTCTCCAGAAAATATAGCAATAACATGGGTATATTACACTGTTTTGACGACAACAAACTTGTAATGTGCGAGGTTGTAAAAAAACGGGGGGGGTGCTTAACTTAATTCTTTGTGTATATATATATATATATATATATATATATATTGTAACGAATGTGGAAACGTTACAATGTGAAGGTTACAAAAGTACGGTAACACCCTGTTAATGTAAATAATGGTCGCAGTCGGCCTCCTAGTTAATTCCATGAAACTTACACGCAGGTCACGATATATCTTTTAAATAGTGTATTTCCTTATTCCATGTAGGCTAAATATGTGTTTCCCACTAGATTGACTTTGCATTGTATCAAACAAAATAAGCGTAGGCCCTTCCAATTTCCCCAAACATCTCCGCTCTCCAAAGTTCCTTTTAAAAAGGGGAGTTGTTTTCAATCCCGCAGGCCGCCATTGCCCATGTGCTTTGAGTCGGAGAAGAAAGGCGTGTCTCCACCTCGTCATAAGAGGGAAGGAGTGAACCAGCCCTAACAGCCAATCAGCACCGCGGTGAGCGACCCGGTAGGCGTGCCCTCGGAGCCGGCGGCTTAATTCCGCCCGAGGTGATAAAAGCGACTGTAAGGGACTGCTTTATGAGATGACCTGGGAGATGAGCAAAGAGGCTGCACCAAGAGGAGCGGTGAGATGCGAAACGCTCCAAGCCAAAGAGGAGAGGTACTCGGCAAGGAAACCAGCTTTGGAGAGACGCGCTGAAAGGAGGGAGACGGCTCCACCACAAGAAGAGGAGCAGGTGTGCCGAACCAGCGCGTGACGTCTACCGCAGCGGATACGCGACGGAGGGTTTTCCCGCCAAAACCGCGAGGAATTGCGAGCTGCTGCCTTCCGACTTTGCCTCCCTCTCAAGCAATCCACCTCAAGCCCTACCTGCCTGCAATATCCCCTGTGTAAGTGTGAACGTCCTGTCCTGCTCGTTGTCTTGGGGTTAAGTAAAAATGAATAGTGTAAGTTAACGATTCGCTGTGTTACTGCTTCTTCCATCCATTGCTTGTGTGTGTATAATAAATCTGTTCTTCCTCCGTATTCTTCTTCTTCTTCTTTTTCATTCTCTTTCGGTCGCTTTAGAGGTTTCCCGATTGAATATCTGTGGGGCGATCTGGTCAACGTCGGGTGGAATCGGGTTCTAATCGGGGAGTAACTGTTCGGACGCGGTTAAATACACCACCGCTCGGTCAATATAACATCTAAAGCCGCGTCTGTAACAATTGGTGTCGAGGAGTTGGATTCGGACCTGGGACTAAATTTGTTAGGCCCAAATTTTGGAACACCAATTGTACTATTAGAGTAACAATTGGTGTCGAGGAGGGAGATCGGACCCGAAATCGGACCCGAAGCGCGCTTAACGCGCTCAAAATTACAAGCTGCCGAAATTTATTTTGTTTTATAAAACCCGAATTTTGAGATCGCGCCATGGACAATCAAGGCGATCGGATGTCGGTGGGAGAGATAGACAGGGTGGAATCGACCCAGGACCTCGGGGAAATGTATGTGGAGGAAAGGAAGGAGGAGAACATTGGCAATGTGGTTGAGGGGGTATCAGACGCGCAAGGTGGCGTCCTCGCGCACGTGGGTGTAGCGGCACCAAATTTTGCCGCGCCCGCAACCGTAGCAGCGCCGTTGGTGGATTTGAACCTTTTTTTTATACAAATGAAGGCCCTTATGGACAAGAATAGCGAAGAAATGGAAAGCAGAATGATGGGGGTAATGGGGAACCGGATGGATGCTCAGAGTGAGCAATTGGGGGTAATGAGGGACGAAGCGAGGGGTACCGGTGAGGCGTTAGACAACGGGATAAAAGAGGTAAAGAATGGGTTAACGGGGGTGGAAAACAGAATGGCTGCCCAGGAGAATCAGTTAGAGGGGGTGAAAAATGGGTTAATGGGGTTAGAAAATAGGATGGAGGACAAATTGCGGGAAATAGGGGAACAATCTGCCAGGGAAATCAAACAAATGGGAGAGCAGATAGAGGAGGTGAAAATCGGGGTAGAAACCAAACTGGATGCTCAGAGGGATGAATTGGGACAGATGAGGGTGGCATCTACAAAAGAGATGGAGGAGATACGACGAGGTGTGAGTGAGGAGGTTTCAGGGCTACGCGAGGAGGTAAAGCGAGGTGAGAAGCGTATGGAGAAAGAAGTGAGAAATAATACGGCAAAGTTACAAGGGGGAATAGAAGATCTGACGAAGGGAGTAGAACAGCTGACAGTCGGACAAAGGGAACTAGCGGACCAAGTGGAAAAGAACACTGCAATCATCGGGGGTTTAAAAGCGACACAAAAGGACATTAAAAACGAATTAATAGCAACACAAAAGGAATGTCAGATGGTACATGAGGGGTTGACGAAGAAGTTGGAGGAGGTGACAGAAGTGATGGAGACGAAGGACCGAGAGGTGAGGACGCACATCGAAACGGTTAAGGTGGCGTTAGAGGAAGAGATAGAGGGGGCGCACCGGGAGATGAAGGAGGTAAAGGAAAAATTAGAGGAGGTGGAAGAGGGGGTGAGTGAAATTAAGAGGAGACGGAGGGAAACTAAAAGGGAGATAAAGGAAGAAGTCATGGAATATGTACAAGGTCTGTGTTCAAATCATGATGAGGTGCTCACTAACCGAATAAAGAGTTTGCAGGTGGCAAAGGAGGTGCGGAGACGATGTACGGAGGTGAGTGGCAATGTATATGATGCGAGGAAAGCTTCAGTCGGCTTGGGGATTGGTTTGGATCCGGGTGTTCGTGAGAGGCCGTTGGTGAAGTGTGCGAAAAAAGAGGTGTGCGAGAATGTCCGACCATGGGGTGTGTGAGGAAAAAGTGCACGCCGAGGAGTGAGTGTGCCGTCAGGAGCGAGTTGGTCGAAGCGCGTGTGCGAGGGAGCACAGGGAAGCGCGGTGTGGTGAGTGTTACGGAGGAAGTAACGAAAAAGTGTGCGCAAGAGGATGCGCGGGAAAGGTGTGTAACGGACGGGTGCATGGGGAAAGCGCATGCTGTCAAGAGTAAGGGAGAATGCATGCCTGTGGTGAGTGTTACAGAGGGTGTAACGGGACAATGTGCGGAAGAGTGTGCACGAGAAAGGTGTGTAACGGACGGGTGCATGGGGAAAGCGCATGCTGTCAAGAGTAAGGGAGAATGCATGCCTGTGGTGAGTGCTACAGAGGGTGTAACGGGACAATGTGCGGAAGAGTGTGCGCGAGAAAGGTGTGTAACGGACGGGTGCATGAGGAAAGAGTGTGCTGTCGAGAGTAAGGGTGAGTGCGCGACCGAGAGTGGAGGTGAGAGTAGTGAGAGTGAAACGGAGCGTGAGTTGGTTATGACAGGTGAGCGAGGATGTACACCTGGAATGGAAGGATGCACACCTGGAATGGTAGAGCGTGTGTGGGAAGGCACATTTGAGTTGGTCGTGAGGCACGTGGTTGGGTGTGCGGGTGAGAGCACACCTGTGATTGTCACAAAGGAGGTGACCGAGAAAGGGGCGCGAAGAGGTGTGTTGGTGAGGTGTGCGAGCGACGAATGTGTGCCAAGGTGTTCGGTGGTCAGGTGTGTGACCAAGGCTGTGAGCGGAATGAGTGTACCGAGGTGTGTAAGGAAAGGTACGAGGAGAATGGGAACAGCTGCATGTATGAGCAAGAAAGGGGTAGCGTATGCTTGTAAGAATCCAGGTGAAGCGTCGACGGTAACCGGGTTAGAGGTTAGAACGACTTATAGCCGAATCGGGCCCTCGGTGCGTGTCGGGCAGCTTCGCGTGCCGCGAGGACCAGCGGGGATCCGAACCACGGCGGTTTCGAAAGAACCGCCGTACGCGATCCACGCTGTGCCTCGCTTGGAACGGCCGCGTCCGAGCTCCACTAGGCGGAGCGGGCAGCTGGATAGGAAGGGTCGTTATGGCGACCACGTTTTGTTGAGACGTGCCGGCAGGTCGAGATCGGGACATTGGATGGCTCCACGCCGAGGTGGTGCGTGGGATCTCGGCCCGGGTAAGCCCCCGCCCCTGCCCCGAATGAGGGACGCATCCAGCCGCCGGCACAAAAGAATCCGCGTTCATTGCTCGGCTGTACGAAGCCGGGCTGTAGACGTGAACTGGCGCACCGAGAGGATGTAATAAGTAGACGGGTGATGGTGATAGTGATAGTGATTTAAAACGAAATTTAGAAAAGTAAGTAGAATTGGCAGTAAATGGAAAATTTTTGAATTGGTTGGAATTTGGACGAGCAAAATTTATAGTGAGAGACCCCCGATGTGGTGGGATGGCAAATCCACCATCCCTCACAGGTGGGGGCAAATGCGCAATAGTTTATGGGGTGGCTATGACAACCGAGCCAGGGAGGGCTTGGATAATTGTAGGGATCTAGCGAAGATGACATTAGGTGACGTTAAGGTTAGTTAGTGACTGATACCTGTAGTGGGGACGCAGGTAGATTAGTGTGGATTATAATGACGTGGGAGCGCAATAGTTTAAAGGGACGACTGGGAAGCGCAAGTTTCAGAGGGGAGTAGTTAGCTGAGATGATGCCGTGTGTGTGAGAATTGAACAGGTGAGAATGGAACAGGTGTGATTGCACAGGTGTGCAACTGAACAGGTGTGTGGAGCAATGTATGAGGGAGTAGTGGTGATTGCGTGTTGTGTTGACCAAATGGTCCAGGAAGAAAGGAGGGTGCAGGTGGCACCAGGTGTGAGGGCACAGGTGTGCAACAACAGGTGTATGTGGCTGTGTGGAATAAATGGTAGTGTGGAATATCTGGAGTATTGGAATGGATGGTCGTGGAGTGAGAATGGTGGAAATTGTGGAGTGGAGTGGATGGTGCGAAGGTGTGAATGGGGGAAGAGTGCACCCCCATCACGGATACCCGGGGCGGGTAGTGTAAGTGTTAGGTAGAGGGTACAGGTAAATTGTGGTTGGATATTGGCATCTGTGGTGTGGATGCAGAATGGTATGTGGATGGGTGCATTAGTGTTGTGGAAATGGCTGGGCGTGTAGCCTGTTAGTGTGTGTAGTTGGTTTGGGCACTCCACCACTGTGAGGATGTCGGCCAGGTGAGGCCGCAGGTGGGCTCTGGGAGCCGGTAGTAGTTGTTGTGGATGGGGCCCGAGGATCCGGAGGACGGACCCGGGTAGCCCAGTGCCAGAGGGCACCATGGGGTGACAGAGCCAGGAGAGGGGCTGTCCCCAGTTAGTTAGGTTAGGGTGAGGAGCTAGGTAAGCTCGGGTGGCAACTACAGTGGTGGAGGTGTGCAGGTGGGTAGACCTGTTGGGAGAGCTAGACGTCGCAGCCCAGAAATTGTGCGAGAGCACCGGGAGATGAATCGGGGGAGTGAGACCCCAAATTGAGAGGCACCACAGTTTGGTCAATGGGAATTGGTTTTTAGAACCCATAGTGTAAGTTGGCCAATGGATTGGCAGGGAGAGACCCCGGGTAGTGTAAAGTGTGTTAAAGTCATTTAGAGGATAGTTAGGATGAAGGATCTCCTCGCACCATCTGCATCCACTCACCTGAGGTGACAGGTACTCCACACCATGCCATGGTTTGATTATTTTTTATGATGCAAATGTTTGGATTGTGAGACGCATCATGACGTGGGTGTGACATTGTGCATAATTCCATCTCTCCCTCCTTATGAGGATTGATGATGAATTGGTGATGGCAAATTTTGAAGTAGAGGGATTGTGGTGACGAATTTGGTATAGGGGAAATATGGGGAAGACGTGACAGTAGTGACGAATTGGTAATGTGTAGATTTTGTACATATGGGGTAAGGGCAAGGGCAAGGGTAGGGTAGGTGACAGGGGGGTGACGTACGGTAGGGACGAGCTTTCTCACTTCGCCCTCCGTACGCATTTCGCCTTGCATTGCCTTATTGACGTGTACCCTTGTGACCTTACCCCTCGCTCAATTGTCTTTCTTTTGTCTCCCACATGACCTGTGCGCCATTGGGTGCCGAGGGGAGCATGCGTGAGGTGGCCATTGTGCGCCCGAGATTCCCAGAACCAGCATGCATTGCGTTGATGTACCACTTTATGGACCGCTGTTCTGCGGCCACGTACCACTTGATGGACCCCAGGTTCTGGGGCAGGGCACCTCTGTTGGAGACCGGCCATAGTGGCCAGGGAATCTTGCTTGCGGACCTCGGTAAGGTGGCACCTATGCCAAACAGGTGGACCACCCTTAGTTGGCCCCTGAGGCCCTAAATAAAAATGGACACAAGTTGTGCTTTTTATTATTTCCAACTAGGCCGCATGAAGCCAGAAGACGTCGGGAAGAACATCGGCCCAGCAGAGAAAGAGAAGACCACCACCAGTTGTTTTGTTGTGTTTATTAAGAACCATGGTGACTGCGCACCGGGTAGTGCTTTTGGTGCTTTTGGTGCTTTTGGTGCTTTTGGGTGCTTTGGTGGTATTGGTACTGGTGCATCGATGCAATGCGTGCTGTCTCCTCCCTCCCAACAGGAATTTCTTTTTCTTGTTCCCTAAGAAAAAAAAAGAAAAAAAAACACAGGTCCTGGGTTGCGTTGTAAATAAGAAATCACGTCATTGTAAATAATGCTCCCCACCGTAAATGTATAGTTTGAGAATAATTCCGTAATTCGGTTAGCTGTGGGCTTGAGTCTGTTAGACAGGGTGCAATGCAATAGGGGGACATACTTATTTGTGTTTTAAGATTGTCACACTCAGGGTCAGGTTAATTGTAGAGGGGATTACACCTACGTGTCACACTAAGTTAAAGTTTAGTAGGCCCGAGCACGGCCCTGAAGAAAGGAGGGTGCAGTGTAACGAATGTGGAAACGTTACAATGTGAACGTTAGAAAAGTACGGTAACACCCTGTTAATGTAAATAATGGTCGCAGTCGGCCTCCTAGTTAATTCCATGAAACTTACACGCAGGTCACGATATATCTTTTAAATAGTGTATTTCCTTATTCCATGTAGGCTAAATATGTGTTTCCCACTAGATTGACTTTGCATTGTATCAAACAAAATAAGCGTAGGCCCTTCCAATTTCCCCAAACATCTCCGCTCTCCAAAGTTCCTTTTAAAAAGGGGAGTTGTTTTCAATCCCGCAGGCCGCCATTGCCCATGTGCTTTGAGTCGGAGAAGAAAGGCGTGTCTCCACCTCGTCATAAGAGGGAAGGAGTGAACCAGCCCTAACAGCCAATCAGCACCGCGGTGAGCGACCCGGTAGGCGTGCCCTCGGAGCCGGCGGCTTAATTCCGCCCGAGGTGATAAAAGCGACTGTAAGGGACTGCTTTATGAGATGACCTGGGAGATGAGCAAAGAGGCTGCACCAAGAGGAGCGGTGAGATGCGAAACGCTCCAAGCCAAAGAGGAGAGGTACTCGGCAAGGAAACCAGCTTTGGAGAGACGCGCTGAAAGGAGGGAGACGGCTCCACCACAAGAAGAGCAGCAGGTGTGCCGAACCAGCGCGTGACGTCTACCGCAGCGGATATGCGACGGAGGGTTTTCCCGCCAAAACCGCGAGGAATTCCGAGCTGCTGCCTTCCGACTTTGCCTCCCTCTCAAGCAATCCACCTCAAGCCCTACCTGCCTGCAATATCCCCTGTGTAAGTGTGAACGTCCTGTCCTGCTCGTTGTCTTGGGGTTAAGTAAAAATGAATAGTGTAAGTTAACGATTCGCTGTGTTACTGCTTCTTCCATCCATTGCTTGTGTGTGTATAATAAATCTGTTCTTCCTCCGTATTCTTCTTCTTCTTCTTTTTCATTCTCTTTCGGTCGCTTTAGAGGTTTCCCGATTGAATATCTGTGGGGCGATCTGGTCAACGTCGGGTGGAATCGGGTTCTAATCGGGGAGTAACTGTTCGGACGCGGTTAAATACACCACCGCTCGGTCAATATAACATCTAAAGCCGCGTCTGTAACAATATAATCGTTAGATTAAATAAGACGCGGACGTAGCTTCAGGGCTTCGATCTTTAATTCGACAAGCTTTCGACCAACAAAGGTCTTCTTCTGAGTCGGCCCCAAGTTCAACGGAAGTTGAATATATATATATATATATATATATATATATATATATATACATTGTTGCGGATATTGGATTTGCATCCATCCGTATCCGCTTGTAAATATTCCCCTATTTCCTCAATACTTCCCAACTATCCCCAATCCCCCATTCCCTAGTCCCATTTTCTGTAAACAACACTCTGTAGACCCGACCTCCCCCTATTTCCCCCATTAAATGTCGTGCCCAGGTTCACCGCATCTCATGTAAGACAACTATAGGACATCTTGGTAGTTATTCTTAGTCTATGTCAGTTAAGGACTCGTTTCCATTAATTCTGACCCTTCGTTGCACCAGAATGTGATTGTATGGCACCGTTAGGAAGTTTAGGACCTCCCAATACCTCCCCGCAGCTCTTCCTCACAGTTCAACAACAACAACAACAACAACAACAACAACAACAACAAGCGCAGGAAGTGCGCGTCCTCACTCCGGCTTGGTTGGTAGGGGGTGTTGGGAGGGCACCAGGCCTTCCCAACGAGCCGCCATCAAACATGTGCTCGACGGGGTTACCAAATAGGGGCTCCCTGTCAGCTCCTCGTCAAGGGCGGAGCCCGGTAACCCCCGCACCCAATGGAAGCGGCGGAACGGCCCCAGTGGGGCGGAACCAACCAGCCAAGGGCGTGTCACTCCCGGCTGAGCATGCGCGGTGAGAGGGGGGTGATGTCAGATGCGCGCTGAGCTTGAAGCAAGAAAGACGTCCCATCCGAGCCGAGCGCTGTGACACCTCCCCGCATCTTCTGGACCGTGCTTTATCCTGTCCCCGAGCCAAGGTGCACCTTGTGCTATCGACCTACCTGTCCCTTCCTACCATCAATCCCTGTGTAAGTCTGCCTTGTTCCGTTTGTCTGTGGTCTGTCTGGGATAAGATAAGACGGTAATTAAGTGCCCATCTCTTCTGTGTCTTTACCTCACTGCCTTGTAATCTACCCCTTTTCTCCACCACTGTAATTATACCCTCCTCCGGAGGTCTTGAGAACTGTACCCCTTGCGTCGTTTCGTCTTTCCCAGTCGTCGTGTCCTTTCTATCATTGATTTGGCATAGCGCGATTTGGCCAACGTCTGGGTGAATCGGGTGAGTTGGGGAAGAATCGGGGGAACTGTTCGGTCGCGGTAATACCAACCGCTCGGTAAATAACATCTTTAACCGCGTCCGCAACAATATATATATATATATATATATGTAGCGGCTACCGCTGGGTATACACAATCGCCTTGCACCTACCGAGGACGCGGCGCGATCACCATGCCGGGCTCGCCCAGGGCGCCCGGGAATGCCCGCTCTCGACTTGCCAGGCCTCGTCTGGGACGCCCGGGCATGCCCGCTCTCGACTTGCCAGGCCTCGTCCAGGACGCCCGGGCACGCCCCCTCTCGCCTTTCCCGGGCAAACACTCCGGGATAATGTGTATATATATTGCTGCCCGATTAACGGGCTTTTCAGAGTACCCGAGTTGATTTGACACAATAAAGAAACTCGGACGAATTCCAGCTTTTTGTCGCGTCCATTCTTTCGATTTACGTTGGAGCATAGCTCCTACATTGGTGACCCGACATGGACACGGCAGTTGCCCTCAAACTGCCTACCTTCTGGGAGGCTCACGCGGCGGTTTGGTTCGCCCAGGCGGACTCCCTGTTCGCCCTGCGAGGCATCACGGCCGACGACACCCGCTTCCACCATGTGGTAGCAGCACTCTGCTCAGCCACTGTGGCCCGCGCCCTGAGCCTCCTTGAGAGCCCGCCAGCCGCTGACAAATATGACGTGATTAAAAAGCTCCTCCTCGACGCTTTCGCCCTCTCATCAGCGGAACGCGCACGGCGCCTGCTAGACCTGCCCGAGCTCGGCGACACGCGCCCGTCCGAGCGAATGGACTACATGCTTTCGCTGCTCGGCGAGCACTCTCCGGCATTCCTGTTCCGGGAGCTGTTCCTCCGTCAGCTGCCTAGCCCGGTACGCCTCGCCCTGGCAAGCACGACGATCACGGATCCCCGTGCCCTCGCCAGGGAAGCCGACAAGATCTCCGCGGCAGACCAACGCATTGGAGCAGCGACCTGGAGCCCACCGCCGTCCGAAGCAATGCCCATGGTGCCCGAGCACCCGGCACGGTCGACGACCGAACTGCCGACACAACTGGCAGCCGCTACGCCGCGCCGACCACCTCCAGCACGACGACCGGAGCCTCCACCTGACCGGGCGTGGTGTTATTGTCATGCCAGGTTCGGACAGAAGGCCCGGACATGCCGACCCCCGTGCACCTTCGGCAAGCCGGGAAACGGCCGGGCCGGCGTTCATTAGCAGCCATGAGCGCCGGCCACACGGGCAACTTACTTTTCATCACGGACAAAGCGTCTGGACGGCGCTTCCTGTGTGACCCCGGCGCCCAACTGAGCGTCATACCCGCCTCCAATCAGGACAGGCAGTCCGTGGTTTGCGGCCCCTCCTTGGTTGCGGTCAACGGATCGGCCATCCGCACCTTCGGCCCGCGCAACGTCACCCTCTGCTTCGGCGGCCAATGCTTTAATTGGACTTTTGTAACCGCAAGCGTGCCCATGGCTCTGCTAGGCGCCAACTTCCTCTGCGCACACGGACTGCTGGTGGACGTCCAATGGCGTCACCTCATCAACGCCGAGACCTTCAGCTCCCTGGCATGCACATTGAGCAGCTCCGCTCCGACCGAGCTGGCATGCGCCCTCCCGGCGGCGAACGAGTTTGCTCGCCTGCTCACGGAGTTCCCGGCCCTCACGCGGCCGACGTTTTCGGCCGTCGCAGTACGACATCGGATCGAGCACCACATACCAACCACGGGCCCGCCGGTCTATGCCAGAGCCCGCCGCCTCGACCCAGCCAAGGTCGCCGTGGCCAAAGCCGAGTTCGACGCTTTGGAACACCTCGGCATCATGCGGCGCTCCGATAGCGCGTGGGCTTCGCCACTACACATCGTCCCAAAACCAGGGGGCGGCTGGCGCCCATGTGGCGACTACCGCCGCCTTAACGACGCTACCACCCCCGACAGGTATCCGATCCCGCACATCCAAGACTTCTCCGCCCGTTTGGCAGGACGGGTCATTTTTTCAAAGATCGATTTAATACGGGGATATCACCAGGTACCTGTCAGGGCAGCCGACGTCCCAAAAACGGCTGTCATCACGCCGTTCGGCTTATTTGAATTCCTGCGAATGCCGTTTGGCCTCAAGAACGCGGCTCAGGCGTTCCAGCGCTTGATGGACGGCGTGCTGCGCGACCTGCCGTTCCTCTTCGTTTACCTGGACGACATCCTCGTCGCCAGCACGTCCCGGGCCGAGCACCTCCTCCACCTCCGAACACTGTTCGGGCGCCTCAGCGAGCACGGCCTCATCGTCAACCTGGCCAAATGCCACTTCGGCACGACGGCCGTTGATTTTTTGGGCCACCACATCACCAAGAACGGGGCCGTGCCGCTGCCAACCAAGGTCGAGGCCATCACCACGTTTCCGCGGCCCCGCTCCATAAAGGCCCTGCAGGAATTCCTGGGAATGGTGAATTTCTATCACCGCTTCGTGCCCCGCACTGCTCAACTCATGCGGCCCCTCTACGAGCCCTCCGGGGCAAGCCGGCCAAGCAGGACGTCGTCTGGTCCGCAGCAATGGACACGGCCTTTAAAAGCTCAAAGCGGGCCCTCGCCGATGCAACACTGCTCGCTCACCCGGTGCTCAACGCTCCCATCGCCCTCACCACGGAAGCCTCCGACTACGCGGTGGGCGCCGTACATGAGCAATGGGTGAACGGGGTTTGGCAGCCACTCGCTTTTTTCAGCCGGCAACTCCGGCCGAACGAGCTCAAATATAGCACGTTTGACCGTGAGCTCCTCGGTCTACACCTGGCCGTTCGCCATTTCCGCCACCTCCTGGAGGGCCAACCCTTCACGGCGTTCGTCGACCACAAGCCGTTGGTTTACGCAATGGCCAAGGTCACGGAGCCGTGGTCGGCCCGCCAACAGCGCCACCTCTCCGCCGTGTCGGAGTTTACCACGGACATCCGGCACGTCGCCGGCAAAGACAACGCCGTGGCCGACTGTCTTTCTCGGGCCAGCGCGAATGCGGCCCACCTCGGCGTGGACTTCGCGCTTATGGCAGCGGACCAAACCACCGACACCACGGTGCAAGCCCTCCGGGCGGCGGACACGGGCCTCCGCCTGGCCGACATCCCCTTCGCGGACACTGTCCTGCTCTGCGACGTCTCCCAAGGCCAGCCTCGCCCCATCGTGCCCGTTACCTGGCAACACCGCATCTTCGCCTCCCTCCACAGCCTTTCCCACCCGGGCCGGAAAGCTTCCCAGAAGCTGGTGTCGGCGCGATTCGTCTGGCACGGCCTTCGACGGGACGTCCGCGATTGGACCAGCACCTGCACAGCCTGCCAACAGGCCAAGGTCCACCGACACACCCAGGCCCCGCTGGCACCTTTCACCGTGCCCGAACGACGTTTCGACCACGTCAACGTGGACCTGGTGGGCCCCCTCCCCCCATCACGGGGTTTCACACACCTGCTCACCATGGTGGACAGGACCACCAGGTGGCCGGAGGCCGTTCCCCTCGTCTCCACCACCACCGCCGACGTGGCGCAGGCTTTCATCGCCACCTGGGTCGCCCGCTTCGGCGCACTGGCGGACATCTCGTCGGACCGCGGCCGCAGTTCACCTCCGAGCTGTGGGGCGCGGTCGCCCGCAACCTGGGGGTCAAGCTCCACCGTACTACGGCCTACCACCCCCAAGCCAACGGGTTGTGCGAGCGATTCCACCGCTCCATGAAGGCCGCGCTCATGGCCGGCCTTTAGGATGGCGGTTGGGCCGACCGGCTGCCGTGGGTCCTTTTGGGCCTCCGCACGACCCCCAAGGAAGACCTCCGGGCGTCCACCGCCGAGCTTGTCTACGGCCAGGCGCTACGCGTCCCGGGCGAATTCGTGCCCGACGCTACCAGTCCCTGGTCCGCAGCTCACAAGCGCTCAGACCTCCAGGAGACCGCCCGACGGTTTGCCCCCGTGCCAACGTCCCACCACGGTGACCCCCAGTCCTACGTCCCCCCAGCGCTTTGCACAGCGGAGTACATTTTTGTGCGTCATGACGCACATCGGGGGCCACTCCGGCCGCCGTACGACGGGCCCTTCCGGGTCCTGCGACGGGACGACAAGTCGTTCGTCATCGACATCGGCGGCAGATTGGACCGGATTGCGGTGGACCGCCTCAAGTCGGCGCACGTGGACATCGAACAACCGCCACGGTTGACCCTTCCGCCGCGGCGAGGCCGCCCCCCCCGTCCACGGTGCCCCCCACTCGACTGCCCACCACCACACCGGACCCCCCCCCCCCCCCCACGACCCACCAGGGGTCGCTTCGGCCGGGTCATCAGGACCCCCCTTAAATTGACCCTGCCGGTGCAAGTCGATTCTGGGGGGACGTGTGTAGCGGCTACCGCTGGGTATACACAATCGCCTTGCACCTACCGAGGACGCGGAGCGATCACCATGCCGGGCTCGCCCAGGATGCCCGGGCATGCCCGCTCTCGACTTGCCAGGCCTCGTCCGGGACGCCCGGGCGCGCCCGCTCTCGACTTGCCAGGCCTCGTCCGGGACGCCCGGGCATGCCCGCTCTCGACTTGCCAGGCCTCGTCCAGGACGCCCGGGCACGCCCCCTCTCGCCTTTCCCGGGCAAACGCTCCGGGATAATGTGTATATATATTGCTGCCCGATAAACGGGCTTTTCAGAGTACCCGAGTTGATTTGACACAATAAAGAAACTCGGACGAATTCCAGCTTTTTGTCGCGTCCATTCTTTCGATTTACGTTGGAGCATTTACGTATATATATTGTTGCGGATATGGGATTTGGCCTCCATCCATATCCGCTTGTAAATATTCCCCTATTGCCCCAATACTTCCCAACTATCCCCAATCCCCCATTCCCTAGTCCCATTTTCTGTAAACAACACTCTGTAGAACCGACCTTCCCCTATTTCCCCCATTAAATGTCGCACCCAGGTTCACCGCATCTCACGTAGACAACTATAGGACATCTTGCTAGTTATTCTTAGTCTATGTCAGTTAAGGACTCGTTTCCATTAATTCTGACTCTTCGTTGCACCAGAATGTGATTGTATGGCACCGTTAGAAAGTTTAGGACCTCCCAATACCTCCCCGCAGCTCTTCCTCATGGTACAACAACAACTACAACAACAGCGGCGGCGGCGCGGGGAGTGTGCGTCCTCACTCCGGCTTGGTTAGCCGCCATTGAACATGTGCTCCGACGGGGTTACCACGCAGGGGCTCGCTGTCAGCTCCTCATCAAGGGCGGAGCCCGGTAACCCCCGCACCCAATAGAAGCGGCGGACCGATTCCATCTGGGGCGGAGCTAACGAGCCGAGGGCGTGTCACTCCCCGCTGGACATGCGCAGGAAGAGGGAGGTGACGTCAGATGCGCCCCCAGCTTGGAGAGAGAAGACGCCACCTCCAAGCGCTGAATACCTCCCCGCATCTCTGGACCGGACCGCGTTTGATTCTGCCCCTGAGCCAAGGTGCACCTTGAGCTATCGACTGCCTGCCCTTCCTTGCCATCAATCCCTGTGTAAGTCAGTCTTGTCCCGTTTGTCTGTGGTCTGTCAGGGATAAGATAAGACTGTGTCTAAGTGCCCATCTTTCTGTGCTTTACCTCTTACCGTGTAATCTACCCGTTTCTGCATCACCAATATTATATCCTCCTCCGGAGGTCTTGAGAACTGTACCCCTTGTGTCGTTGCATTTATCCCAGCCGTTGTGTCCTTTCCTTCATTGATTTAGCGTAGCGCGATTCGGCCAACGTTCGAGTGGAATCGGGCGGGATAGGGTTCTAATCGGGGAGTAACTGTGCGGACGCGGTAATACCAAACCGCTCGGTAAACTAACATCTAACACCGCGTCTGTAACAATATATATATATATATATATATATATATATATATATATATATATATATATATACATATATATATATACATATATATATATACATATATATATATACATATATATATATACATATACATATATATATACATACAATATATATATACATATGTATATATATATATGTGTATACATATATATATACATATATATATACATATATATATATATATATATATATATATATATATATATATATATATATATATATATATATATATATATATATATAAACACAAGTTCAAAACACACCTGGTCACAAGTGTACCGCACTGACCGGGTCCTCAGTCGAGGTCCTCAGCATCATCCGGTTTCAGCCCTTCAACCTCGATACGGTCAGCTAAGGTGGGCCAGCAGGGGCACATACACATCCACATGCAGCAACTACACCTGGATGCGTACATACCCCCACCCCCAGTCAGTGCGAACGCAGACTACAACAACACCTCCGCATCCAGAATCCACAGCACCAAACAAACATGGTGGAACACTCAAACACCCACCTTTATACCCTTCAGCACTCACCAACAAAACACACCAGATCATTCATACACACACATACACACCCATACACACACACAACACCAACCAACCAACCACCTACCCTTACAATATACACCACTCAACAAACTAAAACACAAACTCATGCAAAAATTCATTCATGCAAAAACACACACCCTCACCCACTCACTCATAAACACAAAATAAGAAATAATAATAGTAACAAAAAAAAAAAAAAAAAACAACAACAAAAAAAAACAACCAACCTACACCGTTCAACGTGCCTCCATAAACCTCCTCCATATCCAAAGTGAGCCTTTCAAGGCAACCTGGGCCATTCTGTCACCTGGGCCATATACATATACATATACAGACTTGGCATTTAATATGGAATATTTTTTTTGTGGGGGTGAACTTACTTTTCAAGATGTCTTAGAACCAAAAGTTCATTGGAATTATGTTGAAATTTTCTAGATTTTCTTAATGTGACCTTTAAAAGAAACAAAAACCACATTTGACATTTCGAAACAAATAAATTGATCCTTGAAAGTGATGTAAACTGATATCGAACTCAATTCATGGACAGTACTGTGTTAAACTTCTGTACGTTTTCCAGAAGTATCTCTTTATTTTGCACATTAGCCAAAAACAAAACAAAAGTTAAATTACGACTGGGATTACGGACAGTAAAATTACAGTTCAGTACTTCGTGTAACCGCCACGAGCATTCAGGAGAACACGTAAAAGTTGAGGTATGCTGATCACGAGATTTGCCAAGGTTTGGACAGGAATCGCTTGCCATGCAGTGACAATAGCCTGCTGCAATTCACGCACAGAGGTCGGCTGCTGGTCCAAGTGGTCGATTTGACGCGTTAATTCTGCCCACAAGTTCTCTATCGGACTCATATCCAGGGACATGGCAGGCCACTCCATATGCTCTACACCACGGTCAGCAAGAAAGTGTTGGATCATGCGAGCACAATGAGGCCGTTCATTGTCATCTTGGAAGACAAAGTTTCCTCGAAAGGCTGCACGAGCAAATGGAAGCAATGTTTCTTCCAGAATGGCCGTGTACTTGAACTGGTTCAGGTTTCCATTCAGAACAACCAGGTCAGTTTTGCACCCTGCATGAAAAGCAGCCCAAATGGTCACCCCACCACCCCCAGCTTGGACTCTTGGCACTATACAATCTTTGTTGTAGGCTTCATGCACTTGTCTGCGCACTCGGACACGGCCATCTTGACGATAGACCAGAAATCTATACTCGTCACTGAAGATCATGTGATTCCAGTGTCCTGGCTGCCATTGACGGTGCTCTCTGGCCCACTGCAATCGGCGCTGGCGGTGTTGTCTGGTCAGGCGTGGCTTTCTCAGGGGATGCCTGGCACGATAGCCTGCTTGAACCAGTCGTTGGTTGACTCGCCTTTTGGCTACAGGCACATTTGTCAGTTGCTGCCACTCAGCCCGAAGCCGATTAGCTGACTTGGTAGGGCCATTGCGGACTAACCGGTGCAGCTGACGATCATCCCTCCTTGTGGTTCTGCGGGGACGTCCTGGCCTCGCTCGGTATTGGAGTAGTGACACCCCTCTGAGCATTTCGTTTCAGGATCTTTGACACCTGACCTTGAGTGATGCCATACTGCCGAGCAATAGCACGCCGTTTCATGCCGTAA